>NC_066608.1:1652500-2007500 GCF_905475345.1 Vespula vulgaris
GAATTATAATTCTTGTATAAACGAAAGAAGTTCGTATGTATGTATGTGTGAGTAATGCTTGAGTAAAAGTGGTAGTAAAAAAACCGGTTTACTAGTTGACCCAATTTAATTCCAAGAATTATATCCATATATGGAATAGTATATCCATATATGGAGTAGTAGTATATTCCATATATGGAAAGAACTCGTCTTCGTTTGTTTTTTCCAGCGAAATACGATTTAAATCCAAGACCTCGTACTACGTCGATAGATCAATGAATGAAACAGCTGTTTTTTATTTACTTACGAAAGTCCACTTTAAAAGGCGAATATCTTCTAAACGAAACAACGTAGAGAGGTCAAACAAAGATCATTTTAAAGGTCATAACTTCAGCTTTCTTCTCGTAATATTTATTTTTATCATAAATGATCCCAAAAAAAAATTTTTTTTCATCTTTAATTCCATACCAACTTAAAAAATACTTGCTTACTTAATATTTCCTTTTTTCTTTTTTCTTTTTTCTTCTTCCACCTGAAAGATTTAACACATACGAGTGTTACTTTGTTGATCTAAAGGGTGAAATATTAGTATTTTTTCTTATAACGATATAAGTATTATAGATAGGTTGACGTAGAAAAACATTGTGAAGGGAGAAAAGAGACTCGCTATTGTTTGTTTTGCGATAAAATGGCGAAATAAACAACAAGTGCCGTATAAGCTTTCAGAAACTCCAGCGAGAAGGATGCTTCACGCATTTCTTGCCGACGAAATCGAGAAAGTCGTTGGAAGGAGAACGCGGACAAAGCTAATCCACGAGAGACGTTCGTTCCTTCTCTTCTCTTCTCTTCTCTTCTCTTCTCTTCTCTTCTCTTCTCTTCTCTTCTCTTCTCTTCTCTTCTCTTCTCTTCTCTGCTTTCATCTCTCACTTCGCTGGATTGCAGAGGTATCGTTTTGAAGTCAGTGAAATTCATAATTCATAACTTCTTCTTTAGAATTCTAACAGCTAATTCGACTGTCTAGATAAATTCCTACAAGTCTTTATGATAAAACAAAAATTATCTCTTTCAATTTTAAATAATTAAAATAAATATATATAACATTTTTAACCATTAATTTTCCTTTCCTTTGCATTTCATTTATTATATTTAATTTTATATAATTGATATTGTATGTAAATATTTTTTTTTCTTTTTTTCTTTTGCTTTCTTTTTCTTTTTTGTTTCTATTTAAGGCAACCAAAATGTTAGCAGATAATTTATCGAGAAAGATTTAATGAAACTTTGCCGTTTTCTGAATTTTTAATCACCGGTAACATTTAATATATTTATGTGTTTATCAAGAGGCCAGAGATAGAAAGGGAGAGAGAAGCAGAGAGAGAGAGAGAGAGAGAGAGAGAGAGAGAGAGAGAGAGTATAACAGCAGGGGGTCGAGACAGAAAGTGGTGAGAAGATTGGCTTAACTTTGTCGGCTCATATTTCATCGATTATCAACTGACTTCTTTATTATCTTTTTTCTTCTCTCCATTTTGCTCGTTTTAGTAATAAAAAAAAAGAAACCTTTATAAAGACGCGTTATACATCGTCTTATTCCCCCCCGTCGAGAAAATTGCAATAAAAAAATTCGCGTTAAATAAATTCCTAACTTTTAAAAAATTTCAGAGTTTATTTTATCGATTATTAGGAAGATGAAATTTTGTCGTTTCGTTAATTAATTTTTTACAGTTCTATTTCCAGTAGAATATATACACACTTTCTCTCTCTTTTATTTTCTCTCTTAAATTATCGACACATTTGCGATTCCGAAAAAAGAAAAAAGAAAAAAGAAAAGATATAAACTTTTGTTTAGTGCTACTATCGTGTCCATGTCGGCTGATATGAAAGTTAGTTCGGGTCAAGTTTAATCCCGTGTCACAGTTAACTCCTAAACATCAAAGTTGTTGCAACGATATACATATACTTATACATATATACAAACATTTATATATACATATATATATATATATATACATATATATATATGTAGAGAAAGAGAGAGAGAGGGAGAGAAACAGAGAGAGAAAGAGAAAAAAAATTCTTTGCAGAAAATTGCGAAACTTCATTTAGATAAAAGGTGATTACCATGCGTATTGTTTTCATTTATTTGATCGAATGAGAAAATACATTTATATAACTTGCTAACAATATTTTTGCATAATCGGATAACTGATCGTAATATTATACAATTTCATCGGGTTACGTTAAAATTGAACAAGACTTCTTGCATTCGGATTCATTTAAAATCCAGTTACGTATATGATACTTTTACATATGTATGTACTCGAAGGACTTTAAATGGTTTAACCAATACTGACTTATTCCAAGAAGGAAAAGGAGAAAATTGGTCATGTACTTGTAGTTGCGGTCGAACAAATTTATCCGATAAATTTCCTTTATGTACTCGTGTTATACATACATATCGATTTATCAAGAAATTTCTGCGGGCGAGAGATCAATGAAAGCTTCAATGGTCGATTCGTTTTATTTTAAAATGCAATTGTTAAAGAAAATAAATGTGTCTTTCGTAGCAATTTATTCATTGAGAAAAAAATTAACGTATGAAAAATAAAAAAAAAATTGATAAGAGAAGAAAGATTCAAAAGTTACCATGTTTCAAAATGATATGAAAAAAAATAAAATATCCTAATTTGAGATCGTTCTTACTGTATCGTTTAAATCGATCTCTCTCTTTCTCTCTCTCTCTTTTTCTCTTACTCTCTCTCTCTCTCTCTTTCGCAATTATGTTTTCTTACGCTACTAGACTTATTAATCTCTTATTTTATCGTCTTAAGAAGCGGACAAAGTTTCACTCGGTTAATGAAAGGAGCTTATGGATAAGGGGACAAAGGTTCGAGTTTCCTCACTTAGAGCTTTGAAACAGCAAACCTGTTTCCGATTAGCAAGGGAATATGTCGTTCGGTTCGACGTTAATTTCGTTCGACTCGTTTCATGATCGTTTGCTAGAACGTGGGAACTCTAACGATGACCACAGTCAGTTTTCGAATGAAATCGATTAAAATAATGTAATCTATTATTCCCAATAGAGAATTATAATGCGAGTTAACGTGGCATTACATTTCCTATTAGAAAATTGATTAAATCTCCATAGATATAATCGGTTTCGAATAATCATGTAGGATAATATTTTTCATAAATGTTATAATACTCGATCGATTTACTTTCGTATCGTTTAAAAGGTATTATACAGATCGATACTCTCTCAAATTATATTAGATCCTATTGTATTTTATACAATTTAAATAGACAATAGAATATATATATATATACATATGTGTGTCTATAGACAAGTTTCTATGAAGACTATGAAAAATGTATATTGTATCAAATTGAATCTCTCTGATTGCAAACGTGAAAATCCTTTAAAATTACAAAACAATAGGTCGTCGTTCCGTTATAATCCGTAAACTGAAAACCCGATTCTGGTCTAGATTGCTTAGTCTATTTTTCACTTCGTTATATTCGACAGAGAGATGTGTTTATAGTTTATCGGTCAAACAAAGCAAAGGGTTTAAGCAAACAAAGCAAACTATCATTTTCAATATATCGGATTTGGAAGAGAAAAAATTTATCCTACGAAAAAATCGGATAGAAGAGATTGAAAGGAAAATATAATTTTTTAGGATAGATTGAAAGGAAAATATAATTTTTTATTTCTTTCTTTTCTTTGTTTTCATCGTCGTTAAAAGTAGAAAAAGTAAATACATTTATTCGACGATGTAATACATTTTTTTAATTAACAGTAAATCATTTTTCTCCCGACATATATTTTTCTATAAATAGAAATTGTATATTTATTTGTAAGAGGGGCCAATTTAATTGGAAAGCTCATCCTGAATTCTTTTTTGTTTCGTTCTTTCGAAGATGAAAAATGCTCTAATTTCTTTTTTCTTTTTTTTAATATCAACAAAGTAAAACTCAAGTGATATCTCGTAGATAACAATGCGGTTCCGGTGGTGTTAACGAAGTAAGGCGGAGTGATGTACTTACAAAGCTGGTCAACAAGTATCTCACAGACTACGAAGTAGTAATTAAGCTTGTGAACTGGGAGCATGTTTAAGCTAGTGTATTTAATTTAACTGTTGCCGACAGATAGGAGAAGTAAACGAGAAGAGTGACGACTATAATCTCAGCATCTGTTTTACTCTCGTTTCGATTAATCATCTTTCTCTCTTTCTCTTTCTCTCTCTCTCACTCTCTTTTTCTCTTTCAAACGGATTAAGAATAAATTTTCTTCTGTTGCAAAAATGAAAGAAATAATACAAAATAAATTTTTAACTTTGTTAATGCAAGGAGATTATCGTAATTTTCTTTACGTCTCCTGCAGATATTTTCTAGGATTTCCTTCGTTCTTAATTTCTTTCTTTCTTTAGTTCTTTATTTTTTTCTTTCTTTCTGTCTTCATGGTTTACGTTTCCTAACGTTTCCGTAGAGATATACACAAGTATAGATGGATATAATCAACTCTGCATCCGGCACCGGAAATTACCGCTTGCGGCGTTTTCCGGAAATTCGAGCTTACATCTCTAATAGTAATAAGCGGATCACTTGCTTGCTAATCCATTTCGCTGTCAGCTGTTATGCTTTTGGTAAGGTCTAAATTATCCTTTTGTAAAGTAATATTTTATTAGAAATAGTTAGAATTTCTATCGATTGGAACTTTGAATACGAATGAAAAAAAAATATCTAGCCATATATATCAACATATATATCATATATATATAAATGATATTCGATTCGTATAAATGAAAAGTTCATTTTAGTTTTCTTTTTTTTATTACCTGCAAGCGCTTTTTTTTGTTACGAATTCTCGTAACATCACTATTTTTCTCTCGTTAAAATGAAAATCATCGACATCTAAAGAAGAAAAAGAAAATAAAAAAAAAAAAATAAAAAAAGTAAAAATATAAAAAAATAGAGATAAAACAGAAAGAAAATAAATGAATAAGTAAATAAATAAAATAGATAGAAATATTTATTCGACAAGAAAAATGGTCACTTTTGTTTTTGGCAGATGAAAAAAAAGTTAGCTATAAGACCATGGTAGAGTATTATAACGTTATTACGTGTCTCGGGAAAGGGAGAAAAGTAGTAGGTAGTCTGATGTGGTGATAACGTGGTCGCAAGGTATTAGAGGGGTAGTAAAGTGTGGAGAGAAGAAAAGGGTATGGCAGATGGGAACGATGATATCGTAGAGAAAGATAGACGAGGAAAGAGAGAAAGAGAGAAAGAGAGGAAGATAGAAAAAGAAAGAGAAAGAGAGAGGGAGACAAGAAGAAAGAGAGAGAGAGAGAGAGAGAAAGCAAAGTAAAGAATCGTCCTACTCCGAGTCGATGGCGATGTAATTAAATTCAACAAAACCTCGTTAGCAATCGGGACCTTTCGATTCGTTCTCGTTTCTACGAAGACGATTGAGAAAAAGAAGTAAAGCAATCAGGAAAACTCGTCGTTTATATATACATACTGTCTTAGAAAAAGTACATCACAGATATATACAGGATATCCAAAAATGATCTGTACAATTTTATTTAATGAATAATGAAATTTATAATGGCACATGTAGTATTATTAAATAAAAACTTTTGAAATCCTTTTTTCTCAACATTCTTTTGTATTTTAAAATAACAATGTTATACATATATCCGATATATATATATATATATATATATATATATATATATATATCCTATTAGTGTATTGTAAAATATCCGATCGATTACTTCACGGTCAATCTATTTTGATTCGCTTGCTGATGTTCGTCTATCACATCATACAGAAGTCGTATTGTTTAATGTTTCTTTTTTATTTTTATTTTTTTATTATTCTAATAAAATCAATCGTCAATCGTTAAATATAGATTTTATACTATATGTTATTTGTTTAAACGCGAAAGAAAATCAGGTTGAAAGAGAATTGAAGTCAATATTTCGAAAGTCTGTTTAATTGGTATTATCATGGAGGTATTACCGAGAATTTAGTCTCGTTACTATAGCTTTATCGATCGTAACGAACCAGTTGGACGACGTAAAAGGAGGATTCCGATACTTATTAGTTCCTTTTTTTCTTTTTACCTCTCTCTCTTTCTCTCTCCCTTGATCTTCCTAACCATTACGTTAGCAATTAACCGTATATATCGAGGTCGTATATTCCCTTGATGTTTTGATATTAACTCGATAGAATATTCCTCGTTGCACATCCCTTCTTGCTCGCGAACGAATGAAATCTTGACTATTAAATTGAAATAGTCCGAAGGACATACATAGAGATAGGGTCCTTCTACAAGCCCTTTTACCTTCGTTGGTGTTCCGTTAGCAAGCTGTGAGGAATATTGTATAACCATGTGACACACGCGGTACGAAACCCGTCACGAATACCACGTTCAAAGTGACGTACGTGTCCTGGAGTGCGGTTTATCGAAACCACGAGTCATAGAGCAACGTAAATAGGCACGTGACCCGAATTCACGCTGTTTGCGAGAGTATCGTGCCATCCGATTGCCACTTGAAATGCTCGCCATGTTCGGTTAATCTTTCGTTAGGTGTGTGTAAACCTAGATATAATTTTAAATATTATTTTACTGATACTATACGTATTTTGTATACATTATATACTTAACATTTATATATATATATATATATATATATATATATATATATTTAAAGATCACATTATTAATATATAACATCTGTTTTCGCAAAAAAGCAAAAATAAAAATAGATTTATAAAGTTGTACACGTTCGGCACGATTTCACAGATTTTATTTTTAATAATTACGGATAGATATAAAATCTAGAGTGAACATAATTTTGGATGAACGTTAAGTTTGAGTTTATCGAAGTAACTATCTTTCGACAACGCTTATACCCCTTCCAGCGTTACTTTGAGGAAGCTGCGGAAGACTTGGTCGAACGTTTACACGGTCAATCACACGTTCCTGCATCGGTAGACGAGGTAAATGAGTGTACATATTAACAGTGTGCCATGTAAACGAAGCACGAATCCTTTCGTAAACAAGAGTAACGCGAAGGTGTGTCTATCTGTAGACATCAAATGTCATGATATCCACTGTATTTTTGTTAAGTGCAACACATCGAAAAATATATTCATTCCTATCGTTTGTATTTTACACGTATATTGTTATAAAAAAGGAGAAAAAAAGGAAGAAAGAAAGAAAGAAAAAAGAAAGAAAGGAAAGAAAGAAGATTTAAAAAGAACTAAAGTATTTTAATAAAGATTTCATTTTAAATCGAGTAAATCGCATTAATCATTCCTCTTCGAAGTTTCTGATTGAATGTAAGATAAAGAACGATTCATCTATTCTAAGATCAAGAGAAGTATGTGTGTGTGTGTGTAGAAAGAGATAGAAGAAAGAGATTCGTATTTGACGGTATAGTTCGGTAAGATAGTTCGATAGAATCTTAAATGGAAAAGGGGGAAGAACGTTAGCTTGTTTCAAAGGGTGACAACTAATTTCATCGAGTATCAAAGACGGATGTAAGTAAGACTACACCTGCGGGGAGAGAAACTCAAAGTTTCGGAATTATTTACAAGAGAGTGAGTGAGTGAGTGAGAGAGAGAGAGAGAGAGAAGTTCGTTCGACGCGTTCGACTTTGATTTACGAATCGAGTTGCGAATTGCTTTCCTCGAGAAGTATATAGAATATCAAATGATATTTGACGTAGACAAATTTTTCGTAAAACTTGTTTCCGTTTGCTCTACTTTACAATATATGGATGGTAAAACTTGCTAAGAGATCGCGAAAGAAAAGAAGAAAAAAAAGAAGAGGAAAAAAAAGAAAAAATTGTCGTTTGTCGACTATCATAGAAAAAAAAAAAATTATAGATAAAACAAAAAGCAAAGTACTTACTTATGCGTACTTAACTACGTTCGTGAAAAAAAAAAAAATCATAAAAAAGAAAACAATTCATTCAAGTTAATTAGATTTAAATAGCATTTAACTTGAAGCACATCAACTATTATTTAATTTTATTTGACCGTAAGCAAGACGTCCGGGAAATATACCAGCTGTTGATACCCGAAGAATATCGGAGTCGGGCAAGCGGAATTGTAAAATCCTATTTCTTGAAAGTTGCAATATTCGAATAGCAGCTTTACCATTGAATTTTCGTTATTAAGGTTTTATGTTTGGTTACTTAGCTTTCCATTCTACCACAATTACGTCAAAATTGATTACTTAATAAAGAACTTACGTTAAAACTTTGATATTAAGCCAATTTCCAAACAGCGAGTATAGTAATATTTAAGTAAAATAAAAGTGATTCATATATAGGTATATACATACACACACACATACACACATTCACGCGTATATATATATATATATATATATATATATATATATATATACTTTAGAATCATTTATCTCTCTTTCTCTTCTTTACTCTATAAATTCAGTGCGTTGAGGTCAACTTGTTGAACGTGTTTTATGATAGGATACAATATACGACTATACGATTGTCGATGAATCGACTTTTTCTTTTTCCTTTTTTTTTTATTTCGTAATCGATTCCAATGTGACTATTACTTGCTAGTTAATTAGAGAGTGTTATACATGAATCATTCAATTATGAATCTCAATTGGAACTTTACAAAGAACGAATTGAAATCAATGAGCAAGCAAGTATGTTAGATAGATAAATAGATAGATAGAGAGAGAGAGATAGAAATAGAGAGAAGATACGTCCAGTTTTGCCTTCAATGCCTGGAATCTGAGCTTCGAATCTCGATAATTGATGAATGGTAATTACCGCTTAAGCCGGTAGCATACCTCTCGGAGTTTCCATTCAAGTAGATAGTTTCTAATAACGAGAGAGAAAGATATAGATAGAGAGAGAGGAAGAGAGAAAGAGAGAGAGAGAGAGAGAGAAATCGTTAATAATGCATAGATAGAGCTCGTTAATTATAAGCTAATTAATTATAAGCCAGTTTCTGAGAAAGGCTAAGATATAAAGGACAATATTCTGCAGAAGATGCAAATTAATACAAATATATATTATTTGTGGAGAAGTAAAAAATAAATAAAAATATAGATAGAGAGAGAGAGAGAGAGAGAGAGAGAGAGAGAGAAATAAAGCGAGAATAGATTGAGTTCGTTAACTATAAGCTACTTAATTATAAGCCAGTTGTATTAGAAAGATTAACAGCAAGATGCGAAGAGTTATAATCTTTTGTTGAAGGTTCGGATTAGTACGAATATATTATATCTGGAAAAGTAGAAAATATATATATATAGAAAGAGAGAGAGAGAGAGAGAGAGAAGAATAAGAAAAGAGAGAGGTCAAAAAAAGAGGCAGAGCAATATAGAAGCAGCATGAATAAAAATAAAGAAGAACGGACAAATGGCTCCTTTCAAGGTGCTACTTTAAACGACGAGGCAAGGCGTCCGGCGTTAATTAACTTTCACTAATGGGAGAGGCGGTAGGTCGTCTTACACCAAGGCAGGAAGTGAAAGAGAGAGAAAGAGAAAGGGGAGAAGGGTTGGAAAGGAACGAAAGCAAAACATTGACGCCGTGGCGGCCATGAGCGACTTTTAAATCGGGATACGAGTAATTCCATCATTCGGGTGCGATATACTTTTCTGTAATTTTTTTTATCTCTATCTCTCTTTCTCTCACATATATACACATGCATAGATTCGTTTTTCCAATCTCTATCTCTCCGTATTTTTTTTTTCTTGTTTTATTTATCTCTTTATTTTTTCTCTTTCTCTTTATTTTCTTTCTTTTTTTTTTTATTTCACGTATACAATTCGATTGGCTTGTACACGATGCCAACTGAACAAGCAAATGTATATAGACCTTGGGAAAGATGTATAGATGTATGTAGATGTATTGGCCCCGTTTCGAGTTCCAACGCACGTTGATTAAACGCATAGCTAGTTCCTATCGTCGCAGGTACTTTCCCACCGTGGCTTTTACAATAATGGTAGAGACGCCGGCAGAGAATTTCCAGCTACTAATCGAGTTTTGTCTAAAATATCACCCCTGGCAATTTTGTACCCTTCAGTGAACATCCAGGGAAGGGTCGTTAATGTTAAATTGAAGAGCCAGCTCTCTTTAACGATTTTTATTAATATTCGCGTTATTTCTCTACGCGTTTGGTGAGAATTCACACACACATTTATTTGTATATATATATGTGTGTGTGTGTGTATGTGTATATATATATACATGTATATATATATATATATCTTAATTTTATGGGAGAAGATTCGTGCCTTTAACTCGTGGTTCGCAGATGCATACATACATATCTAAAACTATTGAGCTCTAATGAGATTCGTACATCCGGGCAAATAACATTCCAACGTAACGAAGGAAGGGTAGGTTAGTTTACCGAGCACTCGTCCAACATAGAACGAAGCTATTTCCGCGATCTATGTTACTATACGTCGAAACGAGCATATATCTTAGCGAATACTTTCGTCAATTTGTACATACTCTCAACGGAGAATATATATATATAGTTTATGTTATACCATAAATATTGAGATATTTTTCGAATTTTTATTTGTATTTATTTTTCTCTATCTTTCTATTTTCTTTTCCTTTTCATATGTATAAAATCATAATTAACCTCTTCCCAATTTTTTTTCCTCTATTAACAAACAGACAGAGGAATATAAAATAATTTCAAATAATTATTACTTTGGTAAAAATTTTTCTAAAGGTATCACATATTCTGCTATAAAACGCTTGGTCATATCCATTTTTATTTTCACTTTTTTTCTCATTTTTTCTTCTTTTTTTTCTCCCCTCTCTCTCTTTCTCTCTCTTTATCTTTATCTATCTATCTACCTCTCTTTTTTTTCTTTTTTATTAGCAAGCACGTATGTGCTCGCACAAAGCACTTGAAAAGCGAACACTGTGTGGTGGAATACTAATCTACGTTTAAAGTGGCTCTAATGGGTGTACGGTTTCATGGCGGCACACACGGTCTACGCTTCTCGAAGCTAACACACGCGTGTCATCCTTCGTACCGTACATATGTATCTACGAGGTACCTATCTATAGATACATGTTACTATTTCGCGAATGCAAGAATATATATATATATATATATATATATATATATATATAATATCTCTGCATATAGAAGCTCTATAAAGTAAGGCGAGCACGTAAATAACAAGCTTAAAGGTGGGTCGTCGTACTCGTCGTGATATGCATTTTCAGTCGAGGGTTAACATTAACAAACATGATTCGTACGGTCAATTCATCATTTATCGTATTATTACGAAATTAAGAATTATTAAATATTATTCGATATATCGAAAACACGTGTTAATTTATGAAACATTCATAACGTACAAAACAGACTCGATTCTCCTTTATTATAATATTTGCAACAAAACGTGCGTGAAATATCACAGGTAATATACTTTTAGAAACTTCGGAATAAATTACGATTGATCGAACCTACCTTGGTAAGAACGTATTTCATTTTGTAAGAACGTCGTGCGAGTGGCATGTTTTAAAGCCATTACTTCAGGGAAAATCACTTTCGCAAGACTGAAACGAGGATACGTATTGTTCCGTAAATTTACTTGCCCACAGTTTGCGTAGTCGTGGTCACGAGATGCGAACTGTCGTGTATCTGTTCAATTTGGAAAATGTATCGAAGAGCTTGACTATTGGATCACCATTAGTTTAACACGAATTTTCTTTCTTTTCTTTTATATCGATAAAATACATGGTACAAATTTCTCACGCGAAAATTTATCGAAGGATCATATACCGGTATACGTACGTGTCGAAAAATGATTTAACAAAATAAGGATAAATATTCTTCTGGGTATTACACGAGCTGTATAGCTATATCAAAACGAAAAAAAAGAAACAACGAAAAACAAAATAAGAAAAAATAAGTTTGGCAGGTTTTTAGCGCGTAGATAAAATATCTAGCGAATGACGAGGGTACGATCTATCAAGTAAAAATTTAACACTAGCACTCATTTTCTTTCCCGTGGACGTGGAGAATCTTCTCGCCTAGTAAAGGAGTAACACAGTAAACGAGGACTTTTAATTAAGGACCTGCACGCCTGGCGTAGATGGCAATTTCCCTCGGCTACGAGTAACGACGTTTCTTTGCCGAAGAGAAGAAGAGAAAGAGAGAGGAAGAGAGAGAGAGAGAGAGAGAGAGAGAGAGAGAGAGAGACAGAGGGAGAGAGAGAAAGAGAATGTGTAAAGGACAGGAAAGAAAAAGAAACCTTGTGGTCCTTGTGCTTGCAGCCATGTTCTTTGCAACGCTATTGCTTTTTTCTTTTTCGTTTCTTTCTCTTCTCAAAAAGAATAAAATAGAACGTTTCATTCGCGACCAAGATTTTAGATCGACCAAACAGTTAGAAGAAAAAAAAAAGCAAAAAAAGAAATGCCTAGAGAATGTGATATTAGAGATGAATACGTAAAATCAACACGACCCTATTTTAAATTGATAGACGTGTACAATTTTTATCAGCTTGCATTTTAAAATCTCGAAAAAGAACTTCTCTTCTCTTTTACCATTTTTCTCCCTCCCACCAGCCAAACCACTCGCCGGAAAAAAATATATAAAAAAAAAAGAATGAAAAAAAGAAAAACAATAGAACAGAGAGGAAAAAATAGAAACAAGAAAAAAAGAAAGAAAGAGAAACGTCCTACGTGGTTTTTGGACAAATTGTCGAAACGTTGCCATTCGTATTCCTGCTTGGTTTGCTTAGAGATGAAAAGGAGGCAAGAAGGAATATTTGAAAATTCACGAAGTATGCACTTGAAGGATTCGATCTTGAAAAGGAATGACGCAAGTTGTACACTTCGAGGAAGCATACCTTTGGAGAATAGTATTGTATTGCTCTCGGTAAAAGGAGTAAAAATTTCTTCACTCTCTTTCTCTTTCCCTTTCTCTATCTCTTTCTCTTTTTCTTTCTTTCTTTCTCTCACTTTCTCTGTCTGTCTGTATTTCTTTTCCTTTCTCTCTCCCACTCTCTCCCATTCTTTCTTACGAAAGAATAAGCGATATCGACTATGGAGAAAAGAAACGCGTCACATTTTCATGATAAAAGTGTGCCAGGACGTCGTCGACTTTGCCTATGAAAGATCAAATTGTAGCATCTCTTTCTCTCTCTCTCTCTCTCTCTCGTATTCAACTCTTTATTTGTCACTTTTCCTTTCTATTCGTTTCTTTTTCAAAGTAAAGCAGAAATTCTTCCAAATGCCATGGGAACGCAAAAACGCGTGAAATACAAGAAAGAGAGAGAGATAAAGGGATAAGAAAAGAGAGATAGAGATGCATCAGAAGAAAATTCGTCGCTTGAATTCCAAAGCATTTGACCGAACTTCCGGACGTATCTTTCCAGGTACTCGAAATCTTTCCTTTTATTTTCATTCTTTTGCTCCTTCGTGACTGCGTTTTATTTCCTCTTTGGCCAAGACTTCCGTCTATACTTTCTTCACTTTTTCTCTCCCTCTCTCTTTCCTTCTCTGTCTCTCTATGTCTCTTTCTCTCTCTCTTTCTCTCTCTCTCGTGCTCGCGAGCACTTTTACTTTTTCCTCTTTTTACGTTTTCCACAGTACTTCTATCTCTCTATCTTATTTCTTTTCTTTATCCCTTTCCACGGTACTCCGTTCAATAATGTCCTCTCCACCGTACCGTACCGTATCCTCTCCGTGAGCTGGTCATCGAAAACCAATTTAACAGAATTCGTGCTACCGATTGTAAACGTCGTCAACTCCACCAATCCTTGCGTCCGCAAACCCTGCTAGGAAAACTTTTCTCTTTCTTTTTCTTTTCTCTCATGCTTTTCTCTTTCTCTCTTTCTCTCTCTCTCCCTCTCTCTCTCTATATATATATATATATATATATCTATCTATCTATCTCTATGTCTGTCTCTTTCTCTCTAGCTCTCCCTCTATCTCTCTCTGTTCTTCATCTATGAAGGCACTACCATCCGTTTCCGTGAATTCCTTCCGTTCTATTTTCAGTATATCTCTATATCTATGTTTGTGTGTCTTTTTGGAGCCGGAAAAGCAGACCGAGTGCAAGAGAGATGAAAACTATTTCGTTTTCAGGGAACGAGTGCAATGTCTACATTTATCGTACCGCTTCGTCATA
The DNA here is from genome assembly GCF_905475345.1 of Vespula vulgaris. Lineage (NCBI taxonomy): Eukaryota > Metazoa > Arthropoda > Insecta > Hymenoptera > Vespidae > Vespula > Vespula vulgaris. The sequence goes on from NC_066608.1 coordinate 1,666,643, forward strand.
TCGAGAGTCAGTATATCGAAAACGATGAGACGTAAGAAACTCATCGAGTGTGAGATCTCGATGAGAATTACTCTCGATGTGAGATACTTTTTATCTGTTTATTTATCTCGTTTTATCTCTTCTTCTTCTTTTTCTCTTCTTTTTTCTTTTTTTCTTTTTCTTTTCCTTTTTTTTTTGGTAAATTCGAAGAAACACGGATTTACGTTAATAGCTAAGTAATTGAGATTGCTGTTGATTCGGTGTGACGTCGAGCTTCTTTTATAACAAATATATATATATATATATATATATATATATATATATACATTTACATACATAACTTGGTAGATATCTAGCTTTACCTGACGGAGAATTAGATTTAAATTGGAAAAATTACTCGGTCCGATTGCAAATCGTATTTCCATTTCGAACTCTTTTGCGGTCGCTGTGACGACCCGACTCATTTGCATCGACGCGATCTACGTGGATCCACGGACGTGGAATTATAGTCGAGTGTGATTCCATTTGAACGAATGAAAAATTTGCTCGGAGTGCACGTTTCTGTACGATTAATAGGAAAGCCATTCTTTCGAGAGGCGGGAAACAATCAGTGGAGAATTAAACGGGGTATTTTAGATACTTAATTTAAGCGTTCAATGTGGAAAAATTCAATAAAAAGTTTATTTGTTTTTAAGATACTCGTTTCTTTTGTATAAATTATATTTTAGAATTTATAAATTTGAATCTTCGCTGCTAAAAATCGTATCAGTGGTTCCTTCTAACAGGTAAATATTCGAAAGAAAAGAAATAATACTTTGAAAATTAATATATCCAGCGAATGCGTGCGGTTTATCTAGCGAATTACTAACGAGCGCGAGGACACGCAAACGTTAGCCGAGCTAGCCGTACTGAACTCGGCTTTGAAGTTAGGAAAAGCGTAGAAGCTTTTAATTAAAACTTACTTCCTTGCGCTGCATGAGTTGAAAGTGTTTTTCAAACGAAAGTACTTACTAACGTTTTGTATTTTCTCTGAGGTTCTGTCGTTTGAACATGTGAATTTCGAGAGATCGAAACTTTGAGAATTCACATTATAGTTCATAGGTAATGGGCTTTTCTTTTATCTTCTTTTCTGATCACATTAATTAAAAAAAAAAAAGAAAAAAAAATGAATGAATGAATGAATGAATGAAAATAAAGAATAAGTGATATTGATTGAAAATCATCGATCGTTATACGCACGTCTTTTTCTCATTCATCTTTCTTTTTTTTTTAAATAATAATCTACTAATTAAATATCTGGTCGTATTACAAATTTTCTGTTAATGTGATAAATATTACTTATGTAATAAATTTTCATTAGTCCTAATATCTAAGTTTGTATATACTTATACGAAAGTTTCCATATATAAGTTAAATTTCGACGAGTTACGTGGAAGGAATCCACGATAAGACGATACGCCGAAATGCGGTAGACTCTGCAGATCTGCGGAATCATCGTGCGGATGCTTTCTACAACAAACTCTGTTTGGCACGACTACGAACTGTATAAATTATGTGAACTTCTCTCTCTCTCTCTCTCTCTCTCTCTCTTTTCGTATTCGAGTCTGCATATTTACGATACGTCTACGACTTTTTCATGAACATTTTATTCGAAGTAAAAGCACGGAATTCGAATAGCAATCGTTGACGTTAAACTTTAAAGTTTAATCGAACGATCTAAAGTCTTTTATAAGAATTAACTATCTACTGGTTATGCACTATTTATCTCCTCTACTATTCTAAGTTTCCTCGTAAAAAATTCTTTACTTAGACAATCGCGTGTGTCTTCTTTTCTAAGGTTCATTTCCCTTCTATCCAGCTTTCTTCCTTTTTCCTTTCTCTTTTTCGCTATGTTTCGCAAAGTACTCGCATTATTTCTTTTTTTCTTGTCTCTACATCGTTTCACTTTTAATTTCCCGAACTGCTCGTTTCTTTCGGTATAACGTCGCTTGGATTTACAGTGCACGGTTGGCAATTTTATTCTTTAATTTAAAACAGACATTTCTTGAACATTCCTTTTAGATAGACAGAGAGAGAAAAAGAGAGAGAGAGAGAGAGAGAGAAAGCTACTTATCTATCTTGTGTGTTTTTCTTTGCTTTTATACAATTTCTATTTTCTATGGTTAGCAAAGTGCACACTCAAATATAGTATATCTTGAAGTATAATAAATCAGTTGTATGTCTTTCTCTCTCTTTCTCTCTCTCTCTCTCTTTTTCATCGTGGTTCTTCCTTTCTTCGCTATCCTACGTCATAATTCATCGTCTTCAATCATACCTTCGTATTTCAATGATGATAATAAAAATGAAGAACGATAGAGTATTAACAGATACATGGTAAAAATGTTATCCACTTTAACAGAAATGTCTCTGGTGTAATTCCATTAATTATTCGTAATGGCATCTAATTAGACTCGGCTGTAAGTTCTACTTACAGTTTCGACAGGTCGTTAGTTGGTATAACCATCCTCATAAATTCAAATGGAAAACATAGTTTCGACATATTTATCAGAAAAATAGAATGAAAGCTTTTCGTTCTCGGTCTAACCTTGTTGTATATACGTGTATTTCCAATATTACTCGAGTTAGTAGATTAATTTGATCGAAAATCGATTAAAATTTATTCGTAATCGTTGTTCGAGAACGAACAGTTTCGGAAAGGTAAAGCAATCGAATAGAAAAGGAAGGGAAAAAAAGAAGGAAAAAAAATAAAGAAGGAAATGAAAGCTACATTGTAACAGTAGTGAATTGCGTGAGTTGCGTGGTGAGTACAATTTTCTTTGATTACGACGATATTCAACCGTATAATTAGTACATTTGTGAGACGTAAAATCAAAAACTGAGAAATATTGTAGAGTTGCTTAACAGAATGAAGGTAAAAGATGAAAAAATAAGATACGAGTGGCTCGTATACGAACATATTATCTACCTGTATAATTAATTAATCTGATAAGAACGACAAATCGTCATTGTTCTTCGTTAAAAAGCAGGAAGAATTAGCAAATTGAAAACGCGAGGGAAGAGAAATTTTTCAAAACGAAATTTAACACAACAATTTGGATTTAATTAGAATTCTTAATGCTAAATAGGATAATTTCTTTTAAAATAAGCGACTGAAATATTTCCGAGAATTTCCTAAGATATACCACAAAGGGAAGGAGAGTTGCGTTAAGGTATTCCATGAGGTAGATATTGCTCCAGACAACGACGTTATAATTTTGATTGAAACCAGGATCCAGTCTCGTATGCTAGTAGGGTTGTGTAACGAGTAATGGGAGTATCATATGACAAAAGGTTGCGTATGATGTAGAGTGTGTGTATATGCGGATTCGTGTCGTGCTTCCTTCGTATCGTTACTCTGTACTCTTGAATGATTTAAACGAAGCCTCAGACGAGTCGCTTTTGCCTTTATTTATTCAAGATCTAATAACAGAATGTGTTACTCATTTCACCGGAATGACTTTTTGGCTTTTGTGTACCGTAGTGCGGGGTACATTTTTTATGAATTTAAAAAAAAAAAAGAAACGAAAAAAGAAGAAGAAAAAAACAGAGTGAAAAAACAAAACAAGAGAGAACGAGAAACCAAAAAAGAAAAAGGAAGAAAAAAGAAAGACTCGCCATTCGGGCGCAACGAATTATTAACGATCGATCGGGAACCTTTGCTATAGGGAATTTTTTTTCTTTTTCGAGGAAAAAAAGGAAAAAGGAATCATTCGAAAAAAAGGAAAAAGAAGAAAAAAGAAGAAGAAAGGGGTAAACGATTTTATTTTAACGAGGCTTAATTACAGAGGGATTTAAAAGGAAGTACGCGAAAATGTACAGGGGTTCTATTTTTGCTCGGCGCTCATTTAAGGAAGGATAATCCTTATTCTTTAGCTTACTACGTTCGTTGGCGAGCTAATATCTCGCTTGTGCCATGAGAATTCTTACTTTTATTTAATTAACGACACGCTCGACTTAATTTTTAGTGAAATAGATTGGAAATTATTCGTTATTATATTAATACGGTTGGAATTTCTTTTCTCTATCGTACGTTCTTCTTATACGGAATGAAAGAATTTATGGGATGGGAAAAAAGAAAAGGAATCGTGAATGAATTAATATGCACGAGGAATATTTTTCACACGTAGATAATAATTCATTCCTGTCTTTTTAAATAATTTTCTTTCTTCTTCGACGTACGTAATTAGAGTCACTAATGATTATCGGTGACTCGTTCTACGACGACAACCACTATAACTAAGCAACTTTGTCTTTGCGAGCATTACACTATTTAACATTCTCTCTCTATCTCTCTCTCTCTCTCTCTCTCTCTCTCTCTCTCTCTCTGACTCTGTCTATGTCTATCTCTCTTGTGCTTCTTCGAGCTTCCTTCGACTTGCAAATTAGCTTTCACGACGTTCGCTGATCTCTTTGTGAGATCCTCTTCAATAGCTCACTAGGGTACTATTTCTCGGTATGTAGTATATATCTATTTTATTGGATTTCGACAAATATAACAGTATTTAAAAGTAACTAATTATACGGAGAAGTAAAAGTGGAATATATTTATCTAAAACATTTTTTATGTATAAGCGAGATAAATTCATTGTATTCCATGGCTATTCTGAAATTATACAAAAGAAAAAAAAAATTCATAAAGTATATTCATTTGCAGAACGTCATTGATAATTTCAGAATTATTTCGAATCACAATGGTTTTCGGAAAGCCGCAATAATTTTATAACCCTATTAGAATGTTATATTTCAAATAAAGTGTGTGTCTCGTAGAACTTCATGATAAATATCATGATGAAGATGAAAATTTGAGCGATGATGAAACTCTTGCTTATTAATTATTCCCACTCTTTAGCATTGCCAATTCGCTTTATCGAACGTTTTAGGATATAGAAAGCGTAGAATAATTATATTCCATGAAATAAACGATGAAATAGCAAATGAATAATAATCATTTCTCTTTCGAACAGTTTCGATTCAAAGTCCGAAAATTTACCAAAACAACATATGTGATTAGTCAAATGACAAACGCCGAGGAAGTGACCAAAAACAAAACAAAAGGAATAAAAAAAGGAAAAGAAGAAAAAAAATTGAAAAAATAAAAAGGAACGAAAAAAAAAAAAGAAAAAAATGTGTCCATCTCGAATGACATTCGTATTTTCGAAAAAAGAAATAACTCACACGGTGTTCATTCGAAAGCTATTTTTATGGTTAAAGCGAAGGAAAAGGGGATCATACGTCCTAAGGTAAGAAAAGTTCGCTTCACCGAAACGTTTTTCGTGTTCGTTCTTAACTCTCTATGGTGGAGATGAAGTCGGTCGAAGTCGGTCCAGAGATAAATTTTTCATTGGTAAAGCCGAGCGACAAGTAACGTACGAATTTCCCAAAGGAGTCCATCCAGTCCCTTTTATGACAAGCCTAACTGTGCGCAAAAGACGTAACAATATACTTCCAATATGATATATCTTATATACTCTGGTTTAAGACCTTGATAATAGGATAGCCCAGTTGGTATTGTCCCATTCACGAGAGATTTAACATAATATTTGCCATTGAAGCCGTACTCCGGACCATTCACTGCACCTTCAGAAATTGCTTCTGCATCTACTGTAGAAACTCTATCCTAGGCGTTCTCTCTCTTTCTCTCTGTCTCTGTTTTACCCTTATTCCAGGTCTGCTTCTCGTTATTAGAACATCCCATCCCTCCTTTCCAGCTTTCTTCACCGTTTCCCTCTCCATCTCTCTTCCACCAACGGTATCTTATAAACGTTGAATGCCGCTTAACAAGACATTCTCGAAATACGCGAAATGAATATCCTCTAATAGCTTTGCCCAGTTAGAAAAGCGTGGCACCGAACAAACAGAGATCTTATTGTTGGGAACTAACCATGTTAAAGAAATTTTAAGCGAAACGAACGAAATAAAATTTTTTATTATATCAGAGGTCATTCTTATCTACTTATATGAAATAAAAATAAGTTTAATAATTACGAAGAAATGAAGTTTATTAATTACGATGGGAATTTTGAAAAATTAAGAGGATCGTATTTATAAACGGGAAAGAGATATAAATGTAAATAGATAATTATGATCGATAATGAATGATAATGGCTGTTTAAAGAGCTTTCCTTTTGACTGATTAAAAAATTCAGTTTAAGAAGACATCATTTAATTGGTCTCCTATCTATTCTATAACACAAAGGATACTTTCCCGACTCGCTGATATTAGAACTTTCCGGAGAGCTTTATTTATGAAGCCGAATAGTTTGGAAGTTCTCTCCCATGACACATGTATTATGTAAAACCTCTATTGTTTATTCATATCGTCTAGCGAATCGAGCCTTACGTATCGCTGTGGTTGCAAAATTGATTTTCATCCTTCAAAATGTCACGTAATATTCCAAATTTTTCGATATGATTTTGGACGAATAATTAGAAAATGTCTCAGGTTTATTTGAGTATTTTAATTCAAAGTTTCGAAACAGAGATAGAAAATATAAGAATAAAAATAAAAAGTAATGGAACAAAAAATAAGAAAACGAAATAGAAAAATAAAGAAAATGAATATCAAAACATAAAGAATATCGTAACGTTCACGTACCATCAGGAACAATTATTCTTAATTGTTATTGCCACTAGCATCACAGTTAGTAAGCGGCGAATGAAATTACAGAAAACGGATGAAGGTGCAATTAAAAGCATTTTAATCGCGTACTAACGTTCTTAAATTGGTAAGCGGCACATGGATACAAAGACCAAGACTTTGCCGGATGAGCAAGTTCGAACGTCTCTGCGAGTTTTACAAAGGCACTTGCATCTTTCACTGGAAAATAGATCCTTTTGCCAAGAGCCCGAAAGGAACGTTAAGTTGAACCCAACGTTAAGTTTTACTAAACAAAGACATCTCGATTGTCCTTCGAACTTTCATTTACCCCTTTTCGACTTTGTATTGTATTTCCTGAGATAATTCTCAAGAAAAGTTCATTTCTAAATAAGATCATTTCTTATTAAAATAATGTTTGTATAATATTTGTTATAATTCAATTATCTATTCTTATGGAAAAATACAATAGGTATTTCGTATTATTTAAAAAACTTTGGATATTTTCAATGGAAAATGTAAACCCTACATACACACATATACACATGCACGAATACGATGTATCCTGCAGTTTTAACTATGAGTAGATTAGCCTCGGACGATAGCATTAAACGATGTTCTCTAATCCGAGATTTATGATCTGGATAAGGGCAGTTAATTAGCTAGACTATAATTACCATTATTTTCGCGATTATGTAACGATAATCCATTATATTTGCATTATTGATCTTCAAAATTAAAAAAAAAAATAAACCATGAATAAATACATAAATAAAATCCATTTCGTTTCGTTTTCCATTGAAAAAAAAAAGAAAAAAAATTCGCTTAATTAAAAAGATAATACCTAGGCAAATTAATAAATTGTCAGAATCGATGAAAAATCGAGAGAAAAAAATTTTTTTTCTCTCCAAAGAGAATGTTAAAATGAAAAATTTTTATGCGTCCGCCCGTCGTCGATGATTGAAATTGAATAGAATTATTTCTCCAAGCAATTCGGCCCTTATATCTCACTGATAGTCGAAGAAAAATGATAGAACGAATATTGCCTTGAGCGAAACTTCTTCGCGAGTAGGAGAGCAATTTGTTAGGGGAGCGAATAAGAGGGAAAAAGAGAAAGAGAGAGAAAAATAAAGGGAAAGAAACAGAGAGAGAGAGAGAGAGAGAGAGAGAGAGAAAGAAAGAAAGAAAGAATGAGAGCGTGCACCTTTGTGGGCGAGAATCTCTTTTAAAATAGAGATCCGTACAGAATTGTCCGCGCGAATGGCCTCCAATTTATGAAAGCGTTTTTATTCCGCGTGGTTGGCGGTACGTGACCACGGATACTGCATCGTTTTACCCTAATGAGGACGATTACTCGTGCGCACCAAGGAGAATGGTCCGTAAAAATTGATAATATACGGTTGCCTCTAACGAACTCGTCTCTTTCTCGCTTTCTCTCTTTATCTATGGTTCTCGTATTAGTCTACTCTCTTTAACGTTATCTCAAATTGCAGATGTGCCACTGTGTCCTCCATTTTGTTAAGCGCTCGGTCTTCTGGGAGTGAAGTTAACATAAGGAGAGAAAGACGAGAGAAAAGAGATGAAAAAGGAACAGGAAAAGAAAAAGAGAAAAAAAATAATCAGAATAAAAGTGTACGGAGACAGGTGATATCGAAAGGCTTTCTTTTTTCTTTCCCTTTCGTTTATTTTTTTTCCTTTCTTTCTTCTCCTTTTTCATTTTTTTTTATTCATATATATAAGATAGAAAAAGGGCTTAATAAAAACGTGTTGATTATGAACTTTCAGGTGTCTATAGAATATATTATCGACACGGTCGAATTCAACAAGTGGTCTCGAATAAAACGTATTAATTAATTGACCATTAATGGAGTTGAATAAAACTGTTGAAGAAGGGATAAATATTTGATATTTTGTAGTGACGATATTATATAATAGTAATAGAAAAAGAAATAAACAAACAAAGAATAGATCGTTGAAGTGAAGGAGGTGTGTAAACCTGTAAAAATTGAAGATAAACAACTATTAAAGTTTTGCAAGGACGATGAAAGTGTGTTGATGTATATTGTAGGAAACAAGACATATATTAGGTGATATCTCGAGGAAAATACGATATCAGAATGAAGCAATATCGAAGGGATATAGGTTCCAGTGTATGTGAAAATTGCGTTTTTACTGCTGCAAGGACGAACGATAGTATGTCTTTTAAAACAACAACAACAAGAACGACATTCAAAAAAAACGTAATATTGTTTCCGTTCCAGATAACTCAATGTTCAAGATTTAGATTGGATGGTTCGGGAATGGGGATCGTTAATTTAGAAAAAAAATAAAATAAAATAAATTGACTTTCATGCTGTGTCCAATAATTCACGCTTAAAGTGATTAGAAATATTTCACTTCTGAATTGCAATTAGATCCGATTGCGTGAATGAGTAATTGCACATGTTGGAATGTCACGTATGTACATTCTCTAAATTCTAACAATTTCATTATAAAGTGAAATTGTGACACTTTCTTCCTTTTTGTTGGTTCTAATTTTTGTCGAGTGACATCTTTATTAGGTAGAAAAAAAATCGAAATTGTAAGTATACAGTAAGAAATTTGTACTTGTTAGAATGTCATGTTCATAATTAAGCGATATTTTAAAATTACATCCGTTGACTATACTTCATTCAGAAATATATGTATGTATGTATGTATGTATGTATTTATGTATGTACATATACACGTTGGTATTATTTCACCTCGAAAAAAATAAAACGAAACTAGCCGTTATAAATTTGTCGGTACAGTCTGCCAAGAACCGATAAAATACGAGGCGTCGTGACGAAATTTGTATCGATTTTCTCGTACATCGAAAGTCAGTTCAGATAGAACGATATTTCAATGGTTTTGTTTTTGGTTTGATTTAAACGATACCAATTACGAGCGTTTCTCGACGAAGACGTACCCTCGAAAAAATAAAAAAAAGAAAAAATAAAAAAAATAATTATAAGAAATAAAAACAAAAAGAAATAAAAAAAAAATAAAAAGGATAAAAAATAAAAGGGAACATCAATCTCTATGTTTAGCGTACGCAATTTAAAATTATTAGTATAAATATTATAATTATATTATATTCATAATTATATTTATATTTATATTTATATTTATAATTATATTTATAATTACGTTATAATGATAAGTATTTTTCATGATCGATTAGTTTTTAATGATGTTACGTAATCCAACGTTATCAGACGTGATCTTTACTAATTTATTTCGACGGGCAATATTCATTTGATATAATCCTATTAATTTCTATAATCTCGTACTCTTCGAATTTCCCATGTATTTACAGCTTTACGCCAAACCGACTCGAATCTATTGCTACCATCGATCGCTAACGCATCCCGTGGTTTAAACTTGTTCGTTCGGTTAGTCTAATTTCATTCTGCGCATATATCGTCAAGTTGAATGGGTTAGAGGTGAAATAATGGCAAGCACGTAAATCGTTTAAATCCGATAAAATCATTAAATTCTTCCGTCTCATTCCTTGTTTTCTCAATTTTTTTTTTCTTCTTTAGTATCATTACTTCATCGTAAATATATATACATATATATATACACATATTTCTAATATTACTTTAAACTTATAACTTAAATCATAAATATATATATTTCCAATTTCCGCTCAAGATCTTTCTCGTCTTATTTGCAATTAGTTTAAATGATGCAAAAAAGATTCGTTCCTTAAATACACATTCACGTTTTATCGTTGATATCGTTACGTATCGTACTCCATCGATCCAATTTGTTTGCCAGTAATGTTTCTTTCTTTTCTTTTTTTTTTCTTTTTGTTTTTTTTTTTTTACACTGGACGCTCGTTAGCAGTCTTTCGTAGAACAGCGCGGAGGAAAACGAGCGTACGATTTTGTGGTTTGTTCTGTAATAAAAAAAAAATAAAAATAAAAAAAGAATAAAGGAAAAGAAAGAAAAGAAGAAAGAAATAAAAAAAAAGAAAAAAAAACAAACAGAAGAAAAAGAAAAGAGATAAGTAAAGACGAGAGGGTCGTTTGTAATAGTAAAAAAGAAAAGGTAAATTTGGCATGGAAAAAGCATCCCTTTTTATTAATGAAATTTTTGAACCTTTGGTCGACAGCACCTGTCCTTATAAATTTTCATCAATCAAGATTAGCAGCTATAATTCAATTTAATTGGATAATTATTTATAAATAATACAACGAATGACTTCTTTGTCACGAACGAATGAATATAATATGTCAACGGAGCATCCATTGACATAGTAGATAATTATTTCTTTAATTATGTCGACTCGAATAATAAAACAGGATATAATAAAAGGAAATTCTTGCAATAATAATAATTATTAGGCAGATCTTCGAGGATATTTTTCACATTTTTCACGTTGCGTCATTATCCGTGAAAGAAATATATTTTCGTCCCTTCGAACTTATCGATGAAGGCCAAGAAAGTCGACATTAAAATTCTCCTTCGAGAGTAAGAAAATCAATTAATTCCAGACACGCGCGTCTCTCTAGTAAAGGAAGCAGATATTGAAACGACGAGAACGAAAACTTCTCTCGATCTTTTTAGATCCAAAAGTGTATGGAAAGAAATCAATGAGAAATCGAATTGAAAAATTAAATTAGAAAGAAAAAAAAATATCCTCGCATTTGTCTTATCTCTATAAGAAATATCTGAATAGTTTAAGAACATAATAGAAAAGGTTAATAAAATTTCTGAAATTATAAAATAAAACGGCGAATCAGTTGAAATACATAAAAGATCAGAATGAAAAAGATCAACGTACCGTATAATTCTTGATGATAACCGTGGGATAGTAATTTTACCGTCCTCCCGATATTCGTAAAATGTTCATAAAATCTTCACAAAAGCTCAACTTTCAGACAGGAAACATCCAAGCATTCAAACCGCCAAAGTGTTCCACAAGTTTAAAATTCTTAAGAAAGCGCGAGTACTTCGTACGTCTCCTCTCTTTTTTTTTTTTTTTTATGTTCAAACTAAAGGAGAGCGAGACAGATAGATAGATGGATAAAAAGAAAGAGAATGAGAAAGAAAGAGAAGTTCGTTATTTTGTAAGAGTTTACTCGAACTTGGAAAGTTTTCTTCTTTCTTTCTGACGATGATCGAGGATAAAGAAAAGAAAAAAAAAAAGAAAAAGAAAAGAAAAAGAAAAGAAATAAAGTAAGTAGGTAATTCATAATGATCGATTGCAATTTATTTAGAACAAGAATTGTTCCTATCGAACAAGTTCCCCGAAGGTTCCTTGATATTTTCGAATGAAAAAGAAGATAGTTTTTTTTCGAAGTTTTAAATTATAGGAAGAATACGTACATTTAAAAAAGAAAAAAGGAAAAAACATATATCTCAATCGTAAAGAACGATCACTTATCTTTCCTCGAACTTCCGCGATAGTAACGGCGGAAAACGAAAGATGAAAATAACGCTTGATCTTCGACTTGCGTCACGATTTTCATCATTTGTCTTCCTAGGAACTTTCCGACCTTCTTTATTTCCGTCAGTAGAAAACGAAATATCGGTCTTCTTTGCACCGAGAAATAGAAGCCTCGCAGTATTCTCGAGCGAATGGATTATCCGGAACGATCGAGCCAATGGCGGAAGGGACACGATTCTTTCGTTGGCTCCCTTAGCCTTTTGCCTATAGCTTTAGCTATCCTATCAAGTTACTGTGAGAATAGACTGCTAAAAATCCCTCGTTCATCTCTCTCCGTCATTCTGTGTTTTATATACGGTAGCTAGTAGTTGGTGGCTTTCAAATGAAACGATCTTGACAAAAAGAAGAAGAAGAAAAAAGAATGGAGGAAGAAAAAAAAAATAAAAGACCATCTAATATGTTATATAGCCGAAATCATACGTTTGTGAAGTAATCAGAAAAATTTATCGTCCTCGAGAAGATTTAAAATGACCTTTCTATGATAATCTTCGGACATAAAATATCACCGAGTTCGGTTGAGCGTGAACTCATTTCATAATCTTCTTTTCTCATGAAAAAGCTCGGAGAAATGTAGCTGAAAATGTATGTATGCATGTATTCATGCATGCACACACGCACGTACATATATATATATGTATATATATATATACGTACGTATGTACATATACATATGTATATAGACGATTGGATTTCTTCTCTTTCGTATTGAAAGTATACTGATTTGATCAGAACTGTCTTGGATTATTTCGAGGAAACGAAAATATTCGATCTATTATATGCGCCTAACTACCGTGATATGATTACTCCTGTTATAGACTTCATTGCACGGTGACAATTCAGAGAAAGTAATTCGAGATTCAATGAAATTCTGCTTTGCGATGGCGATTTCGCGTTTATCGAACCAATTGAATTTTCATGGACGTACACGGACCGAAGTCAAATTGAATTTATTACCGCGGGCAAAACGTGTGACGGGGAATACGATCTCGTATTAAAATTGATAAAACGTGCCTACTATTTGCCAAAGGTAGTTAAATGAATTTCTGTAGAAATAGCGTCACGTACTGCAATCCGCATATCCTACATATTTAATTTATTTGTAATTTTCAAGATAACATATTTGGTAATAGTGTTATATTTAATATCCCAAACGAATTCAGTAAAACTCGTCTAATGTATTCCTCTTTCTACAAGATTAAAACTGGTACACTGTACACCCACATACACATATATATATATAAGCCTATATATGTGTGTCTGTGTATATATATATATAGTAATATACTTTATTATGTAACACGCAAGATGTCACGTACGAGGGGCACACATTTTCTATCTTACGCTTCGTGTATTAAAAAATTTCTGCACGATGCCAATAAATATCGCGTAGCAGAGCGCGAACGCTGCATCCCGACTACTTTTTCTTTCAAATCAAATGCTGTGCGAGATTTAGCCGAGAAAATGAAAATATTTTCGCTCGTGGCCTCGTGTATTTCTTTTTTCCTTACCTTTTTATTCGAACGATATGTTCTATGCGAGAAAAGCTTTACGAGACATTTTAAAACGATGTTAACATCATAAAACATATTGACCTGATTAATCCAGAACAGTTTTGTAAATAAATGAAGGACGAGGTGCGTATGTTTTGTATTATATTTCGAGTAATCAATTTCTGTATTCAATTAGCGACACGAGTATAGAGTGTTTTCCAAAATCCCTTTTACCTTGGGATTATAAATAAATATATACACATACATACATTCATATATATAAATATATTTATTAATGACTATAAATTAGAGTTTGTTAAAATTCACACTCATGTTATCTGATTTCTCACATTCTAACGACAAAATATTTCTCGTTTACATAATATTTGTGATAGTATTTGAGGATATGTGTCATAAACGATAAATAATGACAGAAAATAGAGAGAAAGAGAAAACGAAAAAGAAAGAAATAGAGAGACACATTTATACGTATAAAAAAATATATATATAAAGAGAGAGAGAGAGAGAGAGAGAGAAGAAGACGTCAAAAAGATGACAAAGAATAGTCGAAAAATAAAATAAATGATGAGAACGAGGAGCTTGAGGACGTCTATGTACAGAACGCGTTTTCGGTCGTCGAATCTTTCCTCGAGATTAAAATCTGTGAGAAAAAGAAGAATAAGAAAAAGAAGAAGAAAAAGAAGAAGAAGAAGAAGCAGTAAAAACGTTAAACGCACCTTTCTATTAAAAGTTTCACGAGCAAAAAGTTTATTCAAAGAAAGTACCAGGAACTTCACAGTAATGAGACACGAAAGTATGGTAATACGAAAAAACCGTAAGGAGAAGTTGCTCTCTCTCTCTCTCTCTCTCTCTCTCTCTCTCTGTCTGTCTAACTCTAACCCAATCGATATTACGAGTCATAAGTCAAATTCAATGTCACGGACTGTAGTATCCTAGGGAAGCTTTTTTATTTCCTCATTCGTCTTCTTACTCCTCTAATAAAACTTTTTCTTCCTGTCTCTCGACCTTCAAAAACGAAATTCCACAAAGTCCTTAAAGAATATTCATTCGTATCATTCATAGTATTACTTAGTATCATTCATAGTGTTCTCGAACTAAACACAATATTTGAGAATTCGACGATATTCTCGATCAATCTTGGTCAAGATATTTATATATATTGTGTATATGTTATTTAATTCTTTTCTCATATATTCTATCACGGAAATGACATCTCTTAATTTGGAAGTATCTAAATAATTGTAACAATTAATCAATTCAATTGAAGGTTGATCGAAAATTCTTGGTGACATTAAACATGAATTAATCTTTTTAGAAAGTTTTTTTAGCCTTGTAGGTGAGGTGAAATTTTACTAGCAAAAAAGCTAAGCAAAAAAAGAGATTAATTGTTTTTTAAAATTATTTAGGAACTTTTAACCACACTCTATATACATACGTACATACATACATACATACATACATATATATATATATAAGGTTTCACAGAGTTGTCTGTTGTGAAGCAGAACGTGTTACAAGGCGAACGAGGATAGAGAAAGTACGTTGACGTACACGTCTCAATTTCCAAGAAGATACAAGGATCCATGGTGAGGTCCTTCAATTACGACACTCAGCAGCCTTTAATGGAATTTCAAGTTGGAGAGTGTCGCTGTCGTATCGTCTCTCGAATTGCGATAGCGCGCGTAATAGCGGATCGAATTATCGCTGGAGAACAACGGAAAAGTTAGTTCAATATCGAAAACTTGAATCGAATAGGTTGGCTCCTCTACACTTGTAATGGAGTATTAACTTTAAAAGTAATTCTTAATGAGTAATTAAGTTTAATTTACTAACAACTAAGAGTTGATTTTCAAGAAACGAATTTTCTTATCGATTCGAGGAGATATATATGTTGGAAGGAAATTTCATAGGATAGTTGATTTTAAAATCAATGAATCGAGATTCATTCGACTTCAATTCAATCAATTCGAGAAGGATTCGAAATTGGCAACTATAGAAAAGATTTTGTTCACTTTTCTAGTAGTAAGACTTACTTACTTTTCTCAGTTTCTCACGTCTCATCTAAGTCTTTGGTTCTTTCATTTTCGTCACGTTCATTCTCGTTCATCACGTTCCAAAGTCGTTCGGGTTTGAATTCGTTGGTTAACGCCTGGATCAACGAGAATACGCAACTCGTTTTGCTGTACGTGTCTCAAGTTAAATCAGACAAACGCCATAGTGGCTTTGCGATAAGCACTTTCGAATCCGGTAATTGCGGATTCGTATCTCTCTCTCACTCTCTTTCTCTCTCTCCCTCTCTCTCTCTCTTTCTCTCTCTGTTTCTATTCTTATCTCTGTTTCTATCTCTTTCTAATACACATACGAACTCTCTCTCTCTCTCTCCCTTATCACTCGATCCAATCTTTACGAAATGATTGGAATTTCATCCCCGAGTAATTCGTTCCTACTTGGATGGACATTTCTTTTCTTTTTTTTTATTGTTTCTTTTTTAACGTCAAACCTTTTGTTTTACGACTTTGTCAACGAATTAAGAAGCGCTAAGAATTTACTTGGATAATCGCTAAAACAATTGAAATTCTTTGATTTTCCCTTAGGAGTTTTTCATTTAAAGAAATTGCGATCGAATCATGATACCTTCCCTTCTCTTAAACCTTTCCCCGGTTTGGAAGTAATACCAAATGAAAACTGTAAAACTCTAACTGTAAACCTTCGTGAACTCGTATACTCGTTCGATTTAAATTCGGATAAGAGGCGGAAGCTCTGACCGAGTCAGAGGCAAAGTTAAATGAAGAGAAAGGAAGTTTGCAATGGAACACGATCAACGACTTGATGAATGGGATCTACAGTATCTAGCCTAATCTCTTTCTGTTATTTTGTTTTTTCTTTTTCTATTCCTCTTTATTTGCCTTTTCTCGACTCTATCTACTATAAATTTCTACGTTATGTTTATATTGCATTTATATGTAGAAAGATAACTGACTATGGAAGAGTACTAAAAATACATAAATATATACATACATGCATGCATACATATAATACATACATACATTCATACATAGAGTAAAAGATGGCAGAAGAAGAAGACTGCATAATTTTCGAATAATTCATTTCGATATAACGTTGACATTTGAACGTGTCAAATGGATCTCGTTACACGATTTTTCTCGATTGATCTTTCTTGCATATCAGCATTCGAAATTCCCCACGGAGTTCCGGGTTAAAGATTGATCCGAACAAATAATATCCGCTGAGCTGTCGTTTCGTTTGACGACGGTCTATATATCGTTAACGATCCTTAACATGGATTTAACATGACTTTTACAGACTTCATCTATCCTTTATCTTGGTTTTATAATTTCGTGATTCAAAAAAAAAAAGAAAAAAAGCTTTAATAATCATCCGAAAAATCGATTTAGCTCGTTAGCTTTTTTAAGATTCAATGAAATTGCTAATTAGATCGTAATTTTAGTATTTTAAAGATAAATTTTATCTTTAGATATTTTAGTATCACTATAACTTTCGTCAGTCTATGGGAGTTTTTAAATTTATAATTATTGTTTGGCATTTTGTATTTAAATTTCTGGTTTAGATCGTTATTCAAGTTAGATATTAGTAATAATAATATATATACATATAGTGTTAATATAATATATTGAAAAGAGAGAGTATATTAATATATTATAATATGTTAACATTAATACTGTACAGAATATAATACTATTACTATATAATATAGTATATCAGTAGTTTATATCTTTAGCTCGAAAAAACCGTATCGAACGTAGAATTAGAAATGTTTTTTCGTCGGTGTTCATTCAATAATTGAATAAGACGTTTGTTCTAGTAAATAGGTTATTTCGATGGATAGAAAACTTAAAAACAAAGGTGGTAAAGTTTAAACGGTACGACTTATTTTGAGAACGGAATACATTAAAGGCACCGACGGCTGCCAGCTGGCTCGTACCGCAACGAAAGTGCACGTTCGGTATAAATTGCATGTACCCTAACCAAAATTACCCTAATTACGTTCGCGAAGAAATGCACAGACATGGGCAAGGTCTTCGAGTTTCGTAGACACTATTATTTAACTTGTCTAAGGATTTCAACTGTGTTATGTGAAACGGTTCAGTTAATAGACGAGCGAAGGTGATTAGAAATTTAGAAATTCGCTTTTAGAACGTTGGAAATACAATTAGCCGATGCGATCATCAAAGCGAGATAATAGACTGTTGTGATTATCAATGCAGATTATAATGATCAACTCGAATGTTAACATGCATAACATTCCGTTAGTCGATGTGTATCTGACCCTCCCCTTCCTCTATGTGTAATGAGCTGCTTCGCATTTGTATTTGTTTAAGAGGGTCTCTCATCGATTCTCCAGGCTCTTCCTCTCGGTCCTGAATACATTCTACGCATGCATTTCGTTGCATAATGCAAGAGTATTCCGGCGATTGAATCTCGTAACGCTTCTTACTTCATGTCTCTCTAATCCAATTTCTCGAATTAATTTCCCATCGATCCAAGTTGAAAATTGTAAATAAGATCTTGATTGATATCGAAGGATTATAATGATTTTTTTTCTTCTTGTTCGAAAAAATCTCTCCGATCTAATGATTCGCGATTTTGATTAATAGAACCTCGTAAAAAATTTAGGACACGTTCGGTTTATTTTCATTCTAAATATTCAGTAGTTATATCTCGAAGAAGATTTCTTTGAAATGGTGGGGGTGTGGAGAGAGGGGAAGGGGAGAGAAAAAAAAGAGAAAAAAGATTGGAGAATTCTTTTGATCGTCTCGAAATATCGCGATTGAGATAATATCGAGAGATTCTTATTGAACCTTCGAGAAATAACGTAGAAACGTAGAATTTCCGTATTATCTAACAATGACTATCTTCCGTCATGGCAGAACGAACTATGCAAAAGCTTTGTGACCGTCTGGATTCGCGCCAAGTTAACATAGGTATGTATATATGTATGTATGTATATATATCTCGAAGCCAGGGCCACCAACTGAGTTTCTCGATGGGTTTCTTACAACCGTAGATATAGATATACGTAGAACCATTTCGCATACAGATACGAACAACGCGTACACACATGTATAGAGACGAATGCGAATACTCGATACGACTTAACTACTTTGTCTTCTCGGGCGAGACATCAGACACGTGTGCGTTAGGCGAATAAGTAAATTTAATCCCATCTTAGGTAACTCAAGTCCTAACTCTACGTGTCGGTATCGTGGACTTGTGTCTCTCCAATTCCTCCACACCCTTCCTCTCTCCCTCTTCTGCCCCTTAACTCTGCCCCCACGACGACGACGACGACGACGACGACGACGACGATGACGACGACGACGAAAACGAGTTTCCTGTCGTAACTCAAGCTACGAATTACTTGAATTACTCTGTGGCTCCTCTTACACGTGCTAACGAATATTCGAACGTGTCGTTCGGTATTTCCCATCGAACGTGAAGGTCGTACTTAGAGTATCCTATAATCGTGAGTAATAATAGTATCCTCTTTGTTAGGACTATTATCAAAAGTAGATTTGATCCGATATATTCCAAGTAAGATCATCGTCAGACACAGAGAGAAAGAGAGAGAGAGAGAGAGAGAGAGAGATCTCTACGTATGGAACTATATATCTGTTCTCTTGCATTTGAGCATAGAGTTTCGACCAAAGTTCACGATATGAATACTGATGTCAGTTCTATGGAATTAACTAATACGTAAGCTGGAGTCAGATAGTGGGAAAGGACAGAAAGGACATACAGTTCTTGCGATCGTATGAGGCAAGAATGTATCGTGAAATTAAAAGGAAGGAGAGATGACCTTTCATGAAAAGGCAATTAGGATAAAGGGAATTATAAAGATGCATAAGACGTTACTTTTGTTTTTATCATATAAACCAACGGAGAAAAAATAAAGCCAAAGGAAAAAGCTTTCGAGGCAGACTGCAATCCTTTTTATTTCTTTTTTCTTTTTTTTTTTATTTCCTTTTCCGTTATAAACCGCGTCCTTGAGAACACGTAATATCGAGATAGATCGAAGAAGAAGAAAAAGAAAAAGAAGAGGAGAAGTCTAGAAATGCGATGGTTCTTGAAAATGAATACCGTTGATGACAAAGAAACGGTCCTGACCGTTTCTCGCTTTGTGCCATGAAAATACGATAGATGGATAGATCTCTAATAGAATCCTGTATGTCTGGGGAGCTTAACTTTCGTGAGAAAAACAGAGCTTTCTTTCTCATGAAAGAGATCTTTTCTCTCTGAAAGAGAGGAAATGGAAAAAGCGTAAGTGGATGTTTCTAGGAGGATCGAGAAAATGGGAAAGAGATGTTCGGAACACATTGAAAACTGGGACATAATAAAAATCTCTGATGGTTAAATCGGAAAACTTTGGGTATAAAAGGATATCAAGATTGGAGGTAGTTTAAATTAACTCGATACTAAAACCATTTCGAACCGATTCTCTTTATCGTAAAAACACACACAAACAATATTTATATATGTGTATGTGTGTGTGTGCGGGTATGTGTTATATTAAATGTGATTGAATGACGAAGGGAGACGTGTTGAGACAACGAGCCGCATCCATGCGGTTATGTTCGAACGCATTCAGAATATATTTCGTTTTCTCCAAACGTATATACTGAATATATTTGTCTAGGTATACGAAGCACGTTGAAAATGGTAACGAAGAAAACCTGATCGTAAAATAAAACAATGCACATCTGTTTTCTTTGGGAATCGATCGATCGCTAGAGAAACCAATGGAAACAGAGAAATAGAGCATGTAAAAAAATTCGCAGATATTGTAATTGCATTATTTTCGAAAGTCTTTCGTTTTAAAATAGTTTGAACAAACAAGGCAAATATATTTAATCCTTTATAAGTATCCTGGGAACTCGTTAATTAACACAGAGTTTGCTGCAATGCGGCCCTCTACAAAATCGTATTTCCTAAATCTATCCCTTGGTAACTGACAAAGCATTACCTGTTTCCAAATGCTTTAACATTTTTCGTAGAAGACTTTTATCTTCGAGTCGAATGATAAAACTCGTGATCGAGGATAGAGAAAAGAATGTTTAATTCGAGATTTGCTAATAGCAAATATAAATTCTGCCTTTTAGATTTAACTGGAGAAGGATACGTTTGCTTTTACAATGATTTTCTACTAATGTAGAACAGCGAACAATTAGAATTCATTTCTATTAACGATAAGGAAAGGCGTAAATATTGATCTTACTGTTAAAATTAACTAAATTTTTTTGTCGAGTTGTAAAACTTTCTCTGTAATGTTTTTCTCGTAAAGAAGCTGAGGGTAGGGGTGAGAGAGAGAGAGAGGAAAAAGAAGAAAAGAAAAAAAGAAAGAAAAAAGAAAAAGGAAGAAGAAACGGATGGAAGAAATTATTCGTATCACGTATAGGCTTTCCCGTGATTAAAATAAAGATTTTCTTTCTAAGTTTTTGTGTCTTAGTATTCGAGAGAAATCGATGTAAATGAGAAAAGTTCGGTTGGAAAATTATTCATTTGGCAATTAAAATCGATTAGACGTCGATAAAGATTTCCAAAATTTTCCGTGCGTAGATACTTTAGGCGAATCGTCAATCAAAAAGCTCTCGATTTGCGGATACAAGACTTTCCATCACCTTCGGTAATGGCTTTTTAATGTCATTTCGGCGTACCTCAAGACACCTCACACTCTCTAGAGATTCTACTTCCAAAATTGATTGCTTCCGTAACACCCACAGAAGAGAACTTTAGCTTCTCGAAGCATTTCAAGTTTTCCATTGGAATTATTATTATTGGATCGATTAAAAGCGTTATAAAGGATATCACGAATGGATAATATTTTCTTTGGAGGATTGAGGGGGGGGGGAGTAGGAGAGATGGAGGATGGAAAAAAAACAATAAATCGAGAATAGAGATGAAGATATTAAAGTATGGTTTCAGAAACCCTTCGACGAATTGCAAAAAATTCTCAAGTCACGCTTTCGCCAAACAAAATTTGATAGCTGTTAATCAGAATGTAAAAGAAAAAGAAAGAAAAAGCGAGACAGAGAAATAAAAGAAGAAAGAAAAAGAAATTGGAAATCCAACACGATTTCGTTTTTTATATTTACATCGAATTTCATTAATCGATAAGTCGCTACATTTTTTTTTTGTAAGAGATCGTCCTGGCAATGAGAAAGTTTGAAACGGCAGGGACGTCGATGGTTTAACGATTGAAATTTTCGAACTGTCGTAACATTCGTCGTAAGTGCTACGAAGTTAAAACTTTTCCATGCTCGTTTAAGAGCGCATTCTCGAGGTTCCAAGTGCGAGAGTAAAAGTACCGATTGGATCTCGAGGAATTGGTTGAGAGACAAGAGGAAAGGAGATGGAGGATTCCTTTATTCGGAAGAAGAAACACCTGTAGTCCTCGTCGATCCTTCAAGGAAGGCCGAAGGAACTCGAATGCAATTAACTGGCCGGCAATAGGATCGAGAAGCCGAGGCGTAACTTGGACTACTTCTCTCGATCGATCATCCCTTGAAATGGCCGAGAACTTACCCTCCGTCAAGTTATCCCTTCTTCGTCTCGTTGTTCTCTCGATTTTTTCTCTCTCTCTCTCTTTCTCTTCGAACTACTCCATTGACCATTAAAACTTAGTATTTCTCTTTTCTTTTTTATTTTTATCTCTCTCTTCTTTTTTTTCTTACTCTTTCTCTTCTTATTCTTTTCTGTATATATATAATCTTTAAAGTTACTATTTACTCGTTTACTCTTTTTCTGCCGGTCGTATTACATTATATATTATTAAAATTGGATCGTACATTGTATATTAATTTAATTTGGATGCATGCAAACAACTACTATAATTGGACTATATCATATATGTATATACATATCAACTACTATTGCAATTAGATTACGCAATATATATATTGCAATTGCATTTTAATATATAATAATATTACTTCCAATATAATATATTTATTTGTAATGTTTTTTTTCTCTTTCTTCACTTCTTAGTATACAGTAAGTTTTTTTATAGAGTTTGACTACAAGGAAATACTATATTCAAATTAATTATTAATATATCAATGAATTATTCAATCAACAACCCCTCCTCTTCTTCCACCTTCGTGTCCCTATTTCACTCCTCCACGATTATATCAATACCAAATCAATTTTAGCAACAGCATCCCATTTCTACGATCCCGTAGCACGTTCCTATATCGCTCGTCATTGGATTACGAGGGATGAGTCGCTCGGTGTACTACAGCCGCTCGATACGAGAATTAATAGCGGCGCTGCTATCCGTTTAAACGCACGACACGATATTCGATATATCTAACGTGGTCCTTACTAATAACGAGAATTTCGATGATCTAAGTCAAAGTCAATAAATGTCCGAATATAATTTTTTTTTTATATATATCTTGCATTAAGTCCATATTATTATAATTAAAAAAAAATTAAAAAAGAAAAATTAAAAAAAGGGTAAAGAAAAAAAGAAAAAAAAATAAAGAAGAAAGCAAAAAGTAAACGACGAAGAAACGAACAATTCGATCAACGCAGAAATTTTTTACGTTTCAACGAGCGATTCTTCGAGAGACATTTTCTTTTTTCCTCGTACGATCTTTACGTTTCGCGAATATAAGATATACATCGAACGCGCACCTGCATATATACGCATATATGTATATATAGATAAAAAATTTCAATAGCACGGAATGAACACAATACGACTCTGATTGATAATACCATCGAAGAAAAATATCCATCAAAAATACGAACAATAAATTTTATTCCAAACTTTATTTCCTTGACAGATGCGATGTTCACTCTTTCCACGATATAAAGCTTTGAATTAGACGATGTCTCCTGTGCAATACGTTTAACTATGAATATTGAAGCTGGTAATGCTGAACGCGTTTTATAACCAGGACGTTTCCTTCTCTTCGCTATTAAAGGATTGAGAGCACTTTAACCAGTCCTTCTTGATGAATTACTACGTGCTACTATTGAAAGTGTAACACTTTAGAAAATTTGTAAAGTATTGTTAAGAATAATCATTTTTTCATTACTTAGACAATCAATGATCAATATTGAAATATAATTCGCGTTGAATCAAGACTTTATATATATATATAGTATTTTTCGAACGATTTGAAATGGAAATCTTGAGATAAAATTTCTCCTTTAAAATTTCTCTTTGAAATTTTCGTTAAATATTCGATTAATACTTTGTACTGGTACAACATACATATACTACATATATACATAGATAGATAGATAGATAGATAGATAGATAGACAGGTAGAAGCAACGTGAAGATACGTGGACTATGCCAGGCGGCGTCTTCTGTAAAATTAACAGGAGTACCAGTATCGGTTAAGCACTCGATACTGAGTACTCGAGCGTAGTCAAGTACGTAACTCACATGCGTGTGAGTTTGTATTGGTGTTTAGTGCATCTACCTGCATATCCTTAGTGCCCAAATGCATTCTGCTTGTAAACAGTGTTACATATAACTAAGTACTCGATCACGTTATGCGCAACGATCCAATACGTTATATCGAGTAGATCGAATTGATTAGACAACGGTTTCCCTCTGAGAAACTGTTCCAAGAGAGAAACCGAGAATGAGACAAGAATGATGAAGCGACAGAGAGAGAGAGAGAGAGAGAGAGAGAGAAAGAGAGAGAAGGAGAAAGAGAGAGTGCTCGATTAGTAGAAGTGCTATCAAGAGCGCAAATTCAAGGGAAAACCTTCTAACTGTGTTGTTCGTCTCTCAACCGCGTTCCTTGTTGTCGTTGTTTTCATTGTTGTCATCATCATTGTTGTTGTTGTTGTTGTTGTTGTTGATGTTGATGTTGTTGTTGATGTTGTTGTTGTTGTTGTTTCTCCGTATCGGAATAGCATTGTATTCGAATTAATTACAGGCACGGAGTGACACCTACTGTGTGTGTCTGCAATTAATCTCTCCCCATTGATAGTCGACTTGGACGGAAGAGTGATTCTCTAGGCTAGTGGTGCTTACGCTAGGAATATCGGGACAACTCGTTGGACTCGGATGTTTCTATTGTTCGAATGCTTCTACGTCGAGCCTATCTCTAACTCCCTTCCATTCTATTCCGACCTAATCCCTTCTACGTTTGTTACCGTACACCGTACCGTATCAAGGCGATCGAAGAGAAGGAGGCCTGTTTCAAATATAAATACAGAAAACAAAGAAAAAAGAAGATAAATAAATAAATAAATAAAAAGGATTAGAAAAAAAGGAAGAAAGAAAAAAGGAGAAAAAAAAGAAAGAGAAAAGAAGAAAAAAAATGAAAGAAGAAAGAGAGAGAGAGAGAACAGGTATCTCTATTGTGTTTTATCTAACGTCGAGTAAAGTTTTTTAGCTAGAAGTTTATGGCGTTGCAGTTTCTCCCCTAATACGTTAAACGAAGCATGGTTAGATTATTCGTCGCTCGATAGCTTCGTCTCCCTTGTCGACGAAGGGATTCATACTCCTGTATATTTTCTAAACGGACAACGTTGCCAACGATGCTTTAGCTACGTTACATGGTATAATTATCGTATGAGGAGTGAGAGAGATAGTGTGTATGTAATAGAGAGAGAAAGAGAGAGAAAAGTATGTATCCCAGGGGACAGCACAAGATACTTAAACATGCTATTCGCTCTAGCTAACGTCGTTCTTCTACCAGTCGGTTATATTTTCGGTAATATCCTCGCTAACATACGTCGCTTGATTTTGTCCTAAAATCTCAACTGACGTAGACAGCAGCCACGTCAGCTTGTATACTTCGCCTCGGGTCATGGCAGTAACGAGAACATAATTAACGAGGACGTCGTCGTACTCGTAAATCCACGCGATCAACTCGTTTCCCTCGTTAAGCTATAAAACGTGGATAGCCAATCAAAAGTGGTTAAAACTGGCGACAGTCCATCACCTAGAGTCGAAACTTCGAGTATAATTTTTTTTTGTCAAAAGCGTCTGGTACTTAACGCGAAAATAAAAGGAAACTTTTTATTCGGTCGTGAACGTCATTGACGCGTACATATATCGCCTCATGGAGAAGGAAATTAAAAAAAAAGGAAAAAGGACAAAGAAAGAAAAAAGAAAAAAAAAATTGAGAGCAATGTTCCAAAAAGAATTACGCAAAATATGTATGCATTCTGGAGGAAGTGGTCGTGAAACACGTTTCAATTGTCGAGCGAAACGTACATACATACGTACATATATATATACCCCTGTATACACGAGCGAGAAAAATATCCTTTTTTCTCTTTGACGACAGCACGTTATTTTTCTAAACTTTTCTCGAAGCTGGCGATTTAAATAAAATAACAGAAGTAATAATAAAAAGGAGTAATGAAAAATAACATGGTGATTATTATAATATGTTCGAACTTTTATTATTTCCTTTTCCTTTTTCACGTTCACGTAAAATGTGTAATTTTATTATTTCAAAGAAATGTATAAATACGTATGTAATATCGTATGTAACAATTAGATACACGTAGTAAAGGAATTTAGAGCTGTAATACTAACTTGTGGATTATATATATGTAGGTACGGTCTAACGTATACGTAAATTTTCAAAAGCGACGGTGTAATTTCGTTGAGGTGAAATACAATACAAACAGAATATGTTACTACGTGAAAATATAGCAGAGGCCTAGTAATATATGCTTCCTTACAGTATATAAACTTACTCGTACGATAGCAATGTTAAGTTAGTATAAATCAGAGTAGGAGTTAAGTAAGCTCACTGTCACGTTGGCTATGCTACGTACATACATATATACGGAAACAAAGGAAGATTTAAATTGAACTAAATTGCGAGATAAAGTTGAATGTATTCGTACGACAGTGGGAGGGAACAGAGAGAGAGAGAGAGAGAGAGAGAGAGAGAGAGAGAGAGAAAGAGAATCGAAAGATTCTACCTTCAGTGTTTTAAGGAGAACGAGATGTAGAGAATAATGGCCAATTTGCTAGCTACTTCATGTCTTCGACGAATACGAAGACAAAAGAACACTAATACATTCTCAACGATCCTTAGAAAGACTTTCTGAATTGAATTCAATCGAACAGAGTCACTCGAGGTAACGACAGAGTACCGACGTTAATTATGAAGAAAATATCGTTCGTCATAGTATGACAGGTAATTAAACGTCTTTTAATTAAAAATCGATGAAATAATAATGCTACGTAAATTTTAACGAAATAAGAAAGAAAAAAGAAAAGAAAAATAAGGAGACAGTAGTTTACATTACTTACGCGTTACATCTACTTACTTCGTTGTTCTTTATAATCCAAGTATATTATTTTCTATAATAAGCTCTTCGAAAATCAATAAACTACGCACGTACTAACGTATATATACGTCAAGAGTAAGAAATAATATTTTTGTCATTTTATATAAAAAGTATGTGTAATATAGTAGACAAAATAAAAAAAGAAACTTGGTTATTTAATAGAAATTATTATTTATTTCATGGAATAATTGAAATTGTTTTAATAAAAACCAATGTGGAACATAACGTGTAGGTTGTTGCGTAGGCATGATGGTTACGCACCAGCGATTTCACAATCGATTTTCCGGATCGTGACTTGAACAATTTGAAAATAAATTTTCCGTCCGGAACACACTACACACGTAAAAGATGACGAGTCGATGTTATTCGGCACCTGATGTAGACGCGTTTGCGACATGAAAAATCTATTAATAGGATCGAGAGCGAGCAAATAATTTTATTTTACCTATTTCCATATATACATGTATAAAAGTGTTTTCTTTCTTCTTTTTTTTTACAAGAGAAAAAAGTTTCTATTTCCGATCTTGTGTAAAAAACTTCTCGTTCCTTTTTTCCCTAGGAAAAAATTTCTATTTCCAATCTTTCACAAATTCTTGTTTTTCTTTCTTTTTTTTTCGAATGAGAATATTTCCGAAATAGTTTCAATCTTTTCGAAACAAATTCTTAAAAAATTCTTCTGAAAAAATGCCGATCTCTCTAAAATTCTCGCACATCATTTTTTGTTTTTGTTATTATTATTATCATTATTATTATTATTTTTTTCTTGTATTTACTTTTTCCGAATTCCTCTTCATAAGCAAAATACTTATTTCTAGAAATAGTTATTTTTATATTCGGTTATTTGGAAAAACATGTAAGACATTTCCTTCTTTGCTAAAGCACTTGGAAACTCTTATACACCAGACGACGGTTTATAAACTTCCAAGCTCTTTTCATTTAACCGGATATCAAAGATTTCAGTTTACTAACCGAACTTCTATATTGCAGGTAAACTCGGGCTTGTGGAGTTTGCCAGGCTTCGTTTGCGACTTCTACATTGCGATGGACGTTACCTGCAGTACGAGTTCTATCTTCAATTTGGTAGCGATCTCCATAGACAGGTGTGAGATTTATCGTTATTTCATGACAAATATAATAACAGACTCACTCTCTGAAATTGTTATTCCCAATTCGCGTAGAACAAAATTTGCATTCATCGGAACGAACGATTTCGCGATGATTTGTTTCCAAACAAGCTTGGAATTAGCCATGCTACGAGGGGAGGCGGATGAGGAGGAGGAGAAGGAGGAGAAGGAGAAGGAGGAGAAGGAACAAAAAAAAAAAAGAAAAAAAGGAAAAAGAGAAAGGAACGCTGTACGTTCCCCGCGATTTACGTGCGACGAATAAAGAGATAAATGTAGAAGTAAATATGGATCTCGAGAAAAAAAAAGAAAAAAAGAAAGAAAAGTGTATAGGTGATATAAAAATTGATCGGCTTACGTTTCAATGGTGTGAACATATTTTTTTATTTTTCTTTTCATTACTTCCATTCTGTTTCATCTTGTTTTCTTTTCTTCTCTCCTTTTTCTCTTTCTTTTTGCAAAAAAAGAAAAAGAAAGAAAAAAGAAACGTAAAAAATACGTATTTATTTACTCTCGCTTATCGTTTGAACGCCATCATCGATATCCAATAACGTAGATTTTTCGAGATGTCGTCGTTGACTACTTATGATACGTATCTACTCGTCAAATTCGAACGTAAACGAAACTCCCAAAGCTATTTTTATAATCGATCCGATTTTTAGCTTGAAATCGAAACCTTTACGTCGAGATTGGATGTGTCGAAAAAATTGATAGAGGAGTGAAAAGGGTAGTTTAAAGCGACGAAATAAGGAAAACAAAAAGTATAGCAGAGTTGTGAGAGTTGTGAGGGATGAAATGGGGTGGGAGAGGGTGGGAGAGGGAGAGAGGGTAAGAGAAAAAGGATGGCAATTTATAGACGGTAGACTTTGGACTCGACGTTTATCTCGAGAGAGCTCTGTCTGGTTCAGTCTGGATAAATTGAATTATGGATGTGAATAACGAGAGAGAATCCTTCGATATATTATCAATTTCGACGATACGATACGATATGGGCACGCGTGAGATAGTTATTAACGAGGCGGACGAACGTGCATTATAAAGCTCGATCGATCTTCCGCAATGAGACTTTTTGATATACATATGTAAGCTCCCCCGATTATATTATCCAACATAATAGTATTCGTTAAAAATAACGATATTGGAATCGTTGCTTTGTTAATATTTGATATTGTCTATTACTATTTGAAACGTAATAATGCTTTCGAAAATTCGTGGAATTCTGACTAAAATTTAATATAACTAAGGAAATTTTGCAATGTCGATGTATGTATGTATATATATATAGAATATGTACTTTTATACAGTATAAATTGTTATCGTTTCGCGATGTAGTTCATGGATTTATCATCATAATTATATTTTCAATATATATCAATTATATTTCATACTTTATTCGAGAATATTACATATTTATTTATTAGATCGATATTATGAAAGTATCATGTACATAATAAGGCTTTAATATCATTTATTTTTTTTTTTTTTTAACGGAATAACGAAAGCTTACCGCGAATGAAAGTAATCCTTTTCGAATTATGTTAGTACGTTTTTACCTATCGTCGAATCGAATAAACCGACTATTCCAAAAGCTTTTAGCAACGGTATGTCATTAAATCGTATGGCTTTATACTTGTTTTTACAATGTAATTTCAATTTGGAATGTTCGATACATTGAATTACTAGTGACACGTTAATGTCTCATACATGCTGATTAAAAGTTACACGTGCTTTTGTATTTACTCACTCTCTCTCTCTCTCTCTCTCTCTCTCTCTCTCTCTCTCTCTCTCTCTCTCTCTCTCTCTCCCTTTCTCTCTCTCATTTTTTTATTTCGAAACGCGAATTTTACTCAGCGACAATACTTGGATTAACGATTAAATATTAACGAGTACTCTACGTATTCGTTATCGACTTTCGCCACATGAAAATTGCCATTTATCGATGTACCATTAACGCTATATATATATTAAAGTTAACAATTTTTAACTGGCATTATTCATCGATTATAACTCGACATAGGTCCTTTATAAAATAAAAATATGTAAATCCATTGCGAGATGTAAAACAAAGAAAAAAGAAAAGAAAAGACAAAACAAAAAAAGAAGAGAAAAATGAAAAAGGATCTTGTTCTTCATTGGAAAGGTCATTGAACTTTCTCATCGCAACTTTCGTAAATCCGTGTAACGGTATCGTAATATCAACCGAGAGAATCGTTCTCGAAAGAAATTTGAATTGCAGATATATAGCGGTGACGCAGCCGATAAAGTATGCCAAACACAGGAACAATAGAAGAGTGTGGTTGACGATACTGTTGGTCTGGGCGATATCGGCCGCGATCGGTAGCCCGATTGTTCTTGGCTTGAATAACACTCCCAATCGGTTACCAGACCAATGCCTCTTCTATAATACGGACTTCATCATCTACTCGAGCCTATCCAGCTTCTACATACCCTGCATCATTATGGTGTTTCTCTATTATAACATATTTAAGGTATCTTGTCTTGTCTTTATCTTTCTATCTCTCCTCTTTCTCTGTTTACACAGACGCAAACGCATATTTTTCTACGTATATATTTTATTTGGACGATCACGTAGATAGATTCAATTAATAGTCTTTATCGTGGCCGTTGCCGATTATACTTTGTGGTTTCTCGTGAAATAATATTGCTTCGTTGATTAGATAATTTCGTTGATTAAATAGTATCGTTTCTTTTTTTAAAATGCATCATCAAAACGTATCAACGATGTCCGCCAGTTAAACGATTCTAATTACTTCGAATTAGTGTAATAGAATATTTGCGTATATATTTATTTATAAACGATCTATTCTATTTCATTGCAGTTACCGGTATTAAATTATACTATTGTGAAATCATTTTCAGGGTCTACGAAATAGAGCGAGAAAAGCTCGAGCTAATCGAAAACCAAATCTGGGAGAAATAAAGCCGGGCAGTATTATAGAGAACATTGCAAACACCCGGAGGTGAGTAAACGTTTGTATTTCGTATCGCG
Source organism: Vespula vulgaris (assembly GCF_905475345.1). NCBI lineage: Eukaryota > Metazoa > Arthropoda > Insecta > Hymenoptera > Vespidae > Vespula > Vespula vulgaris. The sequence continues at coordinate 1,697,700 of NC_066608.1, forward strand.
CGATCTATCGTATCGCATTTATGCGAACTAAAGTAAATCATCGAATAGTATTGCGAAATTCGTCGAAAATATCGATCTCGTAGAGTATACTATCGATCTCGAGATCTTAGAATTTTCATTGTTCGCGTTTGGACGTAAACAATACGCGTCAACAAAAATTTATTAAAATGTTCATCTCGAATAATAATACAATCTTTCTTCGATATAATAAATAAATTTTTCCACGAAATTTATAATACTTACTTTTGTGTAAAGAGCTTACAGAGCAGCATCCTTCGCACGCACGCTTTTGCACGCAGAGCATAAATGAATAGGGTACGATTAGAAATGACGAGAAGAATTTAGAAAATAATTCACGCGGGGATAATCGTCTCGATTACGAAACGCTTTCGAAATCGTTGAAAAGAGCGAAAGGCAAAAAGAGAAAAAGAAAAAAAAATCAAAGATAAAAAAAAAGAAAAAAAATCAAACACGAAGATAAAAAGAAAAGGGAAGAAAAAAGAAATAAATAAATAAAGCACGTTGGAATATCTCACTTAAATTCGAGGTGATTTTTTACAGAGGATTTAGATCCGCGCCGAGGGTCGCGTGGTGAAACTCCGTATAGTAAGGGCAGAGCTCGTCTGGCTATCTCGCTATCTCGCGTGTTTTTTCATTTCCCTTGACACTTTACAACAGCGAGTACGTTTCGATTCATTAAGTTGGCTTACGAGTAAATAGCATCGAATATTTCATAGAAAAGAAATATTCTTCTTTTTTTTTCTTTCGAGAATTATCTTGTAGTTTTTGCTTGAATCGCATCAAGGATTTCATCTATACGTTTATGAAGTTTTTTTTTTCCTGACGGGGATCGTAAAATATATTCGTTCTTCTTCTACTTCTTCTTCTTCTCCTTCTTCTTCTTCTTCTTCTTCTTCTTCTTCTTCTTTTTGTTCTTCTTTGGCTATCGTCGATGCTCGTAAAACGTATACACGTCAGCAAATGCAATATATATAAATTTTTTTTCTTTTTTCTTTAATCTACATCCACTTATCAATGACAAGTTCCAGAAAAAAAAAGGAAAAAAAAGAAAAGAAAGAAGAACGTAGTAAACGTCGTCGAGCAATGTTAAGAAGATTATAATACATTAAATCTTGTTCGTTTGAACGAGACACTTAAGTCATTCGTTGCAAATTCGTATGACAGGTTGGGAAAGCCTTCCCTATCTTCTGAAAAATCACCAGCTTAGTGGGCGTATGCACATTCGCAAAGTAAGATACACGTAACTCCATTGTTCATACTTAATCATGTAAAACTACTTAAGAGTAGGTTGATACCGTTATCTATACCTATTTAACAGAGAGAAGGATCTAACATCAAAGCGTTATCGTGCGACGTTCATGGAATTAATTACCGATGTCTCGATAGGATCCGTTCGTTATTATTTATGGTTTCGTTCCGTAGCTCGCGTTTGTTAGGAGATAGAGAGTGCTATCGATAAATTGGACTTAGGTGTTTACATCGTCGGCCACATTTTGCCTCTCTAACTTCGTCTTTCCCCATGGGTTCTATGTATCGAACATAATCTCAGTTCCGCGTTAATCCTTGCCACATTCTCTCTCTCTCTCTCCCTCTCTCTCTCTCTCTCTCTTTCATAGACACATATATACATACACACATATACACATAGATTATCCTTAACAAAATTGTCTACCGTTCGACGATCTAGCCTTATCGACGTTGTTCCCATTTCGGTATGAAACGAAATTTAGGTCGGCATCCAGGCTCGACCTCTATGGTACTTAACAAAACTTACGACGAGCATCGTCTTTGCCCGGGCACCGAGTGTTAAGCGCATTTTCGGAGATCACGAGTTCCTTGCATCCCTCGCGGCGTTATCTACGAAAGGCAAGCGATCTACGTTTTCCTACTTGGAAATAAATTTCATCGACCGCGGAAACCTCCGTGGGATGGTTGCCTCTGTCACGCTTTTAATGTTGCTTTTGCTGCTTTCTCTTTTCACTTATCTCTCTTTCTCTCTCTCTCTCTCTTTCTCTTTCTCTTTCTCTTTATCTCTCTCTCTTCCTCTATCTTGCTACATGGAATCCAAAAATATACAGGTCGTAAATAACAAAGATAGCTTTCCGTTTTGGTATTAAACGTTAACGATTCTGGATATTAGCAAAACGTTTCTTGAATAACTGCTTTTATCATCCATTAACTTAAATGTTTCCAACTTTTCTTCGACTCGATCTTGATAGAGATAGACCGGGCTTAGTAACTCAATGAAAAAGTTTATTAGCTTCGGCTAGGTGCATACTAGGTATAACAGAGCGATTTTCTTAAAAGTTATGACAGAAACTACGAACGAAGATTCTTTTCGATCCTTTTTAATCCTTATTAGATTTACAAATTTATCTGAGAGAAATCAGTACGAGATACTTCCTCTCTTCTATCTGCACGCGACAAACAAAAAATAGGATTAGAAAATCAAGAAAATATCTATGTATTTTATGTCGGTCCAAAACGTATATGTACCATCATCATCAGCATCTTTTCTTGAGCTGACTGTAGGCATGAGTTAACAGGGGTTATTTCATTTCATATCTTCGTCGGAAAAGTCGTAAACGTGAAATCGTTTTCGCTGAGAAAGAAGGTCGCGTTTAACGTGTTGGAACGAGAAGAGGTTCTTCATAGGATAGCATGATAGATGTCCTTTTCTAGTTTAGCCGCTGTATGTGTATCTTTCTCTATCTCTATCTCTATCTCTGTTTCGCTCTCTCTCTCTCTCTCTCTCTCTCTCTCTCTCTCTCTCTCTCTCTCTCTCTCTCTCTCTCTCTCTCTCTCTCTCTCTCTCTCTCTCTGTCTCTCTTTCTTGGTGATGACTCGACGCTGGCAGAACGATGGAAAAAAAGGAAAGCATGATAAGTGTAGAAGCTTTTCTAGAAGGCTTTTGACTAAGATCACGTAGTGGGTATTCTGTGGCAAGGTTCGCCGAGACGGCGTTGGGGGCAGCCGCCTTAGTGGCTCCCGGCATGGAGGAGCCAACGAACACCGCTTCCGGAAGCAACGAGGACGAAGATGAGACGCCTCTAGATCCAGTCGTGGTCATCTCCAACGATAAGAGCACCGAGTTCTTCTTGGCTACTGTCGTCGAAGAAGCAGCGTAAGGAAATCGATTTTATATCATTATTCTCATACCAGTTTTATTATCTCCATCAAGGTCGAATATTTTCTCTAATAAGTATTCTATAATACGTTCGTTTTCTTTTCTTTTTTTTTAATACAATTCTTTATCGCGATATAATTATTATTTTTTCTTTTTTTTCTTTTCGTTCTTCCTATTAATTTCTATTTAATATGTTTTGATTCTTTTTTCTGAGCTTTCTCCGAATCGAGATTGTAGAATATTTCGAGAAAATTTAGAGATTGTATTTTATAATTAGAGATCGATTATTATTATGTCGTGATGAAAAGGAGTTAAAGAGCATGTTTCTGAAATCGACGAGACGAATAAAATCTGCACTTTTCTAATCGACTCTTATCAATCTTAACAATAGAAAAATTCGTCGGGTTACTATCGGGAAACTGTAATGTTGTTGTCGAAGTTTTCGACGAACTTGAACGAGTTCCTTAATGTAATTTTCAGTTACAGTCGGATATTTCTCCTCGGTTGCGACTTATATATCGCGGTGAAACCGAAGTTTGGTAAACAAGTTTCGCTGGGTCATCTCGTCGAAAAGCGGAAAGCAGGGATTACCCTCTTTGTATTAAAGGGATAAGAGAAACCGAAGGTCCTTAAAATAATTACATTTCTAGTACTCACGTCAACCTAGTCAAACCTCCTTCGAGAAAGTAGTATAACTCGATATATTTTCAGCTTTTCCTCGCCATTGACTGCTTTTATTAATTAATCGATTCTCACTGTATTTTATTTTTTAATTCTTTTTTTTTTTCATTTCTTTCTTTCTCTCTCTCTCTTTCTCGTATTCTCCGTAAACTACGTACAAAGGAGTATAATAATGAGAGGATCGTAGAAAAGTGATCGAGAACTTTACCCACCTACTAATTTTCTAACTCTCCTTTCGTTCTCCTTTGGTCAAACGACTTCCGTCGTCGGAGAAGAGAGAATCTCGTTCGTCGTTTAACTCGGCTACCTTCTATCGATCCTCTTCTTTTCGTGGTATATTCGAATGAGAAAGAAGAAGTAAAGTTAACCGATAGAAGTAATACAATGGATTGAAAAATACGGGACGTTCGATTCTCTACAATTCCTCTACTTTCCCTGAACAATGTTGAAAATTCGATGCTTTGTACTTGGATAGTGACCGTAAGCGAGAGTATCACTTACTTAGTTCCCGTTTTCAAGATTCTGGTTTAAAGGTCTGGATCTACAAGGTTAGGCATTTAATCGAAAGTGGTTGCTGGTAGATAGTAATCCTCGGATTCTCGAGGTAATCACAAGAGATATAGAGAGAGATAGATAGATAGAGAGAGAGAGAGAGAGAGAGAGAGAAAGAGAGAAATGGCGATGAAAGCTCTCTCACTATTTCTCTACCTCTACTTCTCCTTCTATATAGAAATTAAATCCAATACTCAAGGCTATTTAAAATCGCTATAGAAAAAAAAGGAGAGAAAGAAGAAAAGAAAAGGAAAGGAAAAAGAAAGAAAAAAAGGAAAAGAACAAAGAACAAATCGAGAAATATTCGTCCTTGTCACATGATTAACGAGATTAACTATCCAGAGGTTTCTGATACTCGAATGATAGTTGTCGTTTCAGCGCGGTGGCGCAAGCACAGCTGGGCGAATCGAACGGTCGAAGAAATTCGGGTTACGACGGTGCTGCGAGTAGTACGATGATTCACGAGCCAACCGAAACGAATTCGAGTCCAAGTCCAAATCCGCGGATCACTTCGGCTCCATCATCCTCAACGTCATCCTCTCCTCCTCCATCGGCGAGACCTGGATCAGCAGCCGCAACTAGCGTTCAAGGATCACAAACAGATCGAAAGAAGAACGGAAACGATGCTACCAAGCAAGAACTCAAAAGGCTCAAAAGTACCGGATCTTTGCTTCCTCTTCAGTTCGGTAAAACTTCCAACGTTCTATCCGGTACCGCGTCAGGCAGTAAAAAGGATAAGAAAAACGCTAGTTCTAGTTCGAAGTTCGCGATATACAAGGCTAACAAGGCTAGCAAGAAAAAGAGGGAAAAAAGTTCGGCCAAGAAGGAACGCAAGGCCACCAAGACTCTAGCTATTGTTTTGGGTAAGAAGTTTCACGTATACATTCATGATTCTTGTTGTATAAGGTTAACAACTTATCGATATTACATTTACGTGGGCGAAAACTCTATACTTGCTTGAATAACTCGTTATCACGTTTTTATCTAGACCGATTATTTCTGGTCGATCATTTTCTTTAAAAAAAAGTTACAAAGTAGATATGCATATATCTATGCATCGATCAATTTTCATTTACAATTGATCCTAATTTTTTTTTCTCATTAGCTGTGCTATCTTTTTTTCTTTTCTTTTTCGTAACGATTACAGGCGCCTTCCTGATTTGCTGGGTACCTTTCTTCACGTGCAACATCATGGACGCAATGTGCGACAAGTTGGCAATGGATTGTCAACCAGGTGTCACGGCCTTCATTATCACTTCGTGGCTCGGTTACATGAACAGTTTCGTCAATCCCGTTATTTACACCGTCTTCAACCCCGAATTCCGAAAGGCCTTCGGCAAACTTATGCGTCTTTAAGTCCCGAAACAAAAACGCTACGAGATAGCAAAAAAACCTATAAACATCGCGTTTATTAACGTAATATCTATTCGATAAAACGTGAATCATCAAATTTCCGAATATGAACGGATGGGAAATGATTGATGTAATAAATTTTAGGTAGGACGTGTTATTACTCGATACGTCGCCTAAATTTCACCGATATGTCGTTTGTTCTCGTTTGAGCTAAGATTAAGGACTCTCAAAGCGAGCATCCCATTGATTTTTCGTTTTTTTATTACTTTTTTTTTAATTTTCCTTTCAACTTGTTTGTTCTTCTAATTTTTTTTATATTTTTTTATTTCAATGAGCACTCGTCTTGGGATAACCTGAATTGCAGCGGAATTGTTTGGAAAGTTGTGATCGTGCGATGATGTTTAAATGAATGAGCTAATGATCTTAGTATATTAAGATACGCTACTATTGTACAAAGAAAAAAAAATATACATATATATATATATATATATATATATATATATATATAGTAAAGGTATAAAACGACCTTTCGAAGGACTCTTTCGGATATGGTCGTTAGTTCGAATATATACATAATAGTACTGCGTCGCTCGAGAGAAAACGTTTTTCCTTCGACGATATCATTTTCTTTTTGATGTGCTCCATTTTCCGTTGAACGGTAGATATGTAAGAAGATAAAAGTAAACGGATCCAAGTCGGGGGGTGGGTGGGGCGGGGGGAGGGGATTTATTAACGGAGGATATATTTGTTGTACGAATGTTTATTATAAGTATACCTACATTTTTCGTAGATATATCCGAGTACGAGCCGTGACAGTATTACTATACTAGTTACCTAAAATTTAGCAATATTTTTTTGGCTCTCTGACGCTTGAGTCTCAGCCAAGAAACGGAGGAAAAAAAGAAAAGAAAAAGAAAAAAAAAGAAGAAAAAAGAGATTAAAAGAAAAAAGAAATCGACAAAAAAAAAACGACAAAAAAGAAATAAAAGATACGCCGAGAGATTTACGACGAGATATATTATAGTCGAAACACACACACACACGCTCTCTCACAAAACATATTCGTGCTCGATTAAAATTCGACGACTCGGTGTATTTCTATACCTAAATTGTGTAAACAACTCTATGCATATACCGATTCTGATACTACATTCCACGAACACGTACTTACATGCGGACGTACTCGAATGTTATTGCGAATCGTATTTGTGATTCCAAAGTATTATGTCATTTCTGTGGATATATATTCGCGTGAGCACGAGATTACGTCTATAAAAAAAAGAAAAGAAGAAAAAAGAAAAAGGGAAAAGAAAAAAGAAAAAAGAAATCGACGAAAGACAAATATTTCGAGCTCTTTACCTATACATACATTTTCGTCGATCGAAAATCATCTTCGCATCTTTGATTTGCGTTGTGAGAATGAAGATAATAAAAAAAAAAAAAAAAGTAAAAGAAAAAATAGAAAATCAAATAAAACAAGGAAGAAGAAGAAAAAGAAGATGAGGAAAAGAAAAAGAAGAAAAAAATTACGAACATTCCTTGCGATCGAATTTTTCAAAACATATCAGTGTGTTAGTACGAAATTACACAGTGTTATCTGTTCGTTCTATCGACTCTCGAAGGACCTTTTTACTCAAACACGTACATACATACGCACGCACACGCATACACGCGCATATACATACATCTACGTACGAAGGTTGATCGCGAAATGGATATTTATTGTGAAAAGTTATAAGAAAAAAGAGAAAGAAAATGAGTTACGATAAAAAGATTAGGAGTAAATAAGTGTATACGTTCGGCCGATTTAGGATGCATTTCGCGCGTGTCACGTTTTATCGCAATAACGTCAACAATCGAAAAAAGCTTTCTACTCCGTTCATTTTCCAACTAACTAAGCTTCTAACGCCAAATCTAATCGTGTAAATTTGTAAATATATCGTAGAAAATAATTAAACGTAGTGGGTGCCACATTGGACGCAATACGATAAAAAAGATCGCGTTTTCTGGCGTTCGAAACCGTGCGAGCTAAGATTGATTTACCTACAATTCAACAATTTCATTATGATTCAATGATTACAAAAACAAATTTCATTGAGAAAGGTTAAAGCCAGATTTGCAATTTAATCCTTCGATTTGAAGGATTTTAAATCAAAGTTATTATTCTATTTTTATGCAAATTTTTTATATTAAAATTTTATTTATTTTAAATTATTTTTAGTTAAAGAAATCGTAAGTATTGTCTTTTAAAAATTCATATTGACTTTGATATCCTAATTCATTTCTCCAATTCATCATTAATATCAGATTTATGAAATACATAAAAAGTTGACGAATTTTTTACTAAATTTCTGTATACTTTAAATTATCAAGTTTAAAATTACAAAAATCATAAATATTGATCTTCGATGATTTATATTGATTGATGATTAATTGATATAGTACACATATCTATCCTAATTTTTTTAATTCACAATCGATTTCAAATTAAATGAACCAATATTAAATTTAAGGAAAATTAATCAAAATGAAATAATCAAAAAAAATAATCTTCTCAAAGTTAAGTTAATTCGAAGGTGTACGATTTAAAGAAACTCATTTAAATCTCGTTCTCACCTTTCTCTACAGATTTCAAACATTTTTTCTTCCTTATATTCGTTCTTTTTTCTACTTTTTTTCTCTCCCTGAAATATCTCTCCTTCTCGGGATCATAGTTCGCACGTAAATCTCACGCCATTTTTCGCCATCGATAGCTTATTAATTAGTGAAGTTTCTGTGGTTTTGCTTTTGGTGTCGCTGACAAGAGAAGCAGAAGCCAATGGAAGTGCATTTCTATGTCGGAATAGTGAAATCCGTTTGTGTTTCTGACTCTCTCTCTCTCTCTCTCTCTCTCTCCCTCTGTTTCTCTCACGAACATTGACAAAAAGAAGTACGAGCAGTCATGCGATATGAAAAATACAGATGAAAAATAGAAAAAATTTGAAAGACATCGTCCAGCGATAGAAGAGGAGAAAAAGAAATTTATCATTGATACGAACGGTAGAGGTGTACCGTATTTGCTTAATAAAAGAGAAGTAAATTAAATCGATGTACGATATGATCGTTTTCATTTTTTATCATATATCACAAAAAGGTGTATGTGTGTATATATATATATATATATATATATATATATATATATATATATGTACCAAGATCGATGGTTATTGAAACGACGTCGAATCGTATGAAATTCAGTTTTATTCATTTTTATTAAAAACCTAGAAAAACAATAAAGCTTTTCCAATTTCTCAATTAGTAATTAGATTTGTCGATCAAACTGCAAGCAACAAATTTATTTGCAGCGAATATAATACTATAATATTTATTTCTCTTACGAATGAATTAAAAAAGTAAAAGAAGGAGAAGAAGAAGGAAAAGAAAACTGGAAGGGTAATTAAAGAGTATTTTTCCGAGAGAAAGAAACGAAGGAAAATATAAGCCTAGTCTTGTGTTATAGTTGTGTAACATTTCTCGAAGAGACGTTAGAAAATTTCTTACAATTCTGAGTAAGATCGTTGTATTTTTCTAACCTAATTAGTTCCCTTTTCTTGTAAATAAATAACCACCTATATGTATACGTTCATACACGCGCGGACATACACGCAGAACATGCACATATAAGCAAACAAGTGAACATAATCGTGTGCAAAAAAAAAACAAAAAAAATAGTATTTAAGTATAATAATTATTGAGAGAGAAAGGGACAGAGACAATGGAATTGTGAATTTTACTGTGTTGGTATATTCAATGTAAATATGTCTTTAAATCGACGAAATTGAAGCGAGTAAGAATAGCATGCGAGAATCAAACCAAAAGAAAAGAAAGAGAGAGGGAGAGAGAGTAGATGAAATAAGAAAAATAAAGTATATAATTAATAAAAAGTAACGTGGGTATTTCTGACGATTCTCTATTAAGCCCGGAAGTCACGGAAATTCCCTAGATCGATACCGATGATCGTACTTAATCGATGAAATAGATTTAAGGCGACTCAACGTTGCACATCGAGAAAGAATGAATGACAAAGAGAGAGAGAGAGAGAGAGAGAGAGAGAGAGAGAGAGAGAGAATGAGAGAAAGAATATGTGTATATGTGTGTGTGTGTGTGTGTGTCTATGAGTGTGAGAAGAAGAGAGAGAGAGGGAGAAAATGCATAATGTATCAGCAAAAGTGAAGGATGCAAAAAGTTTTCCTATGAATTTCTTAATTAATATTATCTAACAATGGTCTATACAGGGCATAGATTATAAGAGGGACGATTTATGATTTTTGCTGAAATAAAATCAAAAGGTGTAATAAAAAGGTATTTAAAATAATAAAGCTCTGTGTGTATGTTTATGTGTGTGTGTGTGTGTGTGGGTGTGTGTGTATCGAAGGCAATACGATTACTCGTGCGACGCGAAATAAGCGCAATTATACACGTATTATCGAAAAAAAAAGAAAAGAAAAGAAGAAGATAAACATAAGTACATATAGACGATCGTCAAAAAAAGTTACACGAACTTGTAAGTACATATATACATACATACATACATGCATACATACATACATGCGTACATACATAGATATATACATGGAAAAAGAATACCTATATTCGAGGACACACGCTAAAAAGCACTTGTTAAAAGTAAATAAATTAAAGTATAAATGAAAAAGGACGTAAGAAAAAAATTGTATATACGTAGTGTGTATATATATATATATATATATATATATATATATATATATATGTGTATGTATATATAACAATATCACTTTCAGCACCTAGATAATGCTATCCGATATCCCAAATAGCCTTTAACTTGAAACGGTAAGTATAAGTATAAGCTTTCTTGCTCGTAACTCGAGTAACGTTTATTTTATCACATCCGATCTCTTCGTACTTTCGAAAGATCGATATCGTTTAAATGTTTTGTGCGGTTATTTGTGATAAAGTTCGATTCTTTCGAGTTTTGTTCTATATTTAAAGTTCTTCCTCGTATTCTAATGCGGGAAGAGAAGAAAGACAAGAAGATACGAAAATGGGAAGGAACTTGTTTGCTTCTTGCTTCCTTTTCTATGATTCATTCATAGGAAAGAAGAAAAAACCTCTCTCCATCTCACCCACCCTTCCATCTCTTTCTATCCCCAACCACATACACTTTAAAACTACACGAGGAAACTTTCTCTCATCTTCTTCGTTGCGAAAAACGATATTCCAACTTCGCCCAACAATTTGCTTTCGAAAAACGAATGCATTTATTTGTGTTTTTCCGATGCAACACTTGACAACAATTTTTATTGATTTATCTTATGTAAAATGTCTTCGTTTTTTCTTTACCATAACTTTTTCTTGTCTTTTTCATTCATAACTTTTTCTCTTTATCTCCATTCGTATTACATTATTTACAGGATGTTTTGAAAATTTTTTTATTGATTTGCAAATGTCAATTATAATTTTTCTTTTCTTCTCGTAATCTTTTAGTATAAGTTTGTTTTTGCAAATTATGTAAAGAAAAATGTTTTTAAGCTTGTAATAGTAGGATCCGTCGAAAGGGATTAATCGAAGAAGTCGTGAAAATGAATAATTTTGTTTTTAAAATTACTTAAGAACTTTCGACGCATCTTGTACGTACGGTGTAAAGAAATCTTCCATAGAGATTTTCCAAGAATTTAACTTGTCGAATTCTTTTACTTGTACTTAAGTTAAGAATAGCCGAAAGAACAACGGAGAAATTTCAGATATTACTTTACTATAGCACGATCGAGGTTGGAAAATATATTAGAAATAGTTACGAGGATCTTAAAAGGATTATATCAACGTGTTTTCAAAGTATCACGAAGAAAATACATGTGCATGTATATTGCACATAAATTGTTGTGGCTAACGTAAAGAGAGAGAGAAAGAGATAGAAAGAGAAAGAGAGAAAGAGAGAAAGAGAAAAGGAAAAAAGGAAAAAAAAAGGAAAAAATTAACAAAAGAGCATCCCTACAGACCGCTATTATTTTCCTTGGAACGTAATTAAGTGCTTGATTTCACCAGACGTTTCCCGGTTATTGGAGTTGTCTGCAAGAAACTGCTACGCTTCTTCAACCATATAATTGATGTTTTCAAGCAGGAAAAAGAGAGAAGCATCTCTTTCCATGTTGAACGATTAAAAAAAAAGAAAAAAAGAATGAGAAACAAAAGAAAGAATAAAAAAAATAAAAATAAGAACGAAAGCAAATATAAAAAAAGGAAGACTTTGCGTTCCACCGTCGCGAAAAAACTTGAAAACGAAGTGCAAAAAAAATAGGAAAAAGAAAAAAACAGAAGAAAAAAAGAAAAGCAAATGCACATGCAATTTTTTTCTGTAAAAATTTTATTACTTATCTGGCACGATACACCCCTTAAATAATCTAATCATATAATAATAATAACGGTAACAATAACAATAATAATAATGAAATAATAATAATAATAATAATAAAATAATAATAATATACTTAATATTTAAATTATGACATAACAGCCTCTTATAACGATTTAACGTGTGGGAATACGCAGTGGAAAGATGGATAGGAGAAGGAAACCCTATGGAATATAATGAAGGCGCGTAGTCCAAGTCCTGGGAGCTTTCCAAGTTCTAGGGAAAGAGGGTTGTCCTTTGGCAGTTTCATCCGGGGATTGGGGTCACAAGTAAACTACGACTGGAAGTGAACCCGAACGAAAGTATATACCTCTTTCCTCGATGGTATAGATTTTTAAAATGTGCAATCCCATGCAACGTGATATCAACAAAAAACTACCAAAAACTTTGTCCAAATCCAATCTGAAATAAAACCATTCGCATTAATTAAATTGGAGTAAATATTTTCGTTTTGCGTTAATCCGATAGAAATGAATTGATAATTTTTGTTAAGTGATTTTCTTTTTTTGTGACAAAAAAAAAGAGAAAAGAAAGAAAGAGGAGTAAAAAAGAAATGTGGCGAGAATGTAAAGTAAAAAAGAAAAAGAATTGAAATTGAAGGAATTGAAGAGAATTTCTCTCTCTTTCTCTCTCTTTCTCTCTTGGATTTTATCTGTAAGCATTACTACGCCACCTTTAAGACTTACGACTGTACTCAATTTTCTCAATTGATGTCGCGCGCTCGGCTCTTAACGTAATCCTTCGCAATTAATGGGAACTGTAAAATGGGGGAAAAAGGGGAAATAATCGCGAATATCGTAGGAAGGAAGGATTCTACGGATTCTTCGTTGGTTTTTGTCTCTTACAAATGCGAGACGAGAGGAATCGATGAGAATAAGAAAGTAGGAAAAGGGTCAGAAGGGAAAAAAGATGAGGACGAAGAAAAAGAGGTATGTATGCCTATATATACATCTATGCATATATGTATCTACATACATACATATATATATATATATATATATATATATATATATATAGTCCGGATATTCGTACATTGCTTTACCTTTCTCCTTCTCGAAAGTTTTATTTCTTTTTGGCGGAAGGAACACCTGCGGCTCTGCCTTTCGAACAAAAAAACAATGTCATCGAATCGTCCTTCGAGTAAATTTTTCAGAAATTTATAGTCCAACAAGAAATTCAAGAATATCTTTTTCCCAAGCAACCAACCAATCCCACCATTCCTCCTTCCCCATCCTCATCCTCGTACTTACTCGTCATGCATCCCCACTCCAGTTTCGTACGAAAGGAATAAGAAAAGTAAAAAAAAAATAGAGAAAAAAAACAGAGAGATGAACATCCAGAAAGACGATTCGATCGAAGAATAATGTCAAATAAAAGAAAATATTCGAAGGTAAATATTTTACCAATCTCTTTTTTTTCTTTTTTCGATGGATGGCAGTCACAAAAAAAAAGAAAAAAAAGGAACCATCCCAGACGTAAAATTCTAATTACACGAGTAACTAGTTGGAGTTTTCTAGGGAAGAACCAGCCTTAACACGAGTATTTTGCTCTTCAACGTGACTCTGTTAATGAGATCTTGTTACCCGGGTAGTCTGCTTTGCTAAATCGTTTAAGCTTCGATTCCCCTAAAAATTTTTTTTCTTCTTCTCCTTCTTTTTCTTTTTCATCTTCTTTTTTAGCAAGACCAAGGGAAAAATCGAAATACGTTTGGTGGGAAGCCAGACGATTCTCAACCTTCGACAGAGAGATAGAAAATATCGGAGAGTTACGTGCGATTTATCGCACATTTTTTAATGAATACCGATATCAACGAAACCCAGACAGGAAATATTGTACTCTTTTCGTAGCCAACGTTTAGGTTTAAACGTTGGTTCGATATCGACGAAATCTCGGATTCCAAAAGTTTACGAATCAAGCTGCGGTTTAAAGGGAATATCTTCTCTCGATAACTTTATTATCCTTTAGAACGAGAGAAAGGAAAAAGCTGAAAAAGGGATCGAACATTCGTAGGGAAGCTTTCGAATAATAATGAACAAACTCTTCTGTGAGAAAGCGGAATATCTGAAAAAGTTCGGTAGAAGGGTGTCTACGCCTTCAAGGAGAAACTTCGATGCGACTTTGAGAAAACAGATGGACTCTGCGTAGCTAAAGGAAAACTTTAGCTTGGAGAAAATTATTCAGTGTGTTCAAAAGTACGCCGTTCACTTCTCGTATGTATGTATGTGAATAATACATGATTGTCACAGCGTTAGACGTGTCTTATCGTTCACGTAAATTTCACGATATCGCTTTACCTTACGCCCGTTATTTTAGGGTATGACGAACGAAAAAGAAAAGAATAGAAGTGTATGTGAGTGTGTATATATATATATATATATATATATATATATATATATATATATATATGGAGTAGGGAGAGAAAGATTTCACGAGCTTAAAGAATCCTTACGAAAAAGTACGAGAATCTCTGTGAGATACGCCACGTAACTACACGGCACTGGCTTGCGATTTATGCGGGTACATTCAATGAATTTCTTTTTCAATGTCACTTGAAAAGGAAAAAAGAAAAAGAGAAAGTGAAAGGGAAGATTAAATCTTTATGGAAGACTTTTTCGGTCTCGGTTAGTATAGAAAAATAGAGTTACACCAGATATATATATATATATATATATATAGAGAGAGAGAGAGTTTTCGTTAATATTATCTAATCGTGCAAAATAATTATTATCGTTATTTAAATATTCGATTATAGTCGAAAACTGATAAACTCTCGTAAATCTTGGTGAAATTCTCATTGATATATCGAGGTCGTTTAGTTCGAAAATGTCTAGAAAATCTATCGTGACAAAGCACCGACAAATGTGCTCTTTTAAGATGGATTGCTACGTATTGTTTACAAGCGATTACACTCTGTGGATTCACCTTTGCGAATGTGGGATTCTGCGGCCTCGGAAATTCTCGCACACTCAAGCCCACTTTTGCAATGCCAAGCTCCATTGGTCTTGCCTCAGGACTACTCGAGCGAAGACCATAATCTATTCCACCGAATCCACCCAGCTGCAACTGCATCCCTACAAAATATCGTTCGTATACGGTTAAATATAGATGAATAGGATATATAACAAGTGAAATTATTGCATGAAATTTCTCTTAGCCTTAAAGGAGGCCAATTTTGAAGGAGGCATTACCGGAATAAGGTGTGACACTTGTTTGTAAAGGACGAATTTGAGTCGGTTGTTGGAAAGTTTGTGCAAACTCCATCGTAGTAGGAATGTTCGTAGGTATGCCGGTTGATATGGTACCGGGCATAGCCGCAGAAATGCTAGCAGGTATGCTTCCAGGTATACTGTTGGGAATACTTGCGGAGAGACTTCCTTGTAGACTCCCTGACAAACTTTCTGGATGGTTGGAATCTTCGTGAAAGAAGGAATTATGCTTCTTTAAATGTCAAATAACACGATCAATAGGTAAACAAGAGAAAATTCGTAAAAGATTTGAGTATACGAAAAAGTGGAAAAAAAATAGAAAAAGAAAAGGAAAAGGAAAAAAAGTTTCGATAAAAAATTTCGTACCCAGTGTTAACCGTGGCGACGTTGTAGAATCTAAATTCAAATAAGGCGTCATCGTAGGAATATAATTTATATTTTCCATAGGATGAGAGATAGAAGATAACGTGCTAATCGGCATAGTTATCTTTTGTTCCGTAGGCATTGTCATTGGGACGTAATTGAAAGCCCCAGACTGTAATGGCTGAAACGATAAACTACGTTTCGCTTCTCCTTGCAATAAATAATCCAAATACGTATTTTGCAAATTATTTTTTAACATTTCCTTCGCAGACTCCTCTGGCATATTGTAATCAAGTATCTTGCTCTGAACGTTATCCTTTAAAGTTAATCTCGATTCGGTTGGTAAGATGTAGTTTAACATGGCACTCTGTACGTTACTTTTTGGTTCTCTCGACAATAAATAATTTAAGAGTGAACTCGGAATGCTACTAGTCGGGCTGTTTTGTATATTTAAAACGCTCTTTTCCAAAGTATTCTTCCAAGAGTTTTGTAAGTTTAACAACGTATCTTGAATACCATCCTGTTGAATGGCAGATAGATTGACTACGTCTTGATAATTGTCACTTTTCAAATTGGGTAAAGCAAGAAACGCGTTATCTTGATTGGCATTTTTTAAAGTGGATGGTAAATCTAATAGACTCTGTTGAACGTTGCTCTTCGATAGATCGTTTAATCGATCCTTCACGTTCTTGTAAAATCCATTTTGAAAGTTAGGAATGAACATTGGAGACGGGTTTATCGCAGACGTCTGTTTGTTGCTTGGAATGATGGAACTGAAAATATAAAAAATGGAGATACATTTAACGTCGAATTTTCACCAAGGACGATGTTTTTTCAAGTTTTTGCTAAAGTACCAATGCAAGATATAAATGATCTTCTTAGATGACAACGAGGTCGCGTCGTAAGGCACCGAAGCGAACAATAAATCTTGACATTGCTATTACTTACTTTCCATCGAAAGAACCTACGGGAGATTCTGTGACCGCGTTGGATGTGTTTGAAACGGTGGTCAGGGTCATCAGGATACGAGTATCATCGGATGAGTATTGCTTTGGCGTTGCTGATATCGAAGGCATCGTAGGAAGTAAAATATTTGTCGTACCGGATGCCGCGTTACCGAGCTGAAATGTAATTACATTTTTTTATTTACACTTTTAATCATTCGCTTGAATAACAATCATTTGTTTTCATTATCTTTGATTATAAATAATATGGGGCATTAAGTCTTTTCTTTTTTCCAATTTTGTTGTTTTTTCTTTCTTCTTTTTTTTTTCTTTTTTTCAGAATAATTTAATGCACGAACCGTGCTACGATATTTTCTTTTTCCCTTTTCTATTTTACGTCATAACGAAAGAAACGTTCTATCGATTTTTACTCCACTAGTGAGAATAAAAGTAAAAGCCAAAAAAAAGAAAGAAAAAAGGAAAAAGAAAGTGAACAAATAAAACGATGTGATTCTACAAGAACTAAATTATCAAATCGACGATGAACTTAAATTATAGCTTCACTTTCGTCGATATGTATCAAATCGTTGTATCATTATTCGATATCGATAACTTTATAGATAAAAAAGAAAATGATAGACTTGGAGAAATAGCGAAAGAACTCTTAATTCGATTTTGGAAAATATATTTCCGAGAGTATATAAACGATCGCGAATCGAACCAAACGAATTCACTTACCGTGTTCAACTCAACGTTTGGTTTCGACGTTGTTGTAATCGTCGTAGCCGACTTTGCTACGATTTTCGGCTCTGTGGTTGAGGAGGAGTGAAGTTCGGGAATAGTTTGCGTAGTGGTAGAGACAGTATCTTCCGCTAATGGCTTGTGGGTAGCAGTCAGTGTCGTTGACAACGTCGTAGATGTTTCCGTGTCCAATGGTAAAGTATTTTCATCGAAAGCAGCGGGTACCGATGCGAAACCAAGACCATGATTTCCTTTTTAAACGAAACGAAAAACTTTGTTATTGCTAATGGTAAAAAAAGGAAGGAAAAAAAAAGGAAACATACTTCACGAAGTAACTTCGTTCCCAAGGTAATTCGTTTTGAAAAATTTTTGATCTCCCGTGACGAGATGAGAACTTTCGAACGGAACTATTAGAGAAAATAATTGAAAGACTTAATACTCGCATAACATTAAGAGGATCGCTTACGTTAAACTCTGTTACGGAAACTAACATGTAACTTCGAACTTCGAAGTCTGAAATCTCTAAATATAGAAGTTAAATTCGAACTAGCCTTTAACTATAAAACGTTTTCCTAAGGTTAACTAAGAACTAACCGTATTTCAAGTAATTGGAAGACTCGTCGAAGGGCAAACGTTGCCGAGTTTCTTTCTCGAGTTCTTCGTACGTGTCTACCGTCTTCTCGTAAGGTCCCGAACGATAGGACGTGATCCATGTAGGCGAATGTCGAAGCTCGCTTGGAAAGTAATTTCGAGTTGACTGGAAGGAAGGTGATCGATTCTCGAAATATTCATTATGAAATATATGTTCGTTTCCAAAGGAAGCCCGAGTGATCTGAGAGGAACTTGGATGACCAAAGGACGACAATGACGACGACGACGACGACGACGATGATGATTGTGAATTTTGGAAAGGTGATACGCGATAACTTGGAAAAGTTTTTAAGCTCGAATAATCTCGGAATGGCGATTGCTCTCGATAGGATGTAGGTTGACGATAGGTACGGATCGATTGGCCAAATGGTTGTTCTCGAAAGGGTCGGTGCTGTTCGTGATAGGGTGGATGCTGACGAGGTCCTTGATACGTCGGGAAGTTCCTCTCGTAGATGGATCTTCCGTTTTTAAACGCATCGACGAACGCCACCACGCTGGCCACGATGAACATCTGAGAGATAAAGACAGAAGATCAGAAACCATGGTTGGACACTCACAGTTCTTATTACGACGATCACCACTCACCAAACTTTTCTTGTAACCCTTCATTGAGAATTTTTTTTCTCTTTTTTTTCTTCTCTCTTTTTTTCTCTTCTCTTCTTTTCTTTTTTTTCTTTCTTTTGGTCTTTCTTTTTCCCTTTTTTCTGCCTCTTCTTTTTCTTTATCTTATATCGACCAACCAACGATACTCTTAAGCGTTGCGATCACCGGATGAAAACTGCCAGTGATCGAAAGAATCGACTTTCTTTATATATCCATTCGAGAAGAGAGCAAATAGTACTTCTCCACTTCCAAGCTTCTTCCAAATCCAGTTTCTAACTTGATCTACAACGTCTCGGACGCGTCTTGCTCCTTTCTCCTTTTTCTCTCTTTCTAGAATAACAATCTTATCCCGCAGCGACTACGTATGTTGGTAGATAAAGATATTTAATCGTCTCTCCCTAAAAATTCTAATTGTTTAAACCGTTCAAAATTCTTAAGAGATCTTTTTGCTATTATACTTTGTATCTCGTACTTTGTATCTTTTAAATCGACGATCGACCATGCAAATGGAAAGATAACGTTTTTTCTTTTTCTTCTCATTTTTTTCCAGAAAGTTTCTTCAAAGTTACACCGTGAAAATTCAATAGTGTCTTTGAGAAAAGGAAATGAATGGTAAAGGGGTACAATAAAGGGAAAAAGTTTCGAACCGCGAATCGGAAACGTGTCGCTCGAAAACGTCAACTGGATTCTAGTAATTTGAAAAGTTTTCCTTCGCACTTTCCTTTTCTTTTTTTTTTTTTTCTTTTGAAATGTACGACGAGCTCTTTCTTTGTATTAAGTCAAGAAGGAGATGCTATTAAGTTAATAGCGCGTCAAACGATTTCGTATGAACAGGATAAAGATTCTTTTTTTATCAATCTTTTTTTATCGCGTAAAATAAGCTACGATTGTGTTTTAAAAACGTTTATACAAATGGTTAACATATATATTCGAATTTTAAAATATACAGAGTAAAATTGTTACTTTCAATATTATCGACGAACGTATTAGCGTACATGTTTACATTTTTTTTTCCTATTGATGATAAAGATTCAATAAGTATAATAACATAAAAGTGTACACACGAATGTATGTACGTATATGTTTATATACAATATTCTTTGGTGAGTCATCTCTAATATAGATTTATACGAAGTAATGCGACCTCTATGTTTTTGTTTCTTCTGTACTTTGTCCTTTATGTTACGCTTAGCTCCATCAGTCGTAATCAGACCGTAGGAGAATAAAGGTAAGCTCATAGCTTAGCACGTATTAAATTTTCTTCGTTTCAACTGATATACATATGGATATTATATCTATATTATTTTAATCATACATGTTAAGAATATTATATGTTAAGAATAATATATGTTAGTAATATATATTAATCATAAATTAATGTTTATTAGGAAAGATAAAACTTAACTTTAATTTCGTTCCAATTCAATTTTTCTTCATATCTAGTGATATATAATTACATTTATATATATATATATATATATATATATATATATATTACATTACGTTTTAACAAAAAATTGATGCTCTTGAAAATCAAATAACTTTCATATATTATAGTATTTGTAAAACATGATAATATCTATTCTCTTCTATCTTTTTTGTTTCTTTTTTACGAACAGGAAATAGTGACACAGATGAAAGGTAAGAAGCTTCTCCTTCCGGAATGAAATTGACTGGTGTGCTATTATTGACTGCCTTCGTACATTGACTTCGATACTGGTAAGTCAAGATCATCTATTGCTTTTTCTTAACTTCTAGTTTGCTGGAATATTCCATTTTAGAATAGGTGACCTTCGATTTTTGTTAGAAACGAAACAAATAGGTACTTTTTAAAGTCGTTGATGTTAACTCGAAAGAATGGCTCTATAACGAAACTATTATAATTTTAAGGAAGAACAGAAATATCGAAGACATTATCGTCTTTTCTATCGGTTTTACGATAACGTAGATACATATAGATATTTGTCTCACAATAAATATCATCGCATTTATCGAACAACTTTTTGAGTGGTGGGGATTGTTTCGCAATGCTCATTTATAACTGCGAAATAAACTTTCGAAAGTATCATCATTTATACTGGGATAGCTACTATTTCAACGTGATAACGTTGAGAGATCGATGCTGTTGCGACATTCATTAAGAAATTTCAAGCGAGTCGATTCGTCCCGATTCTCATCCATCATTTAAGTTAGATCGAAAGTTTTCTTTTTTTTTCTTCTTGTTCTTTTTTCTTATATATATACAAATATATTTATTCATTCATACTCGAAGATACAATTAGCAAGGTGACCGTCAAACGACAAATATAAGAAAAACAAGGGCATGAATCATCGTAATATTCCGCTTAAACTTTACTGTGATTAGAAAATATATTAGAATAATTATAATTTAATAAACGTTTTTAGTTTTTAAAGGTTTGTAAAATTGAATACCGTTCAGCGATTATTCTCGTAATATTTAATGTGTTAAAAAAATTTCGTTTAGCGTAGAAGAAATTCGTAAAGTTATAAAAAATGTCGAAGTTAATGAAAACAGATGTTCGATGAATATTTTCTTTATTTTATCGATATCTTATCAACGATTTATCCAACGTCACTTTTCATTAAAGTCAAAGAGTGATTCGAGGAACGAAAGGGATGTTACGTTACGGGTTTTACTTGTATCTCTCGTTTCTGTTGCCATCGTAACGTCTGCATACGTACTCAGCTAACTCATCGAAACTCAAAGAAGACATATATATATATATGATGTATATATGATGTATATATATATATATATATATATATATATATGGCTTTCATTTAAATATCAAAATATAGTGAAATATATATGGTTTGGTGCTGTGGCTTTAACATTACGAGAAGAGCACCGACACCAGCGAAGCTTAATTGCGGTGCAGCCGATTCAACGAGAAACTTAATTGAATCACGTAAAGGGAATCGCCGTGGCAAAGTTCGCATAAAAATTTTTTTAACACGGCAATATTACTGCGACTACGACGAAATATACCATTATGTGTATAGTTAGGTTTATATATACATATATAGAAAGACATAAAAGGATATCGTACTTGTGCAACCACGGAATGAAACACTTTTCGGATTGTCGAATAACGTGCGAAATTTCTCTCGTTCTAAATTTATACTTTTACCATTTTTTTTTCTTTTATCCCTGTCTCTCTCTCTCTCTCTCTCTCTCTCTCTCTCTCTCCCTCTCTCTCTCTGCGTCTACGTCTATCTAACTTTCTTTTCTTTCTTATAATAATATTTTCTTTATTTTTACCGAGAAACATTCCGTGCCAATGAGTCAACGATTTTTTTTGCTTCCACCGTATACACCATATATCGATAGTTTCGTTGTATATAAATAATATCAAGTTGTTTATATCGTTCGAAGAAAACTTTATTTCAGGGAATCAAGAACACAAGATAGGTCTATACATACGTACATAGTCCTAGGGAAATTGCAAGCTTGTTTCGAAGGAAATCTAGCAAGAACGTCTAGAACGTTTAACGACTTGACCGACATGACCTGATCACTGGTTTAGCCCCAAACTTCGCGGGTGTTCGTTATTGGAGAGAGAGGAATAGAGAATGAGAGTGAACAAGTGTGTGTATGTGTACGTGTATTCTATATATATGTGAGAGAGAAAGAGAGAGAGAGAGAGAGACAGAAGAGCGACAATGGCGTTGATAATGGCGGTACGATCGATCGTGTTACCCGGTATAGAATAGTGTGCGAGTACAACAGTTCTCTCATATTTTCCATATATTCCTCTTTTAAGCTGTTAAAGCCTTTAACAACTTGCAACTCGTTGCTCTTGAAGCTACCCACGACGACAACGAGAAATCATCTTGAAGAGCTTGCGGAAGATCCCTCTCTCAGTCACTACCCCCCACTCCAGCAACCCCCATCCCTCTCTCTCCCAGCGTGAAAATGCAACAAACGTGTAAGCCGGTAGTATACCCTAGAAGTTTTAAGGAAGCCAATGTGTTAGGACGATAATAGGAATTACACAACCCTTTGTCGACATCTTCCCCTCGAGCTAAAACAAGAGCAAACGATTCAAAGGGATGTTTCAGTGACATAACGTACCGTGAATATTTGTGGTTCTCTATTAGGATCAGACGAGTTTAGTCTGACTCAGCCATTTCTATTTTATCAAATAAAGCGAAGTCGACGTGATTTTTGACGAAAATTTTGCTACCCTTAGCGAAATTGGATATCCGGTTTGGGAAATGGAAAGGGTTGATGTAGGAACGTAGGAACGGAAAAGGGTGGTGTTGGATGGGGTATGAAAGGTGGATGAGGACGAAGATGAAATCAGTACGCTCGGTGACGCTTCAAAAATTTTCACGGTAGTTTTCGTCGCTCGAACGATGGCCGATTCTTTCGACGTGTCAAAGATACGAAATATCGTAAGTTTATGGCTCTAGAGAATCGTTTGCTGTATTCGTTGAAATATTCTTACCAACAAGCGAAATATTCGGGCATCGATATCGATAATTGTAAATCTTCTTGATCTCTCTTGACACGTATTGAAAGCATTATGTGTATTAATTTCGAGAAGAGCAAGACCATGTTTCGATGAGCATTATTCGATCGATAATCGATGAATCGATAGACGAATAAATATTAATACTTGCTCTGTTAGAGAATTTAGCAATCGTACTGACAAATACGCGCGAATATAACGATGGTAGTGACAAATAAAAAATATATATATTATGTATATCTATCTATATGTAAGTATATCGAATTATATAGAATATATTGTGAGCGTGCCAGGAACAGCTGGTAATACACAGATTATAATGATCATATGTTGTGGGATGATCAAAAGACGTCTATTACAGGAGATTACGTATTCATGAAGATACGGTTCAAAGGACAAGATACGTGCCAAGTACCCACTAACAATTCCGAAGCTATTGGGGTAACTTATATAAACGCGTTTATATTTATAGATTACATGAAATCCAAAGCAGTTCCAATAATTTGAAATGCAACACGAATACAAAGAAAAAATATTTATTGGTTGTATTAAACATTGATCGCTTGCCTCCAAATATACATACATACATACATATATATATATAATATAACGTAGGTAAAATAAGGTAATAAATATCGATATGCGTGGTAGATGTTTATGGGCTTTTCTAGGAACGATAAAAGGATAGCATTCTAATCCCATTGAACTAAACGATATCCGCGTTTCAAAATCCGCGGACACTTGGCAACGAAAACGTTATTGCTGTTATCGTTAACGCCTACGGTCGATATACTGACGTCAGATAGATACTAACCCATATGTCCACGTTGGAATAGACTCAATAATCCTGCCTAGTAACCTATTCCTTCTAATCCTGGCTTTCGTGGTACAAGATATAGGTATAACCATACACGAATACACTGGGAGTTAATGTTTGTGCTAATATCGTGACATTCACCGGTCTTCAGCGTGGATAGAAATACGGTCCAGTCGAGGTACGTCCCTTGAGAGTAGGTACCATACAAATATACTCGCATCGAACAGTATCCACATCTGTGTGGGAGGAACGAAGCTACGTAATATTCCTGGCTTAATATGCTACGCGATGAAGAGATTGTAGGAAAAGGAAGGAAGGAAGGAAGGAAGGAAGGAACCGAGTAGAAAAAGAAGAAGAAAAAGAGAAAAAAGAAAGAAGAGTAGGAGAAACGAGGAAGAGAAAAACTCTACCTCGGTTTTTTTTTCCTCATAAGCCGCGTGTTCTACGTTGTCAAAAACGAAATTAATGCGGATTACAATTTAGTACCGAGGGTGAATTTATTCTCAAATATTTATGTCAGTGGTAGATAGAAAATTGATAGGAAAAAAAGCAACGTAAATATGAAAGTACGTTTTATATGTTATCTTATTCGTGAATGACATGATCGATGAATGTTGAATGCAATCGTGTTATAGATACGTACGAGAAGAAAATAAAATATTGAAATTCGTAATTCGAGGGAGAAGAAAAAAAAAAGGAAGAAAAGTCTTAATTATCATCGAAATAAATATAAGAAACAGGTTAGTTCCGTTCGGTTAGAAATGAAAAATGAGGGAACAAAATTTCGTCGTTGGAATAGTTAGGAGAATGAATCGTAAAGAGGAATAAAAGCCATCGTTTATAACAAAAATAATGCACAGCCGCTCGCGGCTTCGAACTTCGGGAGACTGTTAAAATAATTAATGTCGGCTTCGCAAAGTTGGACTCACGTTGTACGGGGGTAGCGTTTAATAAAGTCGCTCGTATAATTGGTTCGGAACTTGTTCGGAAGTGAAATCCATTTATTAACGCGACATTTTGCGGACATGTGTAGATTCATAAATCATTATTGGACGATACTAGTGATCTGAAAATTTATGGAAAAGTTAGTTTTCTCATGTCGATGTAATGTCGAAGGTTAAAACCACGAACCAGGAAAATATCGATGATGATCCCTTCTTTTCTCTTCTAGGGATTCTAAGCGTCAATCTCCCTCTCTTTCATAGACTTAAGTATCGGATAATAAATTACTTCGATCGGAGAAAGTTAAAAGAGGAGGAGAGAAGCGCTTTGATAATTTTCCGGGACTTCGTCAGAATGTAAATTCTCCAAGAATTCTTAGCTCAGTTGATTGATTTCGAAGTGTGCATTTAATCTTGTAACACAAATATGTATACAGTTAGGTATATATCTATACATTTTAGCCGATAATACGCTGTAAATTTCTCCCTATTTCTCGCTATTCCGATCAACGATGATGAAAATATCCTCTTTCTGGGATTTAATTCGCCCTGCTCATCGTGTTAGCGGTAGAAAGTTTAATTTACTTTTCGTACTGATAAAATTCCACAGGGAGGGGAAACACTGGCGGAAGAAATGAAATGAATTATTGAAAATTGATTTCTACGGATGCGGGTTACGTTACGATGAATTTGATTTTATACTGTATGTAGGTACGAACTTCCATGTTTATACATACACATAATATATATATATATATATATATATATATGTATATATATATATATATAAATACATACATATATATATATATCCAAT
This sequence comes from Vespula vulgaris, assembly GCF_905475345.1. Classification (NCBI taxonomy): domain Eukaryota; kingdom Metazoa; phylum Arthropoda; class Insecta; order Hymenoptera; family Vespidae; genus Vespula; species Vespula vulgaris. Next base: position 1,723,440 of record NC_066608.1, read on the forward strand.
GTTATTTCTTTCCTGGTATATTGCCCTTTTTAAAAAGAATTTCCGAGATATACCTCGTCTAGCGTGAAATCACTTTTTTAAATCGTTCGACATTTAGAACATTCCCTGGATTAATTTTGAAAATTTATTTTCAAAATGTTTCCTCTCATACAAAATTTTACCCTTTCACGAGTATAAAAGCGGAATGTATGCATGAGCAGTCAGTCCGTATTTAATGTTCATGAGTTTGTTCAGTATTTTTTTTTCTTTTCCTTTATTGTCTGGAAAACATATTTTATACTAATATATACACATTATACGCACAGAAAGTAAAGATCAATACTAGAGATAAAAATTTTAATTCTTTTTTAATTTTACGTTTACTTTTTAACGTTTCGTCAAATGGGAATTTTCTATTAATTTGTCAATAATTAAAAGCTTTCATGATCGTATCTCAAGATGTGTCAGTTTTTGAAGAGATAAACGGTATCCTTCAAAATGTGTATCAGCTGTGGTCGTTCTTCCCATCCTTTCTCTTGAACGTGAATTTACTATCAAGTGCATCGACGTTTCTCGACGGGACGAGTTTATGAGACGGAAAGAAAAGTTGATCCGGTTGCGTAAACTTTCACCCCAAACAGGCATCCCGTATGATTCAGCTGATCAGAACTCACCAATAAATACGAACACATGTGATATTTAGTAATTAAATAGTGGAAAGAAGTATTTGCCAATCAATGATACCAAACAACGTTCATATTTCATCAGAGCTATTTCAAGTTTTTCCTCTTGTAAAATATTATTTTCGACATTGTAATCGAATTTTCAAAATCCAAAGCTCGAAAACTCGTCGAAAATTAGAAAATAATTCTTTTATGCTATATAAAAAATAGACAAAAAATTTCTACATGATTTTAAAAATCGTTTACCCTTTTTCAGATTTTTTAAGCTAATTTCTCTTTTTTCTCTTTTTTTCTTTTTGGAATTGCAAAACTACAAACTTGAAATATCTCGAAAAAGAATAATCGATTTCTAAAATTACATAAGTCCATTTAGAATTTTTTGGTCTATTCTGTATATATATGAATATATACATATATACGAAATCGAAGTAAAGCAATCGGTCGATTACGATAGAATATTTTATCTTTCTTTATTTTGTAAAATCGCAAAGTTCTGTCGTTTCAAAGATTTACGATGTGGCAATAAACATTCCAAACTTCTTAAAAATATATTTATTAGATTCTAGTATCTATTAGACGTGATAAAACTTTTTAAGAGACTATAATAATTATGAAAAATAAATATTGGAATTATTAAATCGTATGATGTTAAAAATCTCGATCAAATTGACTTTACATTGCTATTGAAAGCTCTTCTTTTTCTCAAATATACTTCTCGGAATTATAAATCTTTTTTCATATAAATTTGCCTGTATAAATCATATCTCGTGGGAGTAAAGATCTTGAACAAGCATGAACTAGCAAACAAATCCACTTAAACATAATTCATTATTCGAACATTTCGTTGCGGTTTCACGTAGGAGCCGTTAATTTTATCGATGGAATACTTTTCAACGTGGAACAACTTCGATTCCCTTGGATATCGGTATAATCTCGTCGTAAAAGTTAAAACGCGAGTAAGTTTTTGTTGAATCGATTGGTTAAAAATTTAATTAAGACGTTAAATTGAGAAAAAAAAATTATCAAAATCATTCATGTCGATATGAATTATAGTTAGCTTAAATACGGATACTCTTAAATAATATTTTTGAAAAAAGATTTTTTTATCGAAATGGAGGCAACGAACGCAAGAAGTCAATATATGTGTATCTGTATGTTTGTGCGTGTAGATCGTTTCTGGATTTTCACTATTTTCTTGACGATATTTTGAGAGCATGCGACACGTTTGGGATATACATACCTGCTACTCAGGAAGCAAAGAAAGGTATATAAGAACCAGATTGGAAAAGCGAGACACCTTTCCTTTTTTTTCATGGATTCTTGGTAAACAAGTTCAAGTTCGATGATCGATCAAACCACTTTCCAAGCAAGGATAATAACATTCACTTATACGTCTATACAAGACTCGTGTGATACCGATTTGTAAACCTGTACAACTTGACTTCCTTGCATACTATATATCAACATGGTCATATGGTCAACGTTTTTAAATTCTATTTTCTCTTTCAAGAACGATGACTTCTTTATGTATATATATATGTGTGTGTATGTGTATTTCTTAACTATTTCTTTTTATCTCTCTATTAACTAACGACTCAAACTATTTTCCCGCCGATTTAATAATCGATTTGCCAAGCTCGACTCTATCTCGTTCACCTAGCTTCCGTTCTAGTTCGACCGGCCAATTTCGTTTTACGACGGTTAATTACCTAGGCAGTATCTCTTATGGTACCACTCATATACCTGAATTGTTCTATGAAATAAATGAGATCAGAATAAAAAAAACTCGGTGGCAAAGTCCAAGTCTCTCTGTGCACATAGAAGAGAAAAATGTTATATCCAAATTGTGTGATTTTTTTCTTTTTTTTTTTTACCTTTTTTCTTTTTTTAGCCAGAGATCGTGTTTTTTTTCACGTTTCTTGTTTCGTATTATAAATTGGTGTTATTTCGAATGTGTGTGTGCATGTGTTTTTTTTTTTTTTAATCGGTATTTCATATCACAACGAATTCAAATACAATACGTTCATTAAAAGAAAATGTTTAAGAATTCTTATGAAATTATCAAAAGGAAAATTAGAAGCTTTAATTAAAATAAAAACTTTGTAACGTCGCAATTATAGTGAATATTATCGTACAGTGAAACAACGTTAAGCTTGTGCTTAGTTTGAGAGAATTTAACGTAAAATCTCTTCGCATGCAAATCGCACAAACGCTTGGACCCGTCCAAGATTTTGTCCTAGATTTGCGTATAAATGGAAGAAATAAATGTTGGGGCTTATATAAATTTCTTGTAGCGTTACCTTAGTTATACAATTGTCACGTTACAGAGCACGGAAAAACTAGGAAGTTGCAAGCTCGTAAAAGTATTATACATTATTTCTATATTGCACAATTTCTATTTCGTAACCAACTATAAAAAAAAAAACTATAAAAAATTCAGAAAAATTTTGAATCTTTATTTACAGTGATGTAAATTAACAAAACAAAAAAAAATTACATATAAATATCATTTAATATAATTATTAAAATGTATATCTAAGTATCTAACGAATAATATTTCTTTTTTTAAATATTCCAAATTTATATAATTATACAATATGTTGTAAGTGTATATTAAATGTTGATATTAACTCATCAGACTCGTCATGAACGATGTAAGATTTGTTAAAAAAAAAAAAAGAAATAAAAAAAATAACGAAAAATAAATAAAAGTGAACAAAAGAAGATAAAAAAAAATGAAAGAATACTATTACTACAGATACTATTAAAATCTATAGTTAAAACAAAATCACAAAGTTTTCTTTCAGCTCTCGCATATCGATTTCCCTACCTTTCTACATTGTCTATCCGATATAAGCGTAGCGCATACTGACCAATACGCGTCGGAATGTGAAAAAGTGATCACCCTCGCTTGCTTTGATACAGTTGCATTCGGGTCAATTCACGTGTGTTCGCTACGAAAAACAGCATGCTGCGAGAGCGACGATGCGAGAAAGCGTTTTTTAATAGCCTCGTCTATTTATTCAGATTCGTTTGCCATGAATATAGCTACGCTTTTAAAATGTTATTTAGAAAAAAAATTAAATAGGGTACTCTACATACGCACACGCACACACGTTCGCACGAGCAAACGCGCACATCCAATTAAAATAAAGAAAAAAAAAATAAGAGAAAAGAGCTCAATAGCTCGTTTATTCAATATAATCGATGATCGTTATTCCCAAAATTATTTTCTTATCGATCAGTGTGGTCACTTCGCATCAACGAATCCATATAAATTGAATAGAATGAATCCGTTAGTTGATAACATTGAAAATGTTTAATCTCATCAATCAACAATGGCAATGATAGCATTAGACAAAGTGAGATACCGATGTGTAGTGAGAATTTCCTTGGGGATAGCTGAGCTTGATCATTGGGAAAGTTTAGCACCTGGGACCAAACTTACATATACTATTTGAAGTTCATATATAGTATGATTTAACATAATTTCTCATGGAATCCTTAGTTATATCCTTGGGAAAAGCCTCTTTTCTTGCATCGCTCATCGCAGTTACATACGTACGATTCGTGGTTCTTAATGTTCCGATAATTGGACTTTGGTAATTGAGATAAAATGTATAGTTGTGTGTGTGCATGTGTTGAAAGGGAAAAGCCATGAGAATCTAACGATCGATATCAAAGAGAAGCCTGATAGAAGTTGTTGTCGACTTTGCTTACCCGTCGAATCTCATGGGGTTACACGTGAGTCGCTTTGAAAACGAAGAGATATAATCGTCCTACTATTATCCAGAAGCAAGAAACAACGCAATGAGAAAATCAAGTTTCTCTGGGATATCATCTTACCATTCGAAACGTAACCTTTGCAGTTTTAAGAATACCCTAGAGTATATTCTTTGTGGTATAAGGGAACTGTAAAACAATAAACTATTTGGTCGTTTTGAAATAAAATTATCTTGCCCGTAAGTTCCCATCTAAATTTTGAAATATTCCATCCGAATCTTTTTTTTCATTTCAATTGAATTTTGTACTTTTCGTAGTCGTATAAAGCACGAATATAGGAGGAAAGCTTTAAAGTGAAATACCTTCTATACGATAGACGTAGTGCTCGCTTTTCGTTAGAAGATTATCGAACCCGACACAATGAGAATGCGTTTTCGGGATTGACGTTGATACGTGCGTTAGATATGCCAGGCTACGTGAACCACGAGAGCACCCACTAATAACGTCATATTAGCAACAAGTACGAACCTGGCGTACATGGAACGTCCAACGTACTATTCTACGATCCGCTGAAAATGCTTCTCTTTATTATCGATCGTATGCAGAACCAAATGTAATCAATAGATCTGGTTCAGTCGTCAATTTCATCAAATATATCGATAATCATCGTAATTTATTAACGATATTAATTTAATTAATTTATAAGTAATCCGAAATAATACACGAAATAGTTCGTTATAAATTAATTAGGTTTTATCTCGTAATAAAATATTTATTGATTTTCTCTCTCTCTCTCTCTCTCTCTCTCTCTCTCTCTCTCTCTCTCTCTCTCTTTGGTTTCTTTTTTTTTATATAAAACAACTTTGTATATTTATAAATCGACATAACAGATTCGTTTTACTATAAGATAGGAAGATAGAAGGATAGGGTAATAGAAAATAAATGGCTTCATATATCCAAAGGTCGGACTCTTTCACCGGTAAGAAAAGTAAGAAATATAAAGCATTTACTTGAAACTGGATAAAATCGAGCATCTTTGTGAATACGCGTTCACCCTATATAAGATACTTCTTGTCATGCTCGCGCCTAATAATGCACCGACTTGGAGCCCCTTCTAGAGACCTTAATGGAACCACTCTGGCCTCGTACTCTGTGATATTCGAAGAAATAAATTTTCCGTAAATACGATAGTTGTTTTACCACTAGTTATTTACGTAATTGTTTTAAACGATCGCCTTTTGTACTTTTTATAATTTATAAACGATACATAGTTAAAAATTGTACGAGAAGTTTATATAAAATTTCCATTTGTCCGTGAACATTTGAGAAGTTAACGTTTCCGTAATCAAAAAACATTGCCATATTTTATTATCTTCATTCGAAAAAGTTTTCTTCGCGTGTAAACATTTTTTTATAGTAGAAACGTAAATTTTTCAGTATGTATTTTGTTTTTACTATCGGTTATTTACAAACATTCTTTCATAGTAGAAACCCGTCTACGTAAATTTTCGGTTATCTCTACTTTGTTTTCATTCGGCAAAGTTGTTTGTATATAAACATTCATTTATAGTATAAACTCTTCGACGTTACCAATAACGACTTAATATCAAGGAAAATCTTAATGTCAGAAGAAAATGCTTTTCCTCGCGAGAGAGATCACTTAACAACTCATAAATTCGTACAGATTACGTACGGACGATTCCATAGATTTTATCGGCTTCGTTCGGAAATCGTTCTTCCGATGATTCGAAGATTTTCTTCAAAATTCCAACGAGCGAACAATTTTCTCACGTTAGCCAAGAAAATCATAAATCACAGCGTTCGGTATGCAACGCTACCGGAATAGAAACGACAGAATTGGATTCCTACCTTGGAAGAAAAGAGAGAGAGAGAGAAAGAAAAAAAGAAAGAAAGTGTGTGAGAAAAAGAGAGAGAGAGAAAGATATGCTATATAAAATGCATTCTTTTGTAGCTTTCCATGAAAACCAAGAGTTAATATTATGATAACACACGCAATATTCAATGTTGGCATTTATGATATTCCATACACCCCCTCCATCCCTATACAGTAAGGACTTTAACATGTAAAACGATGCTACCCTCGGAATCCATTTAAGCGTGTATTGGTGTAACCGTGCGTTACGAAAATACTACGCGTAGATATCTGCCGGTGTTAAACGGAGTGCGACTTCCCTTTCCCAACTCTCTCTCTCTCTCTCTCTCTCTCTATCTCTCTCAGTGTTTACCATAGGTATAGGAAACACCATCTGAAAACGACAACGCGAATTTCTCGTTTCTATGTCATCGAGTTGCTTGAAATGAAATTTACGAGGCATTGCGAAACGTTCTTTAGAAACAGCTGTGTTATTTTGCTCATACCGATATGACTAATAAATTTTTATATTAAATTGTTACGAATACGTAATACGGTAAATAAACGTAGACATATTTGGAAATATTAAAATGTTATAAGAATCAGGATTGAAACGAAAAGAAGAAGACAGAAAGGGATTATAAAAAGAACGAATCATAAACATTTCTTGACTGAGCTATATAGAAATTTTTGTTTTTTCTTTGCTTTTTTTTTCTCTTTCTTTTGAAGTTCTTTCTACGAAGAATCATCGGAAGCTTCGTCGTTATTAATAACTTATGTATGTATTCTTTTAGCTTACGAAACTCTGATCGGCTTTAAATCAGATTGGTGATTTTATTCGAGCATGTCAATGCCAGGACAGTCAGGCGCTCTGAAAGCAAAGTTATGATACGGTTATAGTCGACCACACGGACACCCACCCGGCTTACTACGACGGATATTACCGAATGCTTTCGAAAGCTCGTATTTTAGGGTTTGCACGATGAATATCAAATAGTAGCTCTCTCTCTCTCTCTCTCTCTCTCTCTCTCTCTCTCTCTCTCTCTCTCTCTCTCTCTCTTTTAAATCAATCGCTCTTATAGATTTATGTTCTCGATGGTGTGTTCGCGAAACGATAGGTAAAGATGTACAGTATGTACGATATTTAACGAATACTGTTATAGTAGATTCTTCACAACGTAAACGATTTATTTTCTATGACGTTTTGTAAAGAATTTTGGAAAGATTTCTCGAAGTGAGTCATGGCAAAAACATTTTTTCACTCGCAAACGTGAATTTTCTTTAGGAAACGTCTAGGATATAAATCAACAAAAAATTGATAACGCACGCGCGTTCGTCCCTCAGCGAAAATCCGTGCTAAATCTACAATCGCCATAGGAAGGAAGAAGGGTCCATGTAAGTGCTTCCTTGGTATTATATTTATACCTATAATTTTCAAGAAGCACATTCACGACAAAGGAATAGCAGCAATAACGATTCACGGCTTTATCAAACTATTGGTATTCTATACGAGCATCGTATGCGAGGTCTCTAATTTTAGAGCTTTTCATTTCCCAATACTAACTTATTCCAAGTCGAATATTTCAAAATTGCTCGATGAATGCTTAAGTAGAACAAAATTTTTATAAATAATTCTTATATACATACATATGTATATGCATTTTATTAATTATTAATTTATATTATATTCATATTACATTATGTATATGTGTTTTATTCTTTTTATAATTTAATTATAAAGCATTATTAAAAATTATATCGGTCAGAAAATAAAGAAACCTTTTTTGTATATTGAAATATTTTATTGAAATTCTACGTGTCACTTCGCTTCGTCGTACATAGCTTTATCACGTACCGTATGTTCGATCAGAGCTGAATAAAATAAATGTGCTCGGTCAAATTGCATGAAAAATTTCTCGTTCGTCCATCCGTTAAAAACGAATCTCTTTGTCTATAGATCTGTTTGTAGACCTATAGAAATGAAAAATAGTTTACTAGAAACTATCAAGAATTTCAATAGAAATACAGTTTCGAACTGGTTTGGAAGTACGTTACTTGTCATTCATTTTTCGAATGTACTCAACCACGATTGTATAATATAAATATTGCATATAATTTAGGATGGAGAGAGAAACGAGGATTTTTAAATACCTTCTCTCTCTCTCTCTCTCTCTCTCCCTCTCCCTCTCTCTCTTTCTCTCTCTACCTCTCTCTCTCTCAAGAGTTTTATATGAAATAAAATTTCTTCAAAATACTTTAAAAGTGAGAAAAAGAAATATGGACGTTTCTTTTGATCTTTTTCAAAGTAGATAAACAATTTTATACGTACATTACAGAATTTATCTCGCAGAAAGAAAAGAAGATATAGAGATAGAGAGAGAAAGAAAAAGAAATGGAAAGAGGAAGAGAAAAATAGATTCATAAGTTAGAAATTCGAGAATTCGATAGTTGTATACCAAGTACATACATACCTATATACCTACATATATAAGTACAATATATATAGAGAGACTGAGTAGATGTGCGTGGAATGCGCGGGAAGTAGAACCAATTGAATCCTGCTGGTCAGAACCACTCCGCCGACATCAAAAGCCTGTCGGAATGTTAGTTAATTTCGTATCCGAAGCAAAAGAGAAAGAAAGAGAAAAAGAAAAGGGAGAGAGAGGAAAAAGTGAACAGAGTACGATGGGAGAAAGAAGGGTTAAGGGTAAAAGAACAAAATGTAAAGGAATGAAGACGAGAAACTGGACGCATGTGAAAGAAAAGGAGATAGAGATAGAAATAAAGATAAAAATGAAGATAGGAACTTGAAAGAGGGAAATGTTCGTGCATATTCAAGACGAGGGTTTCGTTTTCGCACCCTCCTGTTCGCTTATGCGAAAAAAAAAGAAGAGTGCTTAACATCTCGCCTTTTTTAACCCTTCTCATGCGTCTCTTTTAAAGATATTCTCTCTTAGTAAGGTATACTGATTTACAACTAGTTTCCCACTGTATATTGACTTTTGAAAACAGATGGATAGTAGAAAATTTAACGAGTGAAAACCAGCAGAAATTACTTCCCTTTCTTTTTTTCTTGTTTTTTTAATCCGCTCATGCGGAATAATTATTGTTTACACAATCCCGTGTTACTTTTTTATCTTCTATTTTTTATAATTCCAACTGCATCTGTAATGAAAGAAAACAGGACACTTATCACGTAAATACTTAAATATTTCATCGTATTTATTTACGTATGTATTCACGTGTGCATATATGCATATAGGAGAAAGAAAAAAGAGAGAGCAAATAAAAAGAAGTTAATTTATTAGTCTTGCTTGAGTGATTTTGTGAAATTTTAATTATAGAGACTTATTACAGAAAAGGAAAGGCTTTAACTGGCGTGTTGAACCATTATTAAAAATAAATTAAGATCGAGGTTATCATTTTAACGATTTAATATAAAGTAATCTCTCGATCTATTCCAACTCTTTGATCGATAATTTTTCATTTTAATTATTTCAACGGGAATCTTGATGAGGAGAGTTTAGGATCGAATTGAAAATATAGAAGATTCACATCCATTTGATATCATCTCCTCGATGTTTCGTACGTGTGGTACGTAGGTACGTATAGTACGTACGTCCAGCAATTAGTATGCTTTTTGGAGCGTAAAATATATCTAGCTGTATACTGCAATATCACCCAAGGCGTAGATTCAAGTGAACCTTCTCTCTGAATGAATCTTGTTACTTCAAAAGGAAGATATCGATTAGATAGACATTCAAATTCAATTTCCATGTAACATAATGTATGAAATATATAGAATTTATATATGTTTGTGTGTATTTGTATCATTGATATATATATATATATATATATATATATATATATATATATATATATATAGTTAAGAAAAAAAATTTTTTTCAGTTTTAATCGATCGAATTAATTAGGATTATAGAAATCTTTTTAAATACTTCAAAGTTATTACCGAGCTTCGAAAGTAAGAGTTCCACTTCTTGATAGAAGACTCATAAAACTTTTTTTAAAGTTATTTAAGGACGGATAAAAAGCTTCGGCAGTTTGCATTTAAAGTAGAAAACGAACTAGTCCAAGTAAGATACTCGAAGTATGCCATCTTATACATATTAAAACAAAACATGCGATACGACGTTGTTTAATGATGATGATGATGATAAAAATCGATTCTCCATCTTTTCGAGCTTCGTATGATCCTTCTCGCAAAAAGGAAACGCTAGCTTGATCACAGAGCATAAGAGACCAAAGGGAATAGATTTTGGCTTTTACTAACATCTAAAATGGAAGCACTCTAGAGAAGGCATCAATGAAATATAACATCGTAAACATCTTGGTGCAATAGTATTTCTAGTTTTATTATTCATACAATTTTTATAATCGCACAAGTTGCCAGTAATATATTCAATTTATCCTTTTCTTTGTCTTTTTTTTTCACTTACATACTAAAATTAAAACATAATAAAAAGAATGTATCATTCTAACATCTCGACGGAGCTTCTTAAAGAAGAGAATTTTGCGAAAGGAAAAAAATAGATTCCTCCGTTATCGATGAACGGTAATATAATTCTATCCAACGAATGGTAAAAATGTTTAGACAGTAAAAAACTGTTGTTTCTTCTTTATCAATTGCAGATAATATATCCTCGGTTATAAATCTTCGTGTTAATCGATTTTATATATGATATCACAGAAACACACACACATATATATAGCAAAAAAGAAAGTATTCGATTTGTTATAAATTCTTTTCCTTCCCTTTTTTTGACATAACGAGAAGAATACAACGTTATTCGATGAAATATATATCGTGCAATTTTTCGTGAGAAGTTTGTTAAAGAGATAACTCATTCGCGATCTGGTTTATCGACCGAGCTCGCTAAAAGAAAAACGTAGCGCCAAAGCCATTGGAACGGCACATGCGCGCAGGAGAAAAAGACGGTATCGAGCCAGGCGAGTGTCTCGCCCGTCAACAGACGGTGCCGCATCGTCAGTTCCTTCCACCGCGCCTGGAAGGCGTCCGGTTAGCGGAGCGTTCTCTTGCGTTGTCCTCTGTTCTGGTCATACGACTCCGAAGAGAGACAAGCCTATTATCATCGAGTAGATAGATTTTCGAGTAGAGAGGAAACTTGAAGAAGAGTTCAACGAAGCATCGAAGCTTCGGTCAGAGAAAAAAAAGAAGGAAAAAAAAAAAGAAGAATACGAATAATAATTATAAGAAGAAGAACAAGAAGAGGAGGAGGAGGAGGAGGAGAGAAAAAAGAAAAAAAGGAAAGAATGGAACGATTAATCCGATCGTTACAACTGCCCGGGTCCGACCGGTAATTTCTCTCATTAAGGAGATCGGATCAAACGGTAAGACTTCTAAGCCACGGTGCACCTATTTGGAACTTAGTTGTGTGTGTGTGTACCTTTATACGAGTGCCTTTCCCTTTCTTAGATTTGTGTATGTATATGTATATGTATATATAATGTGTGTATAATGTACATACGTGGATATATATGTGTATATATATATATATATATATATATATATATATATATATATACGTATGTGCGTGCATTCGTAAGCACGCTTATACGCAGCATCAACTACGATGAACCGCTCCTTTTTCTCCCTCTTATTCGATAATCTAATCGTCTTACGTCTTCTAACATTAACTTTCAATGTTATCGAAATAATATAACTCGTTATATTTTCACTTTACATTTCATTTGTTATCGCCAAGTGAGGTTTTTAATATAGAAAAAAATAGAAAACAAGTTTTCATTATTATCATTATTATTATTATTATCATTATTATCATTATTATAATTATCATTATCATTATTATTATTATTATTATTATTATTATTATTATTATTATTATTATTATTATTATCATCATCATTATTATTATTATTACGTATCTTTTACGTAAATCCACTTTCGGAGATCGACAAGGTTCGTAATAGGAATTGTAATTCCTACGTGAACTTTAAATCGTTCTCATTAGTCGGAAGAGTGACGTCTAATTAAAGGAAAGACACCTCGCGAGTCGGCGTATTGTCAACGGTGTAACACGCTGCCGTCCTTTGCCCCCACCTATTACTCTTTCTCTCTCTTTCTCTCTCCCTCTATTTTCTTTCTTTTTCCTTAATCACCAACCATTCTCCCTCCTTATTTTCTCAAAGTAATACCATGTTCACAAAAGCGCCCGCGTACTAAGCATGGAACATTGTCTCTCTCTTTCTTTCATTCTCTCCCCCTCTCTTCCTGTCCCTCTCTTTTTCTGTCCCTCTCTCTTTCTGTCCCTCTTTCTCTTCTCTCTTCTCTCTCTCTCTCTCTCTCTCTCTTTCTTTCAAATACGTAGCTAGTACGCGTGGCTCTGTCGTACACAACTTCAATGTAGGTATACTCATACTTACGTACTTAGTTTCATACGTGCTCAACATACGTGTCATGACTGAATTACTTAAAGTAGAAGGGAAAATGAAAGAATGAGAAAGAGAGAGAGAGAGAGAGAGGGAGAGAGAGAAAGAAAGAAAGAGAAAAAAATAAAGATAGAAATACTGATTAGCAGTCGTGACGAACCTCGAAGGATTTCTGTATGACTATGGGAAGGTGGTTCGAGGTGAAAGAGAACAATTGGGTGAGAAGGAGAGACAGAAAGAGAGAGAGAGAGAGAATGAGAGAGAGAGAAAGAGAGAGAAGGGTGGTCGGAGGGAGAAGGGGCTGAAGCAGGTTGGAAGACGAGCGGAATAGACGACCCTGACTTCGAAGTCTTCCTGTAGGATTTTCGAGGTCAAGGAAAAGTCGCAAGCGCTGCGTCTACTCGATATCACATTCGATTCATTTAACTTTTTTTCTTTTTTTGTTTTTTTCGAAGATACGAGAAAGTGAAACTTTTGTCGATCATTGAAACACATGTCTCGTCGGAAACATCATTTTTCATTCGGTATCTTCTATTTTCATGGCGAGTTGAGAAGGTAAACTCTTGTTAACGAGAAAAAGCAGTTAGAACCATAGGTGGTCTCCCCGAGCTCGTTATTTCGAGTCGTTAACTTAAATCTTTCCATTTTTCTTTTCTGTTCGTTTCTTTGTAAGAATCGAAATAGCTTTTATGGTTTAATGATAGAAAGGAAAAGAACTATTTCTACATTTTACGAGGCGTAAGCGCATTTAAATGAAATGAAAATTCATGAAATTTAATTAGTACGTTAATTAGTTTATCAATTAGAGAAGGGAACGAAATCAATTAGGGACACATACATTGAGCACATAAAACTAAACTCTCAGTGTGGTTGTGTAATGTTTCTTGTTTGGTACATAACAACATGATAATAATGATAATAACAATAATAATCATTCGCTAATGAGCGTTCGGAGTTGAAACATTGATAATGGAGGCGTGTCTTGCCAGGTTTTATCTACTTATTATCTGAAAAAAGAAAAAAAATTGATCTCTCTGTTGCATTAATATTCATTGCTTAATAAACATTGAAACGTGAAGATACATATCGTGATAAATCATAATCCGAAGTTTATAAATCGAATAGATGATCTATCGATCTTTTTAAAAAACTAACGTAAAACATCGAGCATTCAACATAGCGCGAAGCTTTTGATCTGCTCATGATGAAAGCACAGCGGGTAACAACCCTCGTTTCTTCTCCATTCTTCGTTAAGTGGCCATTAAAGGTATTAAGTAATTGAGCGGTCAATGTCGCGTCAAACGTGTTACGTTACGTTCATCCTTCGTAGCTTACGGGAAGTTACATAATTATTGATTGACGATCCTAGGGCGCTCACCCATCCATTCGAATTGACTAAGTACACGAAAGTTTACCTTCTATGTAACCTAATTTTCTTTTCACTTCAACGAAAAAAATTTAATACCGTATAACTAATACTATAATATTTTTTTTCAATATAATAGAAAATTACAAGTAAATTATTTTTGTAAATAATTAAAATAAATTTCCGCGCGCGGAGATTCTATTTTTACTTATTCTTGAATACGAAATAAAAACGAGTGTTTCGACGGTAGAATTATGCATACATTATTCGAGTATGCAATTTCAAAGTTACATGAAGTTTAAGTATGACAAAAATAAGGTTAATAAAAAAAATGATGTCTACTTGCGCGTGTAAAAGTTCTTTTTCTTTTATTTTTTTTTTGAATATAAAATAAAAATGTATGTTTTGACGGCAAAATTATGCGTATATTTTTTACATTTGAGTATGCAACTTTAAAGTCACATAAGAATTAAGTACAATAGAAATAGAGCTACAGAAAAAAAAGAAAAGAAAAAAGAAGAAAAAATAAAGTCTACTTGCATGTATAAACTCTTTTTCTACTTATTTTTAGATATGAAATAAAAACGAATGTTTTGACGGCGGAATTATGCGTTACACTACTGGAGTATACAATTTCAAATAGTCACATAAGGCTTAAATACGATAGAAATGGAGCCGAAAAAGGAAAAAGAAGAAAAAAAAGATACTATATACTACATATTGCATACTACATACTACTTGCGCGTGAAAGTTCTCTTTTTACTTGCATATTACTGCATATGAAGTAGCAATGAATTCGTTTAATTAAACAATATTTTATAAGTGCATGTGCAGTTACAAAGTTACATGAGCGGTTAACTAGAAATAAGACTACAACAACAAAAAAGAAAAGAAAAAAGTAATACAAGGTTTACTTGCGTGCGACAATTATTTTTTATTTTCTTATTTTCTCTTTTTTTTTATTTATCTTCTCCTCCCTCTCTTTTTTCATTTTTCTCGCGATGGCACATTATTTTCACTTGAAAAAAAGTTTTGCCATTTTCCAGGCTGACGTAGAAAAAAAAAGAAAAAATAAAAAGTAAAAAAGAGAAATGAAAAAAAAGTCCTTGTGTGCGCGAATAATTATTCCACGCACTTGAGCTCTCGGCAAGGTACTAGAATCCTTCATCGTTATGACGCGTCGTTAATACAATCGTGGGAATAATTCGTTTGTCGGGCGAAGCAGCCAAAAATCTATTCGTTGAGCAATGAAGAGATAAAAGCATAAAGCTAGCACGAGACACGTCGCTCGTATGGATACATTATTTTCGTAGCACGGTGCTGCTCATCTGTTTACACTTTTCGTGTACACAAGGTTTCGGTTTGAAAGACGTAAGATCGTGCCATGGCACGAACTCTACGATATTATGATCACGGATTTACGTAAAATCAGCTGTTTTCGATCATACGTATATAGTTTCAAATGAAAATCAAATCTAAGAGACACACATAGTCCGATAGGCGCGAAATGATTATCGCAAATATTATGTTTGGCTGAAACATATTAAATACATATATGTACATTATATAGATAATATTGTGTGTGTATATATATATATATATATATATATATATATATATATATATATGTCAGTGATAAACACATACTTTCACATTTCTCCAAGCTTATCGTAAACTCTTGACATTCCGTTCTTTACGATCAACATAACAGCCTACTTATACGTTCGACTATTCTTAGAAAGCGTAGAAGAAAGATATTGACAGACAAATTTAGCGCGTAACTTATTTTCGTACGTTAGGAGAAAATAATTTCTCGTTAATGGCCAACCATTAGAAAGATGCCACTCGGTGAAACGTCATCATCAGAGCATTTACGTGAACGGGAACATTTTTCTCTTTTTATTTCTTTCTCTATCTCTCTATCTCTGTATCTATCTTTCTGTTCTCTCTTCCTCTTGCTCTTTCTTAAAACCTTTGAGATGATCGTTTGATAAACGCCTCTGGCTACTGTCGACTTAGTAATAATAGTACTAGTAGTGGTAGTTCCTTTTGATAAAGATTAATAGCCGAAAGGAAGAGGCGTTTCTACGAAGAAAATAACAAGGAATGATTTCTCTTAGTATAAAAGCGTTCACGAGGATAATCATTTTTATCAAGGATAAAGTATCAAACGAGAAGAGTACCTTTTTGCAATGTCTCTAATTTCAATCTTGTCTATAAAAACTAGTTTTCTTCCTATCAAAGGACAACTATATACATGTATATATATAACGTTCGAGAAATAATTGTCAAAGAAAATAAATTCTAATAGTTTCTTTTAATCGATTAGATGAAGAAAAAAAAATAAAGAAAAGAAAAAGGATAGAGATAAAGAGAGAGAGAGAAAAAGAGAAAAAAATCAAATGGAAGATAGAACGTACGTAACTTCGATTGACGCTTTCTAAATATATATTCTGTCGTACTCGATCGATCAATCGCCATTCGATAGAATATATTCGCGAAAAGATACGACCGGACGTTGTTATAATTACCTTTGTTTCAACGATTCTTATTCGGCAAACGAGTTACGTCAAATCAAATTAATGTTTGCACGGGAAAACGTAAGATATGTATATGGTATGCATGTATGTAATATCTATGCATACGTATGTGTACATATATATATGTGTGTGTGTATGTACGTGAGCGTATATTTCTTTTCTCGTTTCTTTTTTCTTTTTCTTTTTTCTTCTCTCTGTTTTTTTTTTTTTTTCTTTTTAGTATACCAATTAAGATAAGACACTGGATAGAGATAAGAATTCGGGATGTCCGTGTACGATAAACTCATGCATCGATAGCTAGTTTAACGATTACAAAGCGAGCTAGAAAGACTCGCATAAGTTAGTGTCGTGCGTGCCGATCTTTTAATAGACACTTAGTCGAAGAAACGAAAAGACAGATAGATAGATAGTTCGAATAATACTAAGCAATACACGGCAAGCATTATATTTCTATTTTTTTTCTTTTTCTTTTCTTCTATTAGCCATCTAACTCTGCTCGGTCATACGAATATACGAGCAAATAAGCGATGATCGTTGACAGCTGTGTTGACGTGTTAATCGTAGAAAATACGTAGTTCATTAGATATCTTGATCGTGTTTTCATCACGACACATTCGTGTTCCACTTTAATTATAGAAAGTAACGTCGATTTCGTGTTATTTTTTCAGTTTTGTTTAGATATTCGTGTATTTCCATTAAACGTTGTATAATTCGATGCTTTTGAAATCGAATCTATGTATTTACGTATGTATACGTGTGTGTATATATAAATATATATACATGTACAGATATATTATCTATATACATATGATATATATATTGAATATGCGAATCAAAGAGCAAGCGAATTTCCCGGATCATTGATTTTATTAAAGACAGGACTGAATAAACGGTACATGATATTTTCGTATAAACTATTTGACTGTAACTGTCAAATAAGCATTTACGATTGAAAATTCAGCAAAATCTGAGAATCTATATATAAAGCGAAATTTCAAAGGTATCTATGCGTGAATGTGAGTGTACGTATATATATATGAGTACGAGTGTGTGCGGAAGAGAAAGAGAGACCTTGAGGTTTAATCTTCGCGAGCAAGCGCGCGAGCGTACCAGCGTCATATCCGTGTGTCTTTCTGTGTATATGTGTGTCTGTACGTGCGTGTGTGTGTGTAAAATGCATTAAGTTTATATTCGATCTTTCGTGTCGTAGGTACCGAGGGAAAATAAAATGAGCAACCCGGCCCGGAAGAGACGCTCTTAACGTCGTAAGTTTGCTTAGCTCGCTTTCATAAGCTCCGCTCCCTGAGATTCTTTTATGCACCCCTAGAGATAAAAGTGCCACATAAACTGGAAGGTCTTCCCTCCCTCCCCTTCAACTGCAATACTTTCCTAAATTGAGTGCTGAAATTTGAACGACTTGTTCTACAATCTGACACGTTGCAAGCTTTTTCATAGTTCTCAATGGCACTACCTTTTTTTTTCATTCTCCCTTTTTACATTCGAACAATGGAACGTGATTAATTGTTTGCTCGACGGTATAATTAAAAAAGAAAAAAGGAAGAAAAAAAATTTTTTTGATGCGATTCTCAAACAAATCTTATATATCCTATATTGAATCTGACATAAGATGATAATCACTTTTTCGTTCTTGTGGATTCATTATTACTGAAAGAAAAAAAATGAAATAAAAAGAACGAAAAGAATAAGAAACATGGATAACTCCTACGAACATCGTCCCAACACCTATAGCTGGCATTTCCTTTCGTTAGTTCCGCTTAGTTAGTGCATGAAGTTAGTAAAGGTCAATCGGTGCAACGATGCTAGTAAAGAAAGAGAGAAAAAAAAGCAAAAAAACAGGAAAAAAAAGAAAAAAGATAGCTTAGGCTTTGACGTAGCACACCGAGTGTCGGTGTGTCGTGTACTGCCTAAAATAATAACATCCTATGCAGATCTGGGCGATCTCTCTCTTGGTTTCTAGACCGTTATCAATATCGAATCGCTTTGAAGCCTGGAAAGCTTTCCGCTTCGTCTAATTCTATTTCGTACGGAGAGGTTTCGCGTCGGTGTTGGAATTTTCAGTGAAAAGAGGAAACACACGTGTTGCGAATCTTCGAATTATATTCCTGGATAATCCTCATGGAGATCTGTATACGTGTGTACCTACGTATGTGTGTACGTATGCATGCCTGTATGTATGTATGTATGCATGTGTATGTTTACATGATTCGATTTCTCGGGAATAAAGGTTCTCGCCAAACGACGTGAATAAGAAGAAAAGGCTCGTTCGTAAAACTCGCTATACCTCGGAGAGGTCAGCTCCCTGACTATGACCTCGCATAAAAGGAATAACTTAAGCAAAACGTTCCTCTTGGAATATTAACAAGGTTCATGCGTTATACGTTTACTCGTTCTTGTCCTCGTAAGCGAGTAAAGAAAAAGTCGAGTTTGCGAATGACAACGTGTGTGTGTGTGTGTGTCTTGGGGGGTCATGTATGTGGTCGTGTATATGAGATCGATGAGAAAAATAAAAAGAAAAAGAAGAAGAAGAAGAAGAAGAGGAAGAAGAAAAAAGAGAAAAAGAAGCTCGACGAGAGATGATAAGTCGAGACTGGCTAAGAAACTCGAGTGTGTCTCGCATTTTCTTTAGAACGGGGTTAATGCCCGATTGAGTTTCATAAAATATCATTAAGGGATGACATATGTATACATGTGAATATCTATCGGGGTCGTGAGTTACAAGATTGCTACACCTTGTACACATCGTCGAATGCATTTTCAGATAATAAAACGCGGTAACGAACGTATGGCTGGCTGCATGCTTTTTCTTCCTTTTCGTTTTTTTCTTCTTTTTTTTTCTTTTTATCGCTTATTTTTATTTTATTTTTATCGTCTTATTACGTAAGATCGTTGAAATTATCGCGCATTAGTACGAGATAATCGATCGATCTTGGTTTGAAAAAGTTTCTTTTCCTTTTTTTTTTTTTTTAACGATCGTACCATCGCAAAAAGAAAAAAAGAGGAAGAAGAAACGCAAGAAAAAAGTGATGTTTAATTTTAGAAATAATTTATCGCGTTTTTTACAGATATAAGTACATATTTGAAAATTTTTCAATCGATTACTGTTATACAAGTTAAACGTTGAAAGAATAAAAGATAAACGAGCTAACGAAAGATTTTATGGTATCGTCTTCGATCTTTCGTCAGAATCCATTCGAGGGAAGAACTAAGATCCGGTCTTTAACTTGGAAGGAGAGTACAGGGAAAGATGACGAAGAGATTCGAATTCAACTGGCAGATCGAAGTGCCGGAAGCGCTTCGTAATGGATGCGTCTTTGATCGATGGTCCGAGGAGAAGGACAATACGGAGCTTGAGATGAACTGTATGTTCAAGGTCGACGTGTACGGTTTCTTTATTTATTGGCAGAGCGAAGGAAAGGTGATGTATTCGTTTCCATTATATGTACCTACATATGTCTTGTCATTTCTTTTCAACTACATTATATATTTTGTATTTGTTTAATACTTCTTTCCGTTTTTTCTCTTTTTCCTTTTGTCTTGATACGTCTTTCCTTAAGTATGTTTTTTCTTCAAATGACGAGATTATCTTCTTTCATTTCCTCTTTAGGACGGTGATGTATTAGAACTGTGTCAAGTGAGCGATATTCGTGCTGGTGGAGTGCCAAAGGTAAATCAAATAATTCAGAACAATCTTTCTCTAATTATTTCTTTTAATTATTTTATTCGTACGAAAAGAATACTTCTTAAACATTTTCTTAAATGTACGATGCAAATTATTTTTACGAGGTTACGTATGAAAAACGTATGTACTTAACTCTTGTTAAAGGATCCAAAGCTGTATGATAAATTAGTTTCCAAACACGGTGAGCTACTAGATGAAAAAAGTTTGACCATCTGTTCGGGCGTCGATTACACCAACATCAATTATCAGCACGTCGTTTGTCCGGATGCCACGACCGCCAAGGTAACGCTGATTACGATAACAGTACCGCCACGAGCTCGTTAACTTTTATATCGCATAATGGAGCTGACAATTTTGTATAAGTATACATCGTGGCACGTGGCGACGTTATGTGTTTTCTATTCTTTCTTTTTATTTTTTTATTTTTTCGTTTCCCCTTTTTTCTCTTTCTTATTCTTTCTTTCTTGTTTTTTTCCATATATGTATACTCGATCATTATGCACGATATGACTGACCATTTACATCCGATACATTTCATTGACATTAAATGACTTTTAAATGATCGTGATAAAATGTTATTCAGTATTCCGTTTCACCAATTATCGTCTATTATCGCTTGCAATGTTAGTAAGTACATGTTGATGGATATACGAAGGAAAGAAAAAAATGAAAGAAAAAAGAAAAAGATAAAGAAAACATGAGTATAATTCGATAATGATAATAATAATAAATGAAAAAGAAGAAGAAAAAAAAGAAAGAAAGAAAGAAAGAAAAAATTCAACAGATTCATCTAATAGTTACATGTGTATATGTTTTATTTGCCGTGATAGGTATGGTTGGACGGTGTACGATCGATTACGCACAACGTGAAAGCCAACAACTTTTGTCCGCTGACATGCCTGAAGAAACAGTAAGTTTGCCAATAAAATTGCATTCGGTTAAAAAGCGTTTCGAACGATACGCACGTAGAGCGTAAACAAAGGTAGCTTCTTCGTTCTGCGTCACGAAACAATTAGTCTCGAAGCTTTTACGCAGACGATATACCTATATAAGTTATATAAGTATGTATGTACGTACGTAGACGCGATAAAAGGATTCCCCACTAAAGAGAGACGACAATTCCCTCTGAAGATCTTCCTTCCTCTTTTCCGGTAAATATTCATTCGTTGGTATTAGGTTCTTCCATTAAAAAGGAATGTCCAATTGAAAAATTCACCTTTGTGAATTTACTTTGACAAAATTATCCAATGCTTTTGTAAAGTAGCTCTCTGTCTCTCTCTCTCTCTCTCTCTCTCTCTCTCTCTCTCGCCTTTTTTAAACTTCAGTGAGAAGATGAACGATCCTTTTTTGTCCTGTTTTAGTTGGATGCGACTCAGAATGTTGGTCGATCCAAATGGAAAAGTTCCGGTGAGAGTGGTCGCGAGGACTTTTGCGTCTGGAAAAACTGAGAAGCTTGTCTATCAATGTCTCTCTGATTTAAATCTACCAAGCGGCAAGGTATTTATCACCTATCTTTCAAAATGGAAAATTTTTATGTTTCAAGATATATATATATATATATATATATATATATATATATATATATATATGTATGTATGTATGTATGTATGTATGTATGTATGTATGTATGTATGTATGTATGTATATGCATATACATCTCTATATGAGTAGAAAGAAGGTAGAGCATATATATATATTAATTTATAGCCGCAATAAAGTGTCTTCCTTTTACCTTTCAGAATGACGTTATAGAGCCGGACGACTTTACCTTCGATGCATTTTACGCTCTTTATCATAAAATATGCCCGAGGAACGATATAGAGGAGCTCTTTCAATCGATGTGAGTAAGAAATATTTCCTCGGAAAGAGGAACAATTCTCGGTAACGATATTCTGTGCATTGCACAATTCAAATAATCAACGATGAGATTACGCGAATGAGTTCCCTGCTAACGATTATTTATTCGGGAAATTTCAGAACACAAGGAAAGGCAGACACGATAAACCTCGAACAGTTGATTACCTTTCTCAACGAGAAACAACGTGATCCGACCTTAAACGAGATTCTTTATCCTCTTTACGACGAGAAACGAGCGTTAGAAATTATCAACGATTACGAGCAGAATGAAACTGCCCGAAATCAAAGTAAGCCGAAAAAAAGAACATTCTCTAGAAATTTGTTCATTACAATCTTTTTATTTCTTTTTTATCTGTCTGTTTCTTTCTCTATCTATGTATCTATCTACTTATCTATTTCTCTCTATTTATCTCTGCTTGTATTTTCTAGAGATTCTTTAACACTCTAAAATATCTATCACCATTCACTATATTTCGAATTAGTTTATACCTTCGAAACGGCATCCTTTCAGAAACAATCACGTCCTTTCAGAAACGATGACGAAGGACGGCTTCATAAGATACCTGATGTCGGATGAGAATGCACCGGTGTTTCTAGACAGATTAGACGTATATATGGACATGGACCAACCACTGGCGCATTATTATATCAATTCGAGCCATAACACGTACCTGAGTGGTCGTCAGTTTGGTGGAAAGAGTAGCGTCGAGATGTACAGACAAGTGTTGCTTGCTGGTTGCAGGCAAGTTATATCTCGAAAATAAATTTCATAAATCTCGACAAATAAATTTCATTTCATGTGATATTAATCGATTTGTTTTCACGAAAGATGCGTCGAATTGGATTGCTGGGATGGAAAGGGAGAAGACGAGGAGCCAATAATAACTCATGGTAAAGCGATGTGTACTGACATACTCTTCAAAGACGTCATATATGCTGTAAGAGATACAGCCTTCGTAACATCTGAATATCCAGTAATACTCAGCTTTGAGAATCACTGTAGTAAGAAACAGCAATACAAATTAGCCAAGTATTGCGATGAGATACTTGGAGACCTACTATTAAAGGAACCCCTTAAGGATTTTGCCGTAAGTTCATTTTGAATCAAGGAAAAGAAAAAAAAAAAGAAAAACATTTTACTGAGAAATAATCTTATATAGTTGAAAATATGAATATTCATGAAGTACTCGGTGATCGTAAATATTACATCGATGATTATCGGTCCGATAAAATTTCATCGGCCGATAAAGATCAGCTGTCAAACATATAATAATCATGTACTATGTCGTAAAACAGCTGGAACCGGGGATACCATTGCCATCGCCTAACATGTTGAAGCGTAAGATACTGATTAAAAATAAACGTCTCAAGCCAGAAGTAGAGAAGCAAGAACTCGAACTGTTCAAACAAGGGCAATTTGTGATCGAAGATGAGATTAAAGAGGATGCAAGTGCGCCACCTGTCGTAGCTGCAGTCGTTGAACAGCAACCTTCGAAGGTAAAAGTACTTTATAATAAATGAAGAGATAAGACGATCGAAATTTGACCTTGTTCGATGGCCATACTCGAACTATGCGGATAATAACGTTTCCGCCTTGATCTTCAGGATGAAACTTCGACGGATTCAATGACGTCATCGACAACAGGCGTTCAACAACAGCAGTCTGGCAGCGGTCCAGCTGGTCTCGGCGAAAGCTTGGAACTGGCTGTGGCTCAACCTTATACCGGAAGTACGACGAACGTTCATCCGTGGCTATCTTCCATGGTCAATTACGCTCAGCCTATAAAGTTTCCGGGTTTTGACGTCGCCGAACGTACGTTCGTTATTGATTATTACGATCTTTATATCGATTTTATAAAGAAATTTTATTCCTACAAAAGGATATATGTGTCTTGTACAGAAAAGAACATTCACCATAATATGTCTTCCTTCGCGGAAACGGCTGGACTGAACTATCTAAAGACATCCGCCATCGAATTCGTAAATTATAATAAACGGCAAATGAGTCGGATATATCCAAAAGGTACTCGTGCGGATTCCTCGAATTACATGCCACAGGTAATGTTGAACCATAAGCATTCCCTGTACAGGGAATAGAAAAGAATCGTTGAACTAGTCTTTTCGGTCGATCGATCGATTGTTCCAAACTAGGTCTTCTGGAACGCCGGTTGTCAAATGGTGTCACTGAACTTTCAAACGGCGGATCTGCCAATGCAACTAAACCAGGGCAAGTTCGAATATAATGGGTCCTCTGGATATCTCCTCAAGCCGGATTTCATGAGACGTGCTGATAGAAGTTTCGATCCGTTTGCCGAAAGTCCAGTGGATGGTGTAATCGCTATACAATGTAGCGTACAGGTAAAGTATCGTTAATGATTCCTCAAGTATACATACATATGTGTGTGTGTGTGTGTAGCGCTCTATCATATCTACGTAAAAAATCTTTTTTGTGTCAGGTAATAGCGGGCCAGTTCCTTTCGGACAAAAAGGTTGGTACCTACGTCGAAGTAGAAATGTATGGTTTACCAACCGACACGATAAGAAAAGAATTCCGTACAAGAGTCGTACCAGCGAATGGCCTCAATCCGGTATACAACGAGGAGCCTTTCCTCTTTAGAAAAGTTGTATTACCGGATTTGGCCGCTCTAAGATTTGCCGTCTATGACGAATCAAACGGAAAACTTCTTGGCCAAAGAATAGTTCCTTTAGACGGTTTGCAATCTGGCTACCGTCATATCTCTTTACGCACCGAAGCAAACTTTCCTATGTCTCTGCCTATGCTCTTTTGCAATATAGAAATAAAGATCTACGTACCGGATGGTTTTCAAGGTGAGACGGTAGATAATTCATGATTGATTTTCACTTTTATATCGATGTCTCTTACTCTCATAGAATTTATGGACGCTTTAACTGCACCCCGAGCTTTCAAGAAAACTGAAAGCATGTCGCAAAATAAAATGCGCGGGCTTGGAATCGAGGAGAGTGACAGTAAAAGTAGCTCAAATTCTATGCCTACTAAGCATCAAGAAGCTGCGAAGCCTAGAGGTAATCAGAGAAAAGAAAAAATATAGAAACCACGTCTTACTTCACTTTTAAAATTGAATTTTCGATGGATCAATAATCGTCAATTGTGTTTTACACAGAGGAAATAAAATTCGATCCGATCACGGTAGAATCCTTGAGGTTAGAGAAAGGTTATCAAAAGGTTTTGAGAAAGCAACAAAAGGAATTGGAATCTTTAAAGAAGAGGCACCAGAAGGAAAAGATGTCCGTACAAAAGCAACATTGTGTTGCGATAGAAAAGATAATCAAAGGGAAAAAGTAAGCCTTCGAATATTTTCCTTTTTCAATAGAAGAGTCCGAAGCTATTATACACCCCTTAGCAATAATTTTAATTCGATAAAGAAAAAAGTTTTCTTTTTGTTATTTAGCAAAGCAGAATTATCGAGAGATCCTATCATACGACAAGCCGTGAACGAGCAAACAAGCCAATGGTCACGATTAGCTGATAGACAACGTCGCGAGGAACGTGATCTAGTACGAGTTCATCTCGAAGAACGTCGTATGCAATTAAGGAAATTATGTATGACAGCTCAGGTAACACAACAGAAACAGCTGACGGCAAGACACGAGCGTGAGATTAAAGAGATGAATACGAGACAGGCTAAGTTATCGGTCGAGAGTATGAGAGAGGTGATGAATGATAAAACCTTGAAGACACGAGGTATCAAAGAAGGCAGACTTAGGGAGAAACAACAGAACAATACAAAGAAATTCATGGAAGAACGAAAGATAGCGCAGATGATACAGAACAGGGAGAAGGAGAAGTTAAAGGTCATACACGAGAAGCAATTGGAGGAGCTGCAGAAAGATATGAATGCGGTAAGGGACGAGGTATAGTGATCAGATTACGATAATCGTATATTATTCGGGCATATTATTTTAATATTATTATCAAAAGTTCAACGTTCAACGCTATGTTAGATATAAAAAAAAAAAAGAAAGAAAAATATTCGTAGTATACGAAAGCATGATCTTTTTTTTCTTTATCTTCTTTTCTTTTACAGATCATGGATATGTATAAGAACGAAGAAATGGAATATGAATTGGGACCGAAGACCGAATTTTACGCGTGATTCCTTTTCGATTTCCTTTCAACGACTGCTCCAAGTCACGAGACACCGTCCACAAGGGACGAACATCCTTTTAAGACCTCTTAACTATGGGATACGCGGTATCAGTAATTATAATTGGAATTGGGATCAAGCCTCATTAGTTGTCGTTCACGAATCTTTCGTCGTTCATACGTAAGTCCAAGAACGCTGAAAGATACGAAAACGTCAAGTTAATCAAATCTAACGTACCTAGTTAATCGTTCTGAATATTTTTTTATAAAAAACGGAACAAAAAAAAATTACAAAAAAAGAAGATAAAAGATAAACAAGCAAATAAGCAAAAAAGAATACAGAAGAGAAAAAAAAGAAAAAGCAGTATATGTATATATATACATATATATATGTGTATATATAATATATATATATATATATATATATATATATATATATATATCTTGTACCTCCGCATTATGTCCGTCGCTGCGCGAGCAAACTATTTAGGATAATAAGAGAGTCAATACAACTAAAGTGATCTAGTCAAATTCTCCTATGGTATGTTATAAGTATAAAATATTCTATACATATACATTTATGTGTATATATGTACATATATATATATATATATATATATATATATATATATATATACACGTAGGTATGTATATGTATAAGTATTTTATATGTATATATATGTCATGGTACAATATAAGGTACATGAAAGAAATACAATAACGATATATAATATAAAAAGAGAGTATATATATATATATATATATATATATATATATATATACTATAACAACGTGATGTAACAACCAGGCCGTTCAAACTAACACACCATTGAATTTATTGAACCAGATATTTTTTGATTGTCGAGGCTATTGTCAGATTCTATTGAACGTGCGTATATGCGAGAAAAAAAATCTCGCATGGATGCACGTATCTCTTTATGCCTAAATGTCGAAATAATGCTACAGTCTTTAACTGTGATGATATCACGACCATATAAACAATATGATTCTAATGTTGAGATGAAACTTTCATTGAAGAAGAAAATAGTCGATAAAAATATATAAATATATCGGCGAATAATAGAGTATTAAATAACAGCTCCTTGGAGTAATTTCTTCGGACTGAATGCGTATAATAATAAAAATACCTATATTAATATATATATGTGTATATATATATATATATATGTATATATATATATATATACCACTTTGCGAAAATCGTTCATCTTTTTCAGAAAAATTTATCTCTTGGTCCAAAGTGGGTGAACAAATCGTGAGCCAAATATCACTGTAAATAGCTTTAAATCGGAGCCTAGCATAACGAAAATCACAAATACCACGTCGTTGTTTTCATTATAATATAACGTTATTTAAATATAAGTTGTTATACTAATTTATACGTACATATATGCGTACTTCTGTGTAAGATTCGTTTGTACGTTACTTAAGTACGTACAACGACACATATACGTACGTATATGTATAACAAAAATGAAAAAGAAAAAAGAAATGAAAAAGAAAAAAAAAGGAAAATATATATATCTATAAAGACAAAATAAAAGAGATTAATAGTCAAATATCATAAATCGTTTATTGTCATCAATAGTTATCAACAATATCTATGAAACAACTAACAAGTTTTTATTCGTAATGTCCTCCAATATGATCGTCATAATGACTGTCATAGTGTTCGTCGTAATATGAATGATCTGCCGTTTCTAAACTGTGATAGGCCGGTGATAAGATTCCATCGAAAATTGCAACTTCTACAAGTAACCAATTAATACATACATATATATATATATATATTATTATTATTATTATATTTTTTTTTAGGAAATTTGTGATATGAATGCACTGACAGCATTATTATTTACCCGCATTTGATTCACCAACGTGTCCCAATTCATTCGCATGTTCTAAAATTGGGACGATATCCGTATCATGATGCTCTGTCAAACCCAAATCACTCACTCCGTCCGCGTAATCCGATGAAAGTGACACATCTCCGTAATTATCGACGTGTACGTTTTGATAGCTGGTTGCACCATGCCCGTGATAAATCGCTCGAAAATTCGGAAAATGTTCGTACTCTAATTGACGTGGTATTCTCGCAGCGTCACACATGGCTATTGCCACGATATACAACTGAATGGAACAAAGCAGGAAAAAAAAAGAAAAAAAAGGCATTGAAAATTACGTCAACGTTTTCAGCGATTACTCGAATTTTTTACATTCTTCGAACGAAAATAAAAAGTAAAAAAAAAAAAAGAAAAGTGAAGAAAAAAAGAATAAGAAAAAAGAAGATTCTTTTTACGAGAAAAATTAAGACAAACTCACAAAATGTTTCATAGCTGTTAAGGTAATTTACTCGTTGAACAGACTCGCTATTTCTACTGTGCTAACTGAAGAAGCAACGTTAGTTTTATACTCGGTTTCCCCGAAAGAAATGTCGAAATATCTGATGCGAATATCCATGCTAAGTACGAGCGGATGTTTATAATCAGCAGTACTCCATGGCGTATCTTCTCTAGGACAGGATACATCGGTTTCATGGTCTCGAGTTATATACGTGGGTATGGGAAGGTTGAGATTTGGTCTAGAGAGCTAAACAACGTGTACGTACGATGTATGGTTTCAAAACGTAGATTGAACCTTAGTTGCCGAAGCCATTGTGCAATCTACTGCGTAGCGTTACAAATGTATGATGAAACAACGCGGAGGATTCGTCGAAATCTCTTAGAAACCGTACACATAATTAGTTTTCTATCGTATCATTGATTTCCTAGGAGTATAGATAATAACCACGTCTAACTTTAAAATATTCTTTGAACAGTTCCTAGAGTTTACACAGTTTTCATTTCCAAAGAAGTTTCTTTTATCTCGTGAATAAGTAAGATAGATATACGCCAGGTTGCTGGAGTGAGATACTTAAGTTACACGGTTACTCTGGCATGCTTAGGAAAAAATTAAAAAACTCGAGTGATTTCGTAAGAGAGATAGTTAGAAAATTTGCCAGATTCAACAGACGAGAGGAGGATGTTCGAAGAATAATGGGCTATTTTAAAGCGCGAGCGTGGGATATGATAAAACTTAATATTGTCGCAATTACGTAAGACAGATTATTTATTGGTAGAGTGTAGACATTACAAAAGTGCATTTTTACTAAATTACGATCGAGAAAGGCGGCTCATTATGGCAGTTAATTGTAGCTCGGTAGGTTTGATCTATTTCGATTAGGAAATATCTCGTTGTTTCTTGCGAGCTAGGCTGTCTCTCTTACTCCATGATGGTTAAGAGAATCGATGGCGATTAAATTAGTTTTTCTCTCGGCTTCGTGTGATCCCTGTGATTTCAGTCGCACATAGGTTTCGCTATTTTGACAATAGCTGGGGGTGGATGAACTGGAGCAGGTGGAAGATAGACGGGTGGGTGTACCATTGGAGGCGGTTGAGCAATTTTCACGTAAGAGACTGGCGCTGCCTGTATGTGGATAACTTTAGGTTGCGGTGGTGGAATGTAGGAAATAGGATGTGGGGCTGGTTTTTGATATACATAGCCTGAAACAGCTGGTTTTTGATATACATAGCCTGAAACAGCTGGTTTTTGATAAACAACGCCTGGCTTTTGATAAACCACCTGAGTTTGTACCGCTGGTACTTCGTATTTTTTCAAATAAATTTTCGGCATCTCGTACATCGGCTTTTGATAAACCGGGGCATAAGAATACATCGGCTTTTGGTAAATCACTTTAGGCGGTGAATACGATGGCATCCATGGTTTGACGACCGATTGAACCGGATGAACCGTATACGATGGTGCATGAACGGGTTGATAATTTACTACCTGCGGCTTCACGTAAGTCACCGATTGTTTCGGAATAATTGTGTAACTCGGTTGATGACTTGAGATATACTGTATATGAGGCGGTGCTTGATGAACTGTCACTTCCTTTTTCGGATAACTAGGCTGTTCATAGGCTTTTACGAGAACAGCTGGTTGATGATATGCGGGAAGATGGTACTGCGGTGGACAAGGGTCTTGAACGTAGCCCCTTTTCAATTTGGACAATGAAGAATCCATTGTACCAGAATCCATCATGTCCATATGAACGCTGTGCGAACGAACGCTCGCCAGCCATAACAGGCATGGTATCTAAAGATTAGAAAGGAATATATATACTAAGAAAAAAAAAGAACGATTTTCTTGCTTCAGGTATCGTTTTCTATATAAATATGAAACATATAACGAGCAGTCGGGGCGAGCAGGGTGACAAGATTTCTCTTTTAAAAAGAGTCCGGTCTAATAAAAATATGCAGAAGCGTGCGAAGTTTCCCTCGTGCCAAAGTAGATTATATCGTCGAGTTAGAGAAAAGCGTCAAGGAGAAAAGCGTTTCTCTGATGCGTTTCGCTTACCAGTAACCTCAGCATGATTAACTTTGTCTTCTTTTTATATTCTTCAAATAGTTAGTATAAGATGACCGATAGAATGAATGTTCTGAACGAAACTAAAAGCGCGTCGTTGGTACTTGCCTGTTTTATAAACTTTTGCTCGAGTCAGGCGGCACAAGTTTCTTGTTGACCGAAGTCGATTGAGATTCCCTTAAGCGGCGTAAAAAGCAGTTGTTCTGTGCTCATGCCCTGTAATGATGCAATTGCTCGCGCCCCGGTATTTCCTGAATAAATTCTGCGGCTCTCGTAAGGAACGTATGTATATATGTATATATGTACGTACATACCTCGGGTACGACCGAGTAGTTGACGTTCTATACCGGCGATGGTTTACGACACAGGGACAAAACCATTTAAAATTGGCGTGCACAGGTAGGAGTCGAAGATCGCTCGAGGTATAGCCCGAAGGTAACGATCATGACGATAATCCGATGGTTGGAACAACGTATCCGCATTTTCGAGTAAAAGCTAAGGATCTTTTTCTATTGGACGATTTTTTTTCTTTTCCTTTTTTCTTATTTCTTTTTTTATCCTTAAGGTAGAGAACCTTATAATACTGTTCTTTGCCTCGGGCCTATTGAGCTAATAAATTACGAAGTGATCAATGACGTTGTCTTTACAATCGCCGTGAGTTATAACCACGTTATGAAACGGTTATAAAAGCTGTGTTTAAAAAAAAAAAGAAAAAAGAAGTAGAAGAAAAAATAAAGAAACAATCGCCATGTTCAATTGAATTAATGATCATCTCTCGATAAAGATGCTAGCCGCGGCAGTTCTTTTGTTTTCAATCTTACAGTTAACGGGGTCAGTCCGTATCTCACAAGTAAATGATTCTTGGATTAAAAAAGGTAATGTTGCAGCGGTAGAATGCAGTTCGCTAAACGCCTTGGTAAACCCACAATTAAGCTTCGTACTTTCGAATCCTTTCAGTCATCCAAGCGATCTGGCTTAAACGCTCATGTCACCCGAGGGAGGAAAGTGATCACCTAACGACCCGTACAACTAAACAATTTTTATTTAACAAAGAAACAAAGATACATTGTATAGAAAACAAGTAAAATCATTATTTACAAAACGTAACACTTATTAAATATATTTTGAACTATAAGTTACTCGAGTAACGCGTAAGGCTATTTTTAATCTTCTTTTTTTTTCTTTAATTTAATTAACATATCCTTTTTGGCAATAAATTTGTCCAGTTTACGTGCCCCTTCACGTCAATGTTTCCAACCATGTCCTTTACTTTGATGATGGAAAACATGCTTATAAACTGGCACATGGACCGGATATGGTTTTGGTATCGGTACTGGAAAATGTTTCTCGACTGTTACTGCATAAGGCTTCTCGACTACGTATGGTACCTAAAAAGAGTTTCTTTTAATTCATGCATACATATATGGACCTTGCGGACTTTCAATTAGACGAAGAAAAGTAAGGATCGAAAGTAATATATATATATATATATATATATATATATAAAATCAAAGTCGATAAAGTAGAAATTACAGTAAACTGTGTTCTCTGAAACGTTTACCCATCGATCAACACTTACCTTCTTTTCAACCACGTATGGTTCAGGCTTTTCTACAGGAATCTCAACGTGTTTAACTACTTCCACAGGCACCGGATGTGGTACTGGTACCTGTACCTGATACGGTTGTGGTATCGGTACTTTAATCTGCTGTGGTATAGCAACTGGTACTGGGTGTGGAATCGGTATAGCGTACTTCTTATAGATCGGTATTTCCACGGTTTTAGAAGTTTCGTGATAGGTAGAACCACCATGGTCTTCATCGTAACCGGCCCAAACAGCAACCACCATACTGGCTAAAATCTAATTCGCAAAGATATATTATCAATGAAAAATTATAATTATTAATGAATACTTGTAAATTTAAAAGATTACGATGACTCACTATTAATAAATTTCTTTCAATATCAAGTATTTATTAATTATTGATAATTGATATAATTGAATTTATTATCGAAAATTAGATTTGATTACTCACGAAAAGTTTCATCTTTCCAAATGACTTGCGCGAAGGTAGCACTCCCGCAAATCCGTTCACTGTATGTTTCACCGTCTCTTTGGTACTTTCAAAGTCACGGCCAAGAGTTTATATACCGATGCAACTTTCTCCCTTCTCTTCATTACAACAGTTGATGCTCGCTCGGGTGCTCGACTGCTTGGGTGAGTGTAGAGCTGTCCATCATACGTCTGTACAAATGTAACCGTGACTCGGAGTGTGGATTGTTAGGTGCAACGTTCTGTATTGCATTTATCATACTAAAACCTATTATTATTTATGCATATCAATCAAAAGTAAATGAAAGTTGGTTCATCAGTTTCATATAGATCATCGTCAAGAAAAAAACAAAAAGAAATCAAATCGTTGGAAAACCAAAAGTAATGTTAATATATTAAAAAGAAAAAGAAAAATATAAAAAGAAAATTATGTTTTCATTTTACTTATGATAAACGATTTTATTATGATAAAATATATTGAAAGTTAAAAAGGAGAGAGTCGATCTCTATTCTTCTCTTTCTCTCTCTCTCTCTCTCTCTCTCTCTCTCTCTCTCTCTCTCTCTCTCTCTCTCTCTCTCTCTCTCTCTCTCTCTCTCTGTTGGGTATATTTTTTAATAAAAGTTATCAAAGTTATCATAATCGGTCTCTCTCGTCGATAGAAACGTGAAAGAGAACGAATTAACTGAAACAGTGTAACATAATGTCACGGTCTAATTTTCTTGATTAACGATCTGTGAATAATTCCCTTACTATCGAATATATATTAACGAGAAAATATTTAAATATCGATGGGTATGGGGAAAGAGAAAGACAATAACGTATATGCATGTAAATGTAGTATTATCTGGATTTTCAAAAGGTCATAAAGTTCAGCGAAACGTAAAAATACAGAATTCAAACTCATCGAATATTCCACAATAGATCTTTTCAAATATAATTTAACTAATTTGAACGATGAATGATTCAACAGACATACACACACATGTATGTATGTATATATATATATATATATATATATATATATATATATATATATGTAAAAAGAAATTCATGATTAAAGGACATCGAAATGAGAAAATTAGAAGAAAGTTGGATCGAATTATTTCACGTTCTTCGTGTCGATATTAGATAAAATAAACAAAGAGAGAGGAAGAGAGAGAGAGAGAAGGAAGGAATGAGAGGGGAGAAAGGAAGAAAGGGAGAAGAATAAAAGACGAAATACGCTTACATTGAAACATTTATTTTATCTATATATTTTTGAAAGGTAAGATCGTGCAAGGGGTGTGGCTAGGTGAACAGTCGATCTCGAGATTCGAATCGTCGGTGATTCTATCCTGTATCACGGAGCGGAACAGTGAAAGTGCATCCCAAGTAAAAGTGGTTTCACACATCTGCGCAAGGAACGCGCTAACGTCTCGTCGAGTCAGACCAGGCCGTCAAGCTTGTTATGGTGAATCGAGATCATGCAGCTGCTGGTTTGTTTTCAAAGTTAAATCGTAACTATGAACAAACGAGGAAATTAAATACCGGATAACGCGTCCAGCTTCCTACTATTTTTCTCTGTTTCCAGGATGAATGAAAGAGGAAGAAGATTAATTCCAGAAGAAAGAATTTGGAAGTTTCAAAGCTTTTTTATGTGGTACACATTACAATCCATAGATCATTCTTTTTTTCTCGATCATTGATAGTTAATATTTCGAATGTTGAAAAGTCGAATGAAGGTAAATTATTTTTGTTGTTGATAGTATCGATTTATTTTCAATGATTCTTTCTTTTCCTTTTTCTCTCTTTTTTTTTATGTTTGGTAAACTCGTACTCATCTTTTTTAAAAAAAATATATATAGGAAAGAAGAAAAAACTTAACAAAGCATATGTATAAAAAAACAAGTAACAAAATTAATAATCGTAACAACGCGAAAGAAATATCGCGCTGATTTCGTCTCATGGAGAAAACGTTTTCTCTAAAGACACTCATAATAAATTAACGACGTCCTTAAATTATTATATTGATTAACGTTCTCCGAGCAGACAGAATCGTTTTTTTTCCTATCTTCTTTTTTTAGTGCCATCCCTTGCCCTTCGACGTGTGGTGGAAAACATGCTTGTAGATTGGAACGTGGACAGGATACGGCTTCGCCACGGGAACAGGAAATTTCTTCTCAACGTAAACTGGATACGGCTTTTCCACGACGTAAGGGACCTAAAAATGAAGATATAATGTGCCGTTATAGCTTTCATGCTCGTTTAGAAGTTATGTCAGCATTAAAAAAAAAAAAGAAGAAGAAGTAAAAAAACCAGTGACTTCGACTTACACCATGTACATTATCAAGATTGATATTACATGAATCTAATATTTTCTTTTAATCTAAAATTGATTAATTATTAAATAGTTAATCGGTATAATTCCTGAAGAAGTACAACTGAATAAAAAACATACTTACGTGTTTTTCAACAACATATGGTTCTGGTTTTTCGACAGGAACTTCAACATGCTTGACAACTTCAACAGGATAAGGTTGAGGAATTTCAACCGGTACTTTATAGGGTTGTGGTATAGGTACTTTGATTTCTTGAGGGATTTCTACTGGTACAGGATGAGGTATTGGAATAGCTGCAAAAGATTTCAAACGATAAGAAAGACTTGTATGAGTCTTATAGAACGAAAATAAAAATGATTTTACAGTGTCTCCAATCTTACCATATTTTTTATAAATCGGTATTTCAACTGGTTTAGATTTTTCTTCGTAAGTCGAACTACCATGATCTTCTTCGTAATGTCCGGCGAAGGACGAGCCGATCAATGACATCAAAGCCAAGAAGATGATCTGAAAAAAAATGAAAAGAAAACATGTTTGTATATATTTCATTCTTGTTATTAATTATCATACTGTCTTATTATATACGATACTATTATTAATAATATTAATTATCATTTTTTGCGTAAATATTTTTTATTTTAATAATAATAATTTTTTTCCAAATATCTTACAATCGAATTCATGTTGTAAAATAGAATCGATTAGAAGAAAGGGTATCGAACGGTAGAAATGAAACGTCGAGTGTTCACAGGGTTCGAATAGCGTGCTTATATACTATGGTAGATTCCACCACCTTTCACTAAAATCTTACGGGACGGAGTATCGCCCTCTCGGAGGGCTCCAAACGAAGAGGGTGGGAGGAACGACAAGTTCGTGTTACCACTACTAGAAGCATGTCTTTAACTTTCGTCTTGCTATAGTGATGTCAAGAGCCGATCCCACGTTCTGACTTTGAGAAAGGATTGTAACGTCCTTGAGAAGAAAAAATACGCGGAAGGATCTTAATAATCGAAACTTCACTATTGAAAATATTTTAGTCGATTTATTTATTTCGTGATAAATAGAATTAACTTGTCTAAATTAAATCATGAGAGTTGCATAGAAAAACAAGTATAAAAAAGGAGAAAAAAAATAAAAAAAAGCACGTTCGAATGACGTAAATAAAAATCATGAATATATCTAGATGCTGCTGGGCGAATATTCGAGTTTTTACAATCACAGAAAGTGATGAGTATCCGTCTCGTTCGTTCGTACGAGAAAATCACTTGTAAGAAATAGGATTATATTCTACTCGTTTCTCTCTTCGTTCGTAGGCTGTCATAACCGTATTCCCGGTAAGCTCGTTCAACCGTCCGAAGAAAATCATCTTCTCCGATAGCGAAAAAGGGATGTTTTCTTTTCATTTTGGCATATAGTGAAAAATTCTTTAAGAGGAATAGGATCGAAGTCAATAAAAAAAAGGAGAAAAAGAAGAAAAATGAAAAAATACGACAATTTTAAATAAGGATTTTCGATCGAATGGTTTCTCATTTAAAATGTGCATTCGAAATGGTTCTTTTTCTTCTTTATCTAAAAAAAAAAATTCGTTCGGAAAGGCTATAGATCTGTATTTTATAAATGATCTATAAATTCATCATTACATAGTCGATTTCCTGCATGTACAGGAAGCATCGAAATGTTTCATTCGATTCGCTCAATATAGATTAATTTCACGGTGAACGGTAAGAACCGAGAAGCTTATGTTCCATCGATAATAATATAAATATATTGCTATAGAACGCCAAGAGGAATTACAATAAGACCGACAAAAAATTCCCTATAAACGAAAGCTGCCTTCTTCACAAGCTAAACCATTTCAAATGCATATTCGATCTCCGTTTACTCTCGCAGTATACTGCTAAACCACAATCATGTACCGCAATGCAACTTAACTCTGCGTAACTCTGAAATTTACCGGAAGTGAACGTGAGGTAGACGTTCTCCTTTTCGAACAACGTCGTTCGATTCAATTTTTCGGTATGTTACAACGAAATGAAAGTTTCTGGTAGACGTTATTTCGTTCAAAATAGACTGCGAAATGGTAAAAGATTTTTTTTCAAAATATATTTAGTTATCAGGGTTTTTAATTAACTCGGGATATGAGATTAGAAATAAGCACTATAATTTCGATACTGTTCATTTTGATATTTTCTTAATATGATACACGAAACGAAAGGAAAAGAGAGAGAAATCGGAAGTCTGAAACGACAGGAGCTAGATAACTTATAGTAGTTATATTCTTGGATGAACGGCTCGATGCCCCCGAACTATCATTTCGCCATGGAAAGTTTGTCTCGGATTTCGTTCGATTCGAAAGGTTCTGTTATTTCCTATATGAATATTTTTTTTTTTTTTAGATTTGTTATAACTCGAACACTATATTCTAGATGAAAATATACAATATTTATCCATCGTTACGTATATGTATTTTAACATCGTTACTTTTTGTAAGAAACTTCGTTATACAATTTTTTCATTGTTATATTTTTTGGTATTTGTTCGAAAAAATTGAACGAATATTTTCAAATAAAAGGAATCAAGAGAACTATAATTTAAAAATTAACTATGTCGGCATATATTATATATTATATTATATACTTGGGAGCAATGAGTTTTTTTTCAACTTCTCTTCACATTTTTAAAGTTAATAACACGTATAATAGTTCTCGAGAGTTAGACCGAAGTTAGAATTTTACTTTCCCTGTAAACTTCTTTTACCACATCTTTCCTTTCTATTCCTTTTTCATTTTTACTTCAAACTTTTTACGTTAATAGATATTAACTTGTATACGTACTTGCATAGACACACGTCATGTAAACCCACATGATATCTAGTGAAACATTCCTTTAGAGCATTGGCACGAAATTATATAAGAACGCTAATAATTGCAATTTTAATATTTTCTCGTACATTTTTAAATTCAAAGAAAAGAATGCGGATCATCTTTACTTCTCCTTATTTCTTTTGTTTTCCTTCTTATTAGAGAAATGATCGATATACACGAGCGTGAAGTGTGTTTGCTTTCTCCGTCTGTTTTTCATGTCAAATTATTTCGCTGTTTCTTTAAGAAAAAAAAAAAAAAAGAAAGAAAAAAGACATCAATTGAATTCATCAGTTGAATTCATGAACACGAGTTAATTGATATTTTAGAAAGGAAACATTTTTGAAAGGATTGCTTAATCCCTTCTCATTCGCATTCAGAGTTTCGTGATCGTAATTGTCGGAAGAGGAAATTGAATTTAAAGTTTACTTTCGCCCCGACATCTTTTTTCGAAGGTATCTCCTTCTTCTAGTATTATTATGTATCAATGAAAGGACTAAAGAAATCGTATAAACATAGTGTTACCTCCTTTGAAAAGAAATCCGATTACTTTTCTTTTATTATTTTCGAAAGAATACATTGAATAAATACATATTATTAATTTTAATTACTATTAATTTTAATTATATAAATATATATGCGTTAGTTAAATAAAGTTTTCCAAATTAAAAATTGAAATTATTATTTATCTGAATATTTAATAAATATTAATAATTTGGCACACAGTATTTAATAAATAAATATAATGTTTTCCTATAAAAAAAAAAGAATAAAAGTTTGTAACTGTATAAAAATTTTTTTTAATTAATGAATTCTCATTAATTAACTGTCAACGAACGAACGAAAGAAGTCGTAAGAAAGTTATGTTAAGACCTTTTACAAAGAAATCCTATTACACTTATTCTTCAACTTTTAAAAGACTTTTACTTTAGTTACTTTTTTGTTTGTCGTATATGTATATCGATAATTTACTGACTGATACGAATCAGAGCGCCTACATTCTAAACGTTTGTTATACAACAAGAGTGTTTTATGAATTCGAAAGGAACGATATTTCTTCCGGTCATTCGCTCGCTCTAAGTACTTAGACACGTGTAGAAGACTATAGTTAAAGGCCATCGACATTTTGACGATTTCGAAAAGAAGATCGTTGGCATGATCCTGCTTACTCTGCTTTAGTTTTGAAGACTGATTGTTATCTTGGATGAAGTGAAAGGTAAAATGGTCGAACTTTTCTTCTCTCATTAATTCATGCCTTCGTCAGAAG
Source organism: Vespula vulgaris (assembly GCF_905475345.1). Classification (NCBI taxonomy): domain Eukaryota; kingdom Metazoa; phylum Arthropoda; class Insecta; order Hymenoptera; family Vespidae; genus Vespula; species Vespula vulgaris. The sequence continues at coordinate 1,762,644 of NC_066608.1, forward strand.
AAACTTTTACTTCCTTCCTTTAATGTATAATATTATATAACTATTGGCAAGTTTCCATAATTTATTTTCATAATTTTCTCTCATATAAACGCGTGTCAATTTGTCAATAAATGAAATAAATGACATGATTGATAATCGAATGCGATAATTGGATCGATAATAAACATCGTAATAAATCGATCATTAATAATAAACAATAATCTTTTGTCAGAGATTTTTCTTAAAAAAATTCCCACTAACTCATTATTCATAAATTATTCATAAAGTTTCTCGATTCATTTTCTATCTCAACTTTGAAATGCTCCGCATTAAAGTTTACAATTCCATTTCCCTTAAGGAATTTGTCTTATAACTTTGAACAAATAGCATTCTATAATTATCTCAGACAAGGACACAATCTTCCGGCATTGAGTAATAATACCCACTAGAAGGAAGATTCACTTAATTACCAAGACATTTTCCTTCAAGACGAGAAGGGCTAATTTCTCGCTGGGCTTGTTACTATCAACTTAATCTTATTAGCAATAAAAGCGACTGAGAACATCAAATTTCCATTTGCGTTCCACAACGAAGAAACATTTGCTTCCATCTATTCTGTTTTGTGATGTTGAGAAGTAATAATAACGTATAAATAAGAAAATTTGACTTTTAATACAGACAACAATTTATTTACATATAACAATAAATTTCTACGTTCGTTCCACGTGAAAAAGGAAAATAAATCAAGAAAAATATATAAATTTGATCGATTGAAATGGCAGGAACTAGTGATGTCCAGATTTGTGTATTATCGTCTTATAGATCGGTATTTTGATCGGTATTGGCTTTGGAACTGGTACAGGAATATGTTTGTATACTTTGAAAGGTACCGGTTTTTCTATTTTATAAGGTATTATCTTCTCGACCGGAGTTGGAACTTTCTTCTCAACTTTCGTAATCACTGGCTTCACTACCTGCAAATTTTATGGAAGAAATAATAGTCATATAAATTGTTAGACATACTTAGATATAAATGTGGTTAATTAATATAACGTTTAAAAACTTACTTCGTAAGGTACAGGTTTTGAAACAAAAACGTTCACAGGATAAGGCTGCGGTTCCGTTTGTACCGTGAGTTTAGGAATTTTTATTGGTATGTCTTTTACTACTGGTACTCCTAGAAATAATAATTGGACATTATTTGCTACTGTTTCTTTCGGTAAAATAAAAACAAAATAAAAGTAAAAAAGATAAAGGAAATAAGAAAATAAAAAAGAAATATTTCATCGATGCCACTTGTTGTACGTGCCAATGTGCTTAACGGAAGTAACGAAGTGACCTCCATGACCACCATAACCCCCATAACCTCCGTGACTTCCAAGGGAAATGCCAGAATCCCAGTCACCCGAGTGACCTCCTAGCAACAATGATTAACAAAGATTATTTTTTTGCACGATCGATGGCCTTTGAGAATACTGTCAGACCCGTTTCACCTAAATCTATTCCCGGTAATTCGTCTTCATGATGCAGTGAAATTTCTCCGAGAGTAAGACTACCTCCGGTGTGACTTCCTAAATCAAGGCCAGCATTATGATCACCAAGAGATAGACCGTCTAAACTTAATCCAGAACCATGAGAACAGCCAACGATGGCGAACAAAATGAAAACCCTCTAAACAAACAACACAGGATCACTTCTAATCACTATTATTTCTTTCTATAATAAAATTATGCTCTTTCTTCATATTGTAAAAATTATGTGCACTTGTTGCTTGAAATAATATTCTTTGTTTCTATTTTTTTTGTATTTTTACATGAATTATTTAACGTTTTATTAATGACACAATATTTATTATAGGACTTAGCATTGTTATAAGATTTAAAAATATCATTGAAATAACACTCATTTTTACGTACGATCCTAATCATCTTTTGTCAAGTAAACGCATCTATGCCTGTTCTGAGGGAATAAGTTCACTCGTGATAAATTCTTTAAGTGTCACTTTATATACCTACCTCTTGCCATCAGACTGACGAATACCCCACTATTCTTCACCTTCACTGTAACTGCGCTACTCGATTTGTACTAACACCATCGCAGTTACATTGTTAGACACTTTTTCTTTTCTTTTTTCTTTTTTTTCTCCAAGGAATTTACGTAACATTTCATTTCCGTCTTTTACCCAGATCTGCGTCAGATCTTCGTTCGAATTTCTAATTACTAAATGATTAATAACATTTGCAAATAATTCCGTAAAGTTTACAAATCGTTGATAAAGAATTTAAAAAAAAATAATAAAAAAAAAGAAAGAAAAAAAATAAATAAAAAACTTTCTAAATATAGTATTAAAGTGCACCGTGGAGATCTACGTCTTTAGAAATGTATTATACCAAAAAGAAAGCGTAGAAAAAAAAAAGAAAAAAAGAGAGAGAAAAAATAAGGATAATGGATTTTCCATCAGTTATTATAAGTTCGTTAACATGACCTCAATAATGTGGATGATGAGAAGGCTAAGGACGCTATAGTTGTCTCCTTTCGGTTGTATTAGATAGATATGGTCACGCCTCATTTGCATCGAGCGATTACGTTGATCTTATTTCCAACGGTTGGATTAGCTCGGTCGGCATTCGCTTTCCATGGAATCCGTGGCAAATATATTGAAATTTCCAGTGAAAGCCGCAATTATGTTTCTTGGCGTGCGGTGTACGCGTATACATCACGTTCACCTCTTCTACGGGAAATGAAAGATAATAGAGATGGTAGTGTGCATTTTGCAAAATTAAATTGACATTTCATTCGTCGTTATATTATATTAAATATATACCATTAAAAAGTATTAACTCGTATTGCTATAATATTTCTATAAATCCGATATTCGAACAAACGTATTATGTGTATAGAATTAGGTAGGAATAATAATCATTAAATTATCGTGTAATCGTCTTATGAGGAATGACATGTTGACAGTTCAAAAGGATCGAATGATTAAATCAAAGATATATAATTAATAATCGTAATGATATATAATTGACAGTTTTTAACAGTTAACGCATTCGTTATTTTCAAGGACAATGACTTAATTACGAGAGAAATTTCAATGTCTTTGCTGGAACGAGTGTTGTGCTAGGACGAAATAAACTTAGGATATTATATTTTCTACGATGCCTCTATTTTCTCCAAAAAGAAAAAAATACCACGCAGAGAGGCGATTCTATAGAAGGAATACGTTCACCTGGATGGGACTTTCACTGAGATATGAGAATACGGTAGAACATCTTGATATTTTGTATGTAATTTATTGAAAAATAAACAAAAAGAGAAAAAAAAGGAAAGAAAAAAAAACAACGAGGTACAAAAAATAACGTAATCGTAACAATGCATTGCCGAGAGGATGAGCGCATAATTAATGCACTCGGCAATACTTACATGGATATTTGTTTATATACAATATAAAAAAATAATAATAATAACAAAAAATAGATGTCGTGTAAAAAATTCGAAAAGAAGAGATAACGAAATTTATTCCTTATCCACTTCCTTACGTATTTCTAATGGACATCTTTTCCGCCATCTTGGCTGTTGGGAGTGCCCATAAATTTTTCAAGGACGAAAGGACACTCCGTTATTCCATTTTAATGACCCTTCTTCGCATGATGGTAGATAGTTTTATAAACAGGAATCCTGATGGGATAGGGCTTGACCACGGGAACTGGCACATGTTTTTCGATCGTTATGGGAACTGGCTTCTCCACGGGCACAGGTATATGTTTTTCTACGGGATATGGAACCTTTTTTTCGACGGGTACAGCTACCGTTTTCACAATTTGAATTGGTACTGGTTTTGATACGGGTACTGCTACTGGGTATGGTTGTGGAACTCCGATAGCAACTGGGTGGGGAACACCAATTTTTATTGGTTGTGGCACTGGTATACCTACAATCAAATAAATGTTAGATATAATTTTTATCTTTTTTAATTTATGGTTTGTTATATCTGTTGTACTTACCTATCTCCTTGACAACCGGCACAGCTACTGGTTTGGTAACTTCAACGTGTTCTGAAACTGGAACGCTGTGAACAAAATTATGTCCGCCATCTAAAGAAATTCCATGACCACCCTCGTCACCACCATGTCCACCATATCCACCGAAAGAAGAATAATCCTGATGTCCTCCGTCTAAATGACCTCCACCGGACTCGAATTGTCCAGCGGAAGCTTCAAAACCACCACCTCCGTGACCGCCGGAATAGTCACCACCACCATAGCTACCACCATCTCCGGAACTCCCAAAACTCTCGTGATCCGATCTCTTGATATTTTGCAAATGTCTTACTATCCGCATTAAATCCTCATGGTTATAACGTTGATCGACGATTACCGGTGCGGCCGCGGCCAAGGACAACAGTGAAAGTAATACCTGCGACGAAGGTTAAGTTCAAGTTAAGAATACCTGCATCCTAATCGAAATATATTTCTAAACACGCGCATAATCAAAGGGGAAAAAAAGATAAATGTATTCTATGTGTCTGTCGAACTTTTGTTTCTTTTCCTTTTCTTTTTCTTTTTCTTTTTCTTTTTTTCTGTTCTTTTTTTTTAGATAATTTCCGGTTTCTTTCACCGATAATACAAGAGAAATCCTAGAAATTTCATATATAAGTATTACTTATTATTTTTCTAATTTCTAATTCTCGTTTCCTTTCCGAATTAATTGTAAGATCTGTGCCCTTGGTTTCTCCTTCTAGTTTTGTCATGTCTCTACTACTCACGATTCTATTCATGATCGAACGCGTGTCTTTCGGCAAATGCACCGACGGCTGTTGGTAGAAGAGATTTCTTACTGAGACTGATACATCTTCGACCATTGCTCGTCTTAATATACCATGGAGCCTTTCACTGTCGACGATGTAATTTAGTCTTGGCTCAGCGTGCCTGGAATCCCATTTAGGCGGTACAATTGTTTTACAGTAAACGCTTCGCCGAGCACGTTAAAATTATTGACTACTTGAGAGAATTCTCTATTCGTTTACAATCCGGTCATTATTTATACAGTCAGGAGGGTGAGCGTCCATCTATTACGAACCTTCGTGAATTTCATCTTAGATTTGCTACACCTTTATAGTCCCACTACGTTACGTCAGTACGTAGAAACGATTCGTTTGGAACCCTTTGATCTAATCTTACATACGTTCATTTATACGTATAATATATACGTATAATATATACCATAGCTATCGAACATTTTGTCAACGTTGATCATAAATATATAATATTCGTGATAAGATATTTTTCTGTAAAATATATATATCGATTTAACTATAGATATGAATTCTTATCTATAAATTCAGTTTTCACGTACGGCAATCTATCCGTGTATTATTATACTTACTAGACAACGAACAGAGAACGTATGTGAAAGGAGTAAAAGGATAGTATGAAAAAGAGAATAATTTTTAAATTGACAAACCGTAACGAAAACTCGTTTTTTTCAATGCAATGTGGTAGAGAAATATTCATTCTTGAGAGATTCGTAGAGGGAGAGAGAGAGAGGGGGAGAAAGAGAGAAAAATAGAAAAAATTATATGAAAGTATCTGTCATAAGATCTCATCAACGACCGCTCACCATCTCACTTGTCAGTTTCTCACATTAGATATTATGATAAGTTAGTTTGCAAAGATGGATTAACTCTTTTCTCTTACTTATATTCCACGATTATATATTCTTTACAAATGGACACGGACATCGTCGAAATACGTATAGACACGATACCTCTCGTGTAATTAATTTCTCTACGATGCACTGGGAAGGCCAGTAAGCTTTTAGAAGCTTTTACGTGCATAAATTACATTTACGCGGCGAATCTCTCTGTAAAATATGGCGAAAGAGCATTACGCACTCATCCCGTTGAGTTTGCAGTATCGAGCAATATTCAAAGGACCGTATCATTACTTTTTTAGAAATGAAAGAGTCTCTTTAACGAATTAAGGACAAATCTGGATGACGTCATACTCGTTAATAATTATATATAAGGTAACATTTACGGATCGATAACTAATTATTACGTCATTTTAGGATTTTTGTCATTAATATAATTAAGTCGTATGATTGCATCATGTGATCGAACCGATACGATTTCTATCACATTTAATAGAATTCCATTAGATTCCTATACATTTATAGCCGATGTTCATCAACATACAAAATATGTGGAGAGAGCATAACGAAAAATTCAACGAGATAATCTTTTAATTACAATCGAGAAAACTCTGGGGCCATTAACACTGATTCATGATCAAAACTTTATAACTTCTTTGATTAAGCACAGAAGCTATAAAAACTAGTGTATCTGTCTTTCACCCGTCTCCGTCTCTCTCTCTCTTTCTTCTTCCATTCCCTGCCTCCTCCCTCAAACTCTCACTCTCTTTTCCTCTTTTATCGCGAACGAATTAAATGTTGTTATTTCATACTCGCTGGATTGGAACAAGAAGAGAATTTCTGAATTAATTAACCGAGGATCTAATATTAAGTGTTAATGAAGAATGTTTAAATGAAGTAAACCTTCTTTTTTTTCTTTGTTTTTTCAAGTATAATAATGAATGATCATTTGAATTACTTTTAAATGTACTTAGTTAACTCTTGCTTAATACAAATTCTTATCTTATTATTAATTCAATTCTTATTTTATAATAGATTACATCGATATATTCGTTTCTACGAGTCAAGGGTTAAATCATGAATGATATAATATTCGATCAAAGATTTCAGTAAAAATTAATATTTTATTTTGTACAACAAAGTAACAACGATTAAAAATTATAAATATAGGATGTAATACTATTCGCGACCGTGTTCGAGCAATTGGCTCAGGACGAAAAATCGAAGGAAACAAAATATGTTCCTTGGGTCGCATGACTTATGGCAGTCTTTCTTCGAAAGCAGGCTTTTGTCTTTTCTTCTTTTTTTTTTCAATGTCAAGCTCTCAAAAAAGCTCAACAAGTAATATATTATATTTATCTGCCTTGTGTATGCTAGACTGATTTTTTTTCTTTCTTTTTTTTCTTTTCTCTTTTTATAATTTTAAAATGCTTATGTCACTTTTCGATTCTCTTGTTTTCTAATGACTCCAACCATGACCGTGACTCTTGATTCTATGGAAGATGTGTTTGTAAATTGGTATATGAATCGGATATGGTTTTTCAACAGGTACAGGTACATGCTTTTCAATAGTAATCGGTACAGCTTTTTCGACTGGCACAGGTATCACTTTTTCCACCGGATACGGAACCTTTTTCTCAACAGGTACAGCGACAGTTTTTACCACCGGTATGGCCACTGGTTTGGCAATCGGTACATGTACCGGATATGGTTGAGGAATTCCAATTGCTACCGGACGTGGAACTGGTATGGCAACTGGTTGAGCTACCGGTACCCCTGTGGATGAAAATGAAAATGAAAGAAAAAGATTAAAAAAAATATAAGAGAATCGAATAAAAAACGATTTTCACGATTTGATTATAGAACATTATGAGAATGAACGGTACGAATAAAAAATTGTAACCTGAATATTTTTTTTTTTCATTGTGTATTATTTGTTTATTTATTTTTGTTTTTTATCTCATTGAAAAATTTATATGGATACATAGTAATTTACACGATTAGGAAAGGAGAAAGAAAAAGTCGAGGAGGAAAGTAAACGAACAAGAACTTACCGATATTTTTTACAACCGGCACCGGCACTGGCTTCGTAATCTCGACGTGTTCGCTGATCGGTACTGTCTGAACGCCGTAATGATGTTGAGAATGACCTTCGTACAGACCATGATCGAGACCCGAGTTAAGGCCATGGCCTCCACCTCCGTAGGAGTCGTAAGAACCGTAAGAGCTTACGTCTTGATGAATATTTCCATAAGAATTGTGAAGAGATATGTCATCGTGTCCACCGTAACTCAAACCATAATTTGTTGATATCCTGTGTGTCATAATGCATCATATTAAATTGTACGACGCGTAAATTATATGACGGGTTTAGAAGATCTATCCTTTCTCGTTTTTTTCATTTCCTTTTTTCTTTTTCTTTCCCTCTTTACTCACCCTTGCCATCCTCCAGATTCAGCGGCCGTGTAACAAATCCTCGTGAGCAAACCTATAACGACGAGCTGAAAAAAAGAATTTGTTTTTAGTCGAGAATACTAAAAAAAGGAAAAAAAAGGAGGGTAGCTCGGCACGAATCAAGAAAGATCTTTTAAAGGAATATCGTGTATTTTATCGGAAGTAAATAGAGATAAAAATTATGTTTCTTATGATTTTACAACGAGTTGTTTGACCTCGATACCGTTGAGTGTATGATACGGAATGTATCGTTGAGAAGGAGATTGTACGACTATACTACGTTTACTTATCGAAGTCCACGAGACTTTCGATTTATTAAGAATTTCGATAGAACGATCCACTGCTTTCTCAAATCCCATGTAATATACTCTTGTAAACGGTGTTAATAAATTTATCAGACATATTTCTCTCGTGTTTCCTCCTTTCTTTTTTCTTTTTTATATTTTTCATTCCTCTCTTTACTTACACATGGCAAACAATACATTTTTCGATTTTTCTTTTCTCTTCCGTATTGTTTGACTATTTCTCTCTCTCTCTCTCTCTCTCTCTCTCTCTCTCTCTCTCTCTCTTGGCCTTTTTTTTTTTTTTTTAATTAAAACGATTGAACGTTTGTACGAAGAACGTAAGGGATACTGCAAGTTGCCGGAGGTTGATCGTTCGTTTTTATACACAAGACGCTTTCTCCCTCCCTCTACGTTTCTAGTTAACAGTAAACAGTGGATCTCTCGTATGAAAACCGGACTTGCACGTACGCACCCATATCCTATTCGTAAATCGAGAAGTATGATATAGCAGATAATGAAATTCAACACGTGCCGGCTCTCGTTTCTCTCTTTAAAGAAATTTAATAGGAAGTTCACGACCGATCACATTGAACTTGAAATAGAAGAAGAGATGTTGAATGAACGAGCGAGTTCAAATGAAGTAATAAAAATTGTACCTTCGAGGCAGAGATTACAAATAAATTTTTATAACGTTTCTAGGGAAGTTATATGGTTAGAAAATTATCTAGTAAAATCGTCTTGCTCGTTCAACAACCAGATCCCTCGAGGAATGCTCGTTGAATGCAGAGCGAACGTCCGTACGTTCGATGGTGAACGACCGGTGAACGCGGTGAACGCCCATGTGCTAGAGAACAAAATCTATTACGGCCACAAAGCCGATGAAAGTGATTTCCTTTTCGATCCGGACATCCCTTTCATTCGCTCTATCCCAACGTACCGTATCGCTACGAAGGAAAGCTTCGTTTCTTTTTACAAGATAAAGATACTTCACGCGAAATTAAGAAAAAACATAAAGGGGGAAAAAAAAGGACGAATGTCCAACAGATTCGATTAAATCGTGACCGTGATCTCGACCGTGCACAAGGCGTAACATTTGTCACACCCTTTTTTTCTTTCTTTTTTCTTTCTGATTAAATACGTTTTCGAGAAAGTAATTGGTACGATCGGAGAACCACTGCTTTAAATAATAGAGAATTATTGCAAAAATATATCCTTCCTAAAAACGTTTATGAAAGTACCCTTTCTTGCTCTTCGTACTTGTCACGGAGTAGCGTATAATGCTGAAACCAGGTTAAATCTTGGTGCAGTGAGAGTAGAACACGCAATACGAAAGGAAAGCAAATAAAATTGGGTGAAGGAGAACGCAGGAGATAGAAAAAAGGATGAAAAAAAAAAAGCTAAGCGACTCCGATGAAAGTATTATCCGGTTCGACGTGAAAGGTGGAGGAGCATGACGTCTCGTTATAGTAGCAACCATCTCTTGCGATCCGATTCTATTCTTGATGGTTAGGATGCTGAATGATTAAAATCATGATCATGTACATAAATATGTTATGCAGTTAGTATTTGCATTTACAGTATTCAGTGTAAATCCAAGATTATATCATATCATTGCCAAAAGGAAGTTTCCTCCTCGGCAACTTTCATTCCGTTGCTCGATAATTGACATCCTGTATTTTATTTTTTTTTTTTTTGTTTCGATATGAAAACAGATCGAGATCGCAGAAGATCGAGATCTATAAGGACCGTAAAATTTAACTATCACCGAGTAAAACTGGGTCGATGTCATGCCGAAAGCGATTCTCTAAATCGTTTCTCGGAAGACAAAGATTTCATATTGAGGAAGAAATAGGGAAAGGAAATATATATATATGTTTTCAGAGGAAACAATTCTTTAACGATCTATTAAAATCTTTGAAAAATATTCTACAATATATAATACGCGTCCATGTCGTCCTCGTCGTCAAGAGAAATTTTTGATGAATATTTCATTAAAATGGCCATTATAATTTTATCTAATAATGCAAACTTCCTATCCGTTGATTTTACATCCGCTAAGAAGTTATTATTGGGCGGGTTCCGTGAGAAGTTCCTGTGATGGAAAAAGGAAGAATTATGTATGATCAGGAAAGAAGCAAGTGAAAGGATGCCGGTACTCTAGAGAGTACATCATATTGTACACTCAGAGCAATGACTTCGATTGGCGTATGCGTGTTTGATTAAAGGGGCAGTGACCTTATTCTCTCCCTTCGAGCAATTAACATCTTCTGATCAAAGGATGATAAATTTCTAATAGATATCTATCTTCGTATGCATATGAACTATTATTAAAATAAATTGTAATTACGAATAAGACAACAAATACTATTTTGCAAACAAACTATATTGATAACAAGTACAAAACATGAGTAAATAAAACAAGTGTCCATCACCGATAAACAAGGAGTATATATAAATTTGCTATTTTTGATTTAGCGCTTCATTTTTAATTATACAATCTAGTGTATCATTAACCCCAAGGATGGTGTACAGGCTTTTCAAATGCCGCGTGTTCTACTGCGTTAGCGACGGCGTTTTCCTTTGCCGCAACAATGTCTTTTTCCTATAAGAAAAAAGAAAAAGAAAAATGAATCGATTATCCGTATTAATGATATTCGTTATTGCATCTACTATATTTATGGCAATTAAATAAAAAAATATTGTGGTAATTATTCCCACCTTAGCTTCTTGCTCGCTCTGCGAGATTTGTTTGTCAACATCTTGTTTTCTCAATTCTGCTGCAGTGTCAGCGGCATTTCTCTGAATAGCCGCGGCCGCGGCAGCCTCCCTTGCAGCTGCAACCCGTTGTGCAGCGGCCACAGCATCTTTCAAGGTTGCCAATCTCTGCTGCGCAGCTACTAATTGCTTAGCGCTCGCTCTAGCTTCTTCTTGAGCGTGCGATGAAATTTCTTGCGATCTAAATGAAAAGTAAATGGAACATCTCAAATCGTTCCTTCTTGCTGTATATTTAACTTTTTCTCAAAAATTAATTAACCTCAAAGCCGCTTCCCTGGCAGCGGCTTCTTTGCCAAGTGCAATCTTTTGTTGAACCACTGCAACTTCTTTAGCCTCTGCCACTCTTTGTTGAGCTACGAACACGTTGTGATTAGCTTCTTTAGCCTGCTGAATCGCTTTCATAACTTCCGGTGGATAAGCAATGCTTGGTGTTCCAGGGGATGGATCCTTCAGAGTCTACGTAAAATATAATAATTTTTTCAAATAGTACACACATTCTTTTTTCATACAAATTACAACTTTCTTTTTCTTTTTGAATCGAATAAGAAATTCGTACTTGTAAGGCGACGTTATGGGTCGCTTGTGCTTGAATTTGTGCAAGAGCAATGTCAGGAGAAGTTGGAGGATTCCATGGAACACTGCCGAAACCGGTCGGTGCCCAAGAAGTAGTACCATAAGCTGGCACGACACCGAAAACATCGTAACCGGGTGGACCAAAAAGTGCTACGCCACGTTTCTGTTTTTTCGAGTCTGCCATTGATTCCGTGGCAATAGCCAACGTGAATACAATAACGATCTAAACAGAATGGATCGAAGATATTTTTAATAAATTTTCGAAAAGAGAAAACAAATTGAATGATCAAAAAACACCGATAAGATAAAGTAATGATTTTTATTACCATTGAGATGGTCTTCATCTTGAGAGGATGCTGTTGCAAGAACTGATACCTTTCCGATCGAATCCCTCGTATATATACGAGTTCGAAATCGATGGGAGAATGTTTGAACGCATAGACGACGTAATAACAATATTAATTAAAACGATTAAGTCAACATAAAAGGTAACTCTCGATGATACGCGGTTACAATTACAGGCCTTCATTGTCTAAATAACACCTCTCCTATCTCGATTCCTCTGCCGTACTATCACCGCGTACGAGACCACTTATAACCTGGAAGTCAGTGATTCCAGATTATTATCTAGTATCATCGAGTTCAGGAAATCATCTCGATAGAAGCTAACCTGAAGATATTTCCGGCACGATACAAGTATATTTTGAACTGTGTTAGAATGATTTTTTTTTATCGATAATGCATTTCGCTTGTCTTATTATTTAATGTTGTTTCCTCGTGAGAATGACGTTGACGAATATCAGGTAATATTCCACTCACCGATGTACACTACTCTCTTATCGTGGTACCGATGTACTCTCTTGTATATAAAGACGATAAATTATTAGGAACAAGACGATAGAGAGAAGAGAGAGAGACCTGTGTCTATCGTATAAAAGAGAAAAATAGAAAAAAAAAGAAAAAATATATATCTATATCTATATATAATTATGATATATCGTACAAACGAATCGAGACAATTTAATCTAACATATGTGCGAACTTAAAAGTACAAAACTATGTTTATTACTATTAATCAATATTAATTTTCTCTTTTAGATTCCTGTTAAATCGCGAAATACTTTCTCGTTGCTGAGTGTTCGAATTTTACTATTAACTATACTCGGAACGTAAAATCCACCGTAATTACTCGTCAATTCTCTTCCAATCGGATTGGGATTTGATAAAATATCGGTTGATCTTTTTCTTGTGTCATCTAAATTTCGATAATTCTTCTTTCGATTATAATTGAACGGATAATTATTTTCTTCGTCATCGGATTCTTCTTTGTAACGATTGAATCCGCTTTTTTGACGTTTTTCTTCGGGCACTTCTTTCGTGTTAATATATTCTGCGAATAATAATTATAACAATTAATTAAAAATTACTATTATATACAGAGGATGAGTCGAAAATTCTTAGACGATTTTAAAAATCGATTAATATTCTCTTCAAAAAGATTTGCAGTTTTGGAATACGACAAAGAAAAAATTTATTTTTATAGTCCGCTGGGAACTTTCGATTCGCGCAGATATTATAATTTATAATAAATAAATATTAATATATCTTACTATTCTTTGTCAATGGTTTTTTGTAAATATCATCGAATTCTCTCTCAAAGTCTATTCTAAAATATTTGCTTCTGTTCGGTTCTTCTTTCCGATCTTCTTCAGGTTCTCGTTCGCTCTCGTATCTCTCATTTCCATCTTCATCTTCGTCATCATTTTCGTAATTAGTACGACGAGCCTCCGATGATTCATAATCATCGCTATATTTGGAAGAACGTCCATCCTCGTCGTTCTCAGATGATGAGTAACTTTGAAACTTGTCGGAATTCGGCTTATCGTCCTCATCGTCTTTATTATTTTTCTTGAAATTTTTTCCGAATTTCTCGTCGTATTCCTTGAAAGGAAATGACTTAGACGGAACAAAATCATTTTCCAAGGATGATTCCTTCGTATTCTTAGACCTGTATACTTCCTCGTCATTATAATTTGGGCCGTATTCAGCTTCGACGCTTTTGTCTCCTTGTAATTCGATATGAAGAAATATAATAATTAATTGTAAATGAAATGAAAAAGAAAAGAAAAAGAAAAATCAAATACTAACCATCATCGAATTCGTCTTCGTCATTTTTACGAGGTGGTTGCGGTGGTTTCTTGTTAATAATCTCAACATCGTCACGTATCTCCTCAGCAGCTTTCGAATTCAAATTCACGTTTTGATAAGGATTAACAATAGGTGTAGCCAGCACGTTCTGAAAATGTAATTGTGGTTGGGTACGAAGAGGCTCATAGGTACGTGGTATCTTTGCAAGATCGAGAGAAACTGGATAGGTTGCCACAGCAGCACCTTTGTATTGTGGAAATTGTGGAGTGCTGCTGGCCGTCTGAATAGGAATCACTTGGCCCTGAAAGCTCGAAATGGACGATTGGAAAGGTGAAATATTGTTAGCTGCTTGCGCGATCGTTTTCTCTTTTGCACCGATGAAACCAAAATTCAAATTTGGTTGTAGATAATTAAGATCGTGATTTAAAAGCACCGGTTTGTTTTCAAATGTTCTCAGATATACCGGCATATATTGAGAATTTTTAACAGGCAACGTGATTTTCTTCGTTGTAGTAGTAGCTTCGTTTTCTGGAAAATATTGATGTAGTTTCGTTTCCAGATTAGATACGCTTTGATGACTTGGCGTATAAGTAGTAAAAACGTAGTCAGAGTTTTTTGGTCCTGGATAATGAGTCCTGTATACAGGTAGTTGAACGTCATTGGTAGGAATTTCTTTTTGATTGTTGGCAATGTCAGAGAATGATGGAACGAATTTCTGTTGGCTCGACAAAAATGGATAGTCATAATTCGTAACACCAGAAATCCCTCCTATTATTTTCTTTCGATCGTTATCATCGTCGTTCGAATTTGTATTGGTTTCTCGTAATTTTTGTATTTGAGATGATGCGATGGGTCTCAGTTGTAACGTTGGTTTTATAACGTCGGGATTAACAAAACCGTGTTCAAAGTATGGAGTTGAGAAACGTTCCGTGCTCGCGAAAGGTTGTTTTGCTTGGTAAGGTGACGAGAACGACCCACCTGTAGCTGAATTCTGATTGATCGGTACTTGCGAATAATGATCTCTCTCCAATGTCTGAGAACGTGACGTCGGAACGTAATTATCAGGAGTCAACGATTTTATACTTTCTTCGTTGATAAGCGATTTTTGATCATTAATATCTTTCGTTGGTATCCTTTCTCTTGTTTCTTCCGACGAATTTGGTACGTTTAACGCCGAAGTTAACGTAATTATCGAAATGACGACGTATAAAATCTGCAAGATTTTGAACATTTATTAAATCGACATATAGAATTAATTCGAGTAATTCATCATAAGGATAATGCAAACGAATTAAATGAAACATTTCGTTTTTACGACAAAAAATTGTTCGATATAAAAATAATATTCCATTCACCTACCAACATGGTATCTATTGACAGGTACAAGTTGATACCAAAGATCGATCTTAACTGGCATCGACCGGCATTCATTCCTCTTTTATATTCTGTGATTAGTGATGCGAAACAACAGAATGGGTTACCTCTTTTCTAAATTTAACAAAAAGTATCGATACAAAAACTGAAGTAAATTTCTTTACTTCTCTCTGGTCCACGGCGTCAAGTGTATGTCTCGATTTTATTGTATTGTCTTTCTTTCTCTTTCTCTCTCTCTTGATAAACTTTTTGATATTATTATTTTTCTAGTTATATATTTAATATCTGTAGAAGACATTTTTATAACAAGATTGTGTTTCCATTAATAATTAATTCTCACGTATTTTTCTCAAATTTCTTTCTCACCTTCACCTTCACCTAATACATTTTCTACAGCAACGTAGGGAAGTAATAAATCATGAACATTACATTATAGTTCCTTCACTGCAGCAGGAAGCGAATTTAATGCCTCGATGCACGTCAAATGGGACACGCTTTAATAATTTTATTACCTCTATAAGGTACACATCAAAACGGAAAATGTTCCTAGGAAGGAAATGCATCATTATTAATTTCTTATTTTTTATATATCTTATTTGATATAAATCTTCTATCAGTACGGATCCGCGAAAACAACATTTTTCTGATAATATTTTTATCTAATTCATATAGATAATATATGTACGTAAACGGAAAATTGTCTCGTCAACTATAAATTTCTTGAAAATTATCATAAACAAGCAAATTGACGTTAACTCTTGAATATTATGAAACATTCTGCGGTAAAGAAAATCTCATGAATAGGAGTAAGAAAATTAATGTTGCTTCCATGCGGAACGATTGGAAGGGGAATGATTTGTGAACACAAAAATAGTCAACAGTTTAATCTATATAAATTATATGACGTTTAATAATTTTCCTTTTTTTCTTACATTAATATTTACAATAACGATATCATCGTTTTTCACCAAACAGAACACGTACATATTACTCCTATATTTAAGAATGGTTATAAGTAACCGCAAAGAAATTTTCATTAAAAGATAATGTACCGCGCAAGTACATTACACTAAAAGAAAAAACGTTGTATGTATGTGTGATATATGCGTTTGTAAGCTTTAAACAAAGAAAATATGAACTGTGTGTTTTTTTTTTGTTTTTTTTTTTGTTTCTTATAAAAAATAATACATTTTAACTACTTAACTTCTAGGCGTATAGTTTGTACATTAGTACAAGCAACGCAATATCGTTGGAGTAAAAAATATGACATCGTAATTACATGAATCGACTAATTTAAATTTCTCACCTATTAAATTTTTTCGTTAGATTTACGCGGCCGCATTCGCATAAACTCTATCGGCACCGATTACACTAGACCTAGGCATCATACGTGAAACATTTTCAGAATTCTTTTCCAAATAGCTTCTCAGAGTATCGTTGTAAAATTGTTCCTGTAACCTTCGTTTCTCGTCCTCGAAAAATTGTCGCAATTGATCGCTATTGCGAAAATAAGTTGGTTTATTGCTCGATGGCAATTGTTTGTTCTTCATCAATAAAGCAAGAAGATTGTGCATTCTAGGATGATTAATATCGTACTCGTTACTTTTGTTTGTTGAACTCGAAGATTTAAGCTCCTTAATGAATTTTTTAAGATCATCAATATTTGGCGTCGAGGTTGTAAATGTTGGATAATCGTCTACTGAAGGAATTTTCCTGAAATCGGGATAACCGGGACGACTAATGCGTACTCCATCAATATTACTTGCCGAAGCTTCAGGACTAATCGATTTCAGGTTTAACCCATTTATTTTCGTGTGTCTGGGACCGTCAAAGTGATGACTATATCTAGGCGGTGCGGAACTAGGTCTCTTCTTGCTGAGTTTATCGTGATAATGACTCGTCGAATGGAACGAGCTTGGTTTCGGTGGTGTTAGAAAATCTCTTAAATGTTTTGTGTTCGACGAGTATGGTCGTTTGCGACTATGTTTGTGTCGATGTCCATGATTATTTGCGTATGTAGGTTCTGCCGATGATTGTGCTTTTAACAGTTCTTCTAACGTTGCTAACAATGGATCTGGCTTTTTCTTATCATTTCCAGAACTCGTTAATTTTGTTGCCTCGGTCGTTCGAATTTTGTTCTCGCTCTGATAAGCTTCAAGAATTTCTTTATTTTGTTTCGTATCCGTCGGTAGCGTTGCCTTCAATTTCATCAATTCATTTTTCAATGCCACGATATCGTTTGGCTCGACGTGTGTCTGATTATTCGAAGGTTGAACTTTTCTATCGTTGTTCCACTTTTGAGAATTATAAATCGTTCTCAATGACTCCTTGAACATTTCCTCCGCGTATTTTTCTAAATCGGTGGTCAATTTTGGTTTTGTCAGTAATTCACTCTGTGCTGCGAACGATGGCTTAAAGAAATTTCCGTCGGGTATCAAAGGGACCAAGTTCAAAGGTTGCTGAAGTGTCTCGTGATTTTGCAATTTGCTATTTAGAACATTTTGATTTTTTATAACGTCTACGTTAGGAACGAAATTGATCGGATTGAAGATCGGTTTTTCTTGATTCTGTGATGTTTTCATGTCCATCGTTGATGAACTTTGTTGATTAGCTCTTGTATCTGTCAAAGAGTCGGTATAACTTGGAGTAAGTGTATTCAATGATATCGGTGTTGTGCTTAGAATTGGAATAGGTGTTGTTATAATAGGATAATGTAGAGTGGGAAGAGGATGCATTATAGTAGTGTCTATTGGACTTGGTTTAATATTCGGATTCAAAATCTCGACGTTTTTGGTCCCAACTTTTGGGAGATGTGCAAAATTGTTGTTCTGTGGAACGGGTAGCGTGTTGACATTATTGATCGTCTGACTACTTACGGTGTCGCTGGTTTGATACGGATAATTTGCAAATTTATTATTTCTCAAAGATTGACCTTGATGTAATTGCAGTTGCAATTGGTGTAAAACGTTTTGATATTGAG
This sequence comes from Vespula vulgaris, assembly GCF_905475345.1. Classification (NCBI taxonomy): domain Eukaryota; kingdom Metazoa; phylum Arthropoda; class Insecta; order Hymenoptera; family Vespidae; genus Vespula; species Vespula vulgaris. The sequence goes on from NC_066608.1 coordinate 1,780,866, forward strand.
CATTTTGTTCTTGTAATCTAGGTAAGACAAAATTCATATTGTGTACACTCTGCGATGCTTGTTGATTCAAACTCGTTTCATCCATAGGAGGAACCGGATGATAGAAAGGTACTAAATTGGCAGTTTGTAGATAAGTCTTTGCTTTTGGCATATTGTTATCATCTTTTATTACTCTATATGGATTATCTTGAAATATTGGTCTGAAATTGGTTTGAGGGGCATAATTATTATCGTTGGGCGATGGTACTTGCGAACTTTGTCCTACCGTGAAACTGGCAGAAGCTAAAATATTACCACCGGAGGCTGGGATAAAAGTCTTTTTGTTTTGTGTATCGGTTGTGATAAGATTTATTCTGGTTACAGGTTGAAATTGAGGGGACGGCGTTGTGGCAGTATGTATTGGATAATTAGGTATTTGAAAGTTATTTTGAGAAATAACATTTTGACCTTGAAGCCCATGAGGATTAACTTGTATGTTATATTCAGTATTAGTTTGTGTCGGTGCTTGGAGAAGATTAGATAACGTTTGAACGGTCGGTTGTGGAACTATCAAATGTGAAATGCCTTGTTGCATTTGATTCACAGTAATTTGTTGCAAATTAGAACTAGGAGTTGTAGTAGCAAACCCAGGTCGAGGAGTGATGTTATTCGGTATATTTTGAACACGTAGACTTTGCAAAGTTGGAGTCAGTCTAGTCGTCAGAGCAAAGATAGGAGTTATAGTACTGGAAACGTGCTGAGCGTTTGAATTTGTCGGGATTTTGTTTGGTAGATTTGCTTGGGGAACGAGCACGGTATGCGAGGGATTCTGATAACTGTTTTGACCAACTATGATATCCGGTATCGGTGTAGATATTCCGACGTTCTGAATATTTGGTAAATTCGTTAAAGTTCTTGGCACGTTTGAAGTTGCCACTACGTTCTGACCGACGTTAGATTGATGCGAACTGAGAAGAGGAGTAGTAGCTGTGCTAACTGTACCAATTGGTGTAGGTGTTACAAGATTTTGATAAAGCACGTTGGATACGTCGAATCCTTGACTGTTACCTAGTGCGGTGGCATGATCAAAGTTAGCTATTGACATAAGACCAACCGGTATAACGAGATTCGATTTTTCTATCGGGCTAATCTCGATCCCATTCGAATGAGAGATTTCGATGTTCGGTCCTAACTGACTCCATCCATTGTTAGGCTTTGTTTTCAAATGCTGCTGGGACTTTTGTTGTTTTATCTGCGAACTAGAAACATGCATTCTGGATTCATGAACTTTTTCCTCGGTACTATCGTCTTCGTTTCGATTTCTATTGTCATTGGTCCAAGTCGTTGACTGTGAACGTTGTCGATGAGATCTCAATCTCGTCGAACTCGGTCTTTTTCTGTAATTCTCCGACTCCATACTGTCTTCGATCACAGTACGATGTTCCTTGGGTAATCTTCTCGATGTTTCTACGCTGTAAGGTCGTCTTTTACTTTTATGTACTCTTGCAGGTTTCTCGGTATAATCCATATAATCCATGCTATCATTGGAATCGTCATTGGAGTCTTCCCGATTGTAACTACGTCCTCTTGCTTCCTGATGATATCTATTATACACATTAGACGATTCAGCAGCGATAGAATCGGAATGTTTAAAATGATTTTCGGTAGACGGAGTACTCTGAGCATTGCTCGACTGTTTATCAAAGTTCAACTCGATCTGATAATGGTTTGGTTCAACGACCACTACAGGTTTCGTGAACTTATGTCGATTCTTTGAAAGATTCGAGGCCGATGCCAAATTATCATAATTATCTCCATTGTTTTTATTCGATTCATTGTCTTCATAGTTCGTCCTTGATGAGGCCGCTGATGTCTCCGTTATTTTTTGCCTGCTAGTACTCTGCCCATGACCGTTATAGTTCACGGTATTGCGCTGATGGTAATTACTCGTTACTTTCTCTGGCATTTGACTCGTTCTTTTCTCATCTTTTGCGGCATCGTAAGAACGATAGCGACCATAAACGTCCTCCGTCTTGCCACTTTGTTCGTTCATGGTACCATAACTCGTCGCATAACTACCAATTCTCTTTCTTCGATCGCTCTTGTTTTCGTTGATCAACGACAAATTTTCATCCTCGTTGGTATCATCTACCTCACCAAAGTTTTCTATATTCTCGTAAAAATCATTATAATTAGCTACCGCCGGTGTATCGTTATGTACTTTCAACAATTCGAATGTATTTTGATCGTCTTGAAATTCAAAGGATCTACGATTCGTACTTGAATGAGGTAGATCGAGAAATATTCTTGCTTCCGGTGATTCGACTAAATCACTTTCGAGCTTTTCAATATTTCTCAAAAGATTCCCTTTGATATCACGATTGAGAAAAGCGGATGTTGTAGAATTTTCTTGTTGATCCTCGAACAGGTTTATTGGATTGTACGTCGTTGATGGGATAAATTCGACTCGTTGATGATATTTAGATGTAATAGTGGCTGATGTCATTGGTATAAATCCATTTGAATTTTCATAATGAATGGAAGTATCGATCGATGGTGGAACGGTCTTAACGATAGTCCTTATATTTTCCGATGCTGTGGCAATCTGATCGTAGATGGTTTCATCTTGAGATACGACATTGTCAGTTCCCCTCGCATTCGGCCAACACAGGAACAATACGACGATCTGTTGAAAAAATTTTATACAGAAGATCGAACGATGTTGAATGTTGAAAACAAAAGAGATAGAAAAAAGAAAAAGAAAAAAGAAAGAAAGCAAATGTTGTCGAGCATTTTTACGATGACATAATGTTTGTATTGTTCGATTGAGCAAAAGAAAAAGGGATAAAAGAATAAAAGGAAAGAAGAAAAAGGAAAAAATATGGAAGAAGAGAGAAGAAAGTACGTTGAAATAATAATTCAATGGAACGATCATCTACGGGAATTAGTGGAAAGTCAAGGGTTTGACCCAGAAAATAAAAGGAGACTGTAAAAGTAAAATGTTTAAAAGCGGTGCGTGTTCTCTATGTGTTCAAGTACTGGATGTGCACAGGAGCAAATCTTTCATAGACTTTCCTACCAATTTGCGAACATAAGAATTCATTTCACAGCGTTGATGCTCGTTCCTTATAAATTAGATTACCGAGAGAGATACATATAACAACTTTCTACGTAGTATACGTTTAGAACGCTTTCCGAAAGCGTGGAATATATATCTTTAAAAAAATATTCTTTCAGATTATCATCGACATTTTTTTTCTTTTTCTTTCTCATTCTTCTTCTTCTTCTTCTTCTTCTTTCTCTTTGTTGTCTCTCTTTTTTCTTTTTTTCTTTCTTTTTCCTTTTTCTTTCTTTTTTTTATGCAGAAAAGTATCACTTTAGCGTAATTACACGCCGTTCTCATTCCATGTATCGCCCCATTCTAGTACGAGTTTTTATTTCAATTGATAATTATTTCTCAAACGGGGAACGAAATTACTTGGACGGAATGTTCATTAGTTTTTAGAAAGTCAATTATAACTGTCGCGTGTCCTTTTACAATGCAAATAATCGAATACAACAGTCGAGTACAACTTTTCTTATCTATTCTCTTTATTTTCTATTTAATTTTACCATAAAATGTGTATGTCATAGAATTCGATCGTAAAAAGTAACAAATAAAAAATATGATAACACAAATACACAGATACACTTTCTTTCTCTCTCTCTCTCTCTCTTTTTTTATTTACTTACATAATATAAAAACATTTCCCGCGATCTTCGTGGTAGCTTCTTCCCATTCAAAAGATAATAAACTAAACTCCAAAGGTACCTTATCACAACGTATTCGAAGTACAAATCGATGTTCTCTTCCTTTAAATAAGACACTCGAGAAGAAGGACCTTACGAGGTAAAGCTTCACGCGAGAACTGAGCCACATAGTAGATACGCGATTTTCTTTATACACTCTGGTAACCAAGTGAAAAATATCGTTCTAAATATTATCCTACGAAGCACCGTACACAGAGGATACTTTCATTCGCGACACGCGACCGCGCTTGGAAAAATGTTGTCCGATTCCTCTCTTATATCGGATACGGGTACTAAACATTATGGTGTATATACGTCAAACTCTTCAGATGAAAAGAAATTACAGCACGGAAATAAGATCGGAAATAGGTGTGTTTCAATTATGAGATATCGTCTTTAACCAAACGGACGTTTAACTCGAGTTTCCATACTTTCGTATAGAAACCAATTATAACAGTGGTGTAAAATCTTTATGATATAATTTCGTACGAACGGATGTAATTAAGCGTCTAAGATTCTGTTTCGATAATCGTGAAAATTTTTTCCTTAAATACATTAGTATCGCCATAGAAAATTTCTTTTTTTTTTAAAGTTTATTCATCGATAAAACTTAATATGTCCCTTTTCGAAATGTAAAAACGTTTGAAAGAAAATTTTTACAAGTTAAACGGTCAGTACTTTTTCTACTCATAGTTTTATGCGCTCTAGAACACACGCATTATGCTCGATGCACGCGCTCCTCCCGATGCAACACGTTCTATGCGATGGAAAGGATTTTTAATAGTTTAAGTGTAATTCAAAAGAGACGGTAATTCTCTTTTGTCAGTGTGAAAACTTGTGAGCGCGCGCTCACACTCGCACGAACTTCTTCGACTTTGATACAAACTCTATCTACCTAATTGCTTTTAGCTAATTCGTGCTTCGTAGATTCTTAGAGATATCATCTTGGGTAGCTCTTGCTATTGTGAAAACGTGGCATTAAAATCTACCAATCACCTTGCCAACTTGGAACATTCCTTCTTCTTTTTTCTTTCACCAAGTCGACAATTAATGTTAATTGCTTGTCTGCATGATAAAACGCGGTAAATAACATTTTAATTAACAAGAATGCCAATGATATATCTATTATTTATTCGCAATTACGCGTACGCACAATTTTTGTTGAATAATTTTATACGATTATGAGATAAGCCTAATGTGGATATACTTTGTTGGAAATTTAATTGGAAATTTTTTTAATATTCATACAAAGGTCTTTTCTTTTTTTTGTTTCTTTTTTTGTTAAAACTTGCACACAAAAATATTTAGCCGACGATCTTTTCTTTTCTTTACTTCTTCTCGTTAAAATTCAAGGATACACACGCAATCAATGATTGTCTTGTAATTCGAATATAATTATTTAATTATTTCATGTAATTTATAATATTTCAATATTCTTAATTATGTTCAATATAATACTTACCGCAGTATCTCTCAATCATGTCCCTTTCATTCGCATGCAATTATTAACGTCAAGTGAGTAGGAAGATTGCGAGAGAGGTGTGACTTTCACGATAAAAAAAAGGAAAGAAAAAAAAAAAAGATTAAAAAAAAAGGAAAAGAAGATGAAGATATGTACTTTCTTACAAACAACGTATAATAACTCGCAACCACTGTCATCATATATTTGAAATCTTTCTTCTTACTAGCTAAGTTTTTACAAGGTACCTTTTCGAAGTGACGCTGTTTGGTGTTATATCCCTGTTTCCTCGTTTTAATTTAAGAATGTAAATTCGATATAATAGACTCATCGTACAAACGTAGAATCGTAAATAAATCAATATACAGGTACATCAAATATTCGAGTATTGGCCCGTACTCGTCATTTGGTTTAATTATAGGAGACAATGATTGTTAGATTAACTATTCTATCAATTCCATCTAAATTAATCTGCAGGAATGTAACACACGAATAGAGGCCATATTGCACAATCCCTTGTTAAATACTAAATCAAAGTAAAATCTAATAACGAATGAATTAGTTCCATTATTCTTCTTTTTTTTTTTTTTGTTCTTTTTATAGAACGCTTCCACGAAAAGCTATTATTCCTCGTGAAATCAATTGCATCTCAATTAATGTTCTTTCATCAAAGATATTAATAACTATGACACGATAATTTCGTTATCAGGTACGGATAACATATTTTATATAATATTGAAAATTCTAAGCGGTATATCTCTGATCGTCGATAATTTGAACGCTTTTTGTTTTTGGTCTTACATGAGTACGATCACCGAACTTAACGATCGGACGGGTCTCCTCTTCTCGCGTTAGAAATATATTTCCTTCGTAATTTTTCGCAACCGGATAAAAGGATTGTGAAAGAAAGGTGGAGGAAGAAGGAGAAGAAGAAGACGGCAATGAAGAAGAATCGTCGTTCTCGTTTTGCGTTTCTCGTGCTAATTGCAATAAACGATTACCCGCCTGAATCGTACGTTGAGTTTGACTGAATTGTTCCGCTCCAAGTTCGTAATTGGTCGGCTGAGCTAATTCCTTTATACTGTTGGCATATTGTATTAAATATTCTTGAAGAAGAGCTTTCAGATTGATGTTGGACGTAGGTTTAGGTTGAACCGGTGGTGTTCCGTCTACTCTAAGTATTATAACAGGTACTAAAGAATTTCCAGCTTGTACGAAAGTCGGTCGAACGTTCAATATTGATGATGGATCCTTTATATATTGGGATATAGATGGATTGTAGCTCAGAAGATCCGAATATTGAAGATTGTTATAGTCGTTGAGATTCTTGTTATTCTGCTTGGCCTTACTCGCTGAATCCCGATTGGCTGTAAATATTTTTTTCAAATAATTTTGAACCCGCGTTGTGTACCTTGCTAAAACGTGAGCTGACAACTCACCTGACTTGACTTTCAATGAGGATTCGGCAGTATCGACGTATTCAGCGTTTGGTCCATCGACCATATATCTCGAGACTGGCTTTTCCGTGGTAATATAACTCGATGAAAAATGATTACGATCTTGCTTATTTTTATTCGAGAATGTTGGTCTTTTGGTAACCGAGAGAGGTGTTGTGTTTATAAATGAAGAAGTTGTGGCCGCTGTAAGCTCCATCTTTGCTCTCTGCGCCAGCAATACGTTTGGTCTTTGGCTAACTAAATTCTGATAACCAATTCTATATGCCTGTTGATGCGATAAATTAGAAGACAAAGAATCAGACGAGACAAATGGATTTTCTTGCGAGGGTAACTCCGGTGATATTGGAAACTGTATTGGACCTTGAGCATTGGCACTATTTTCTGTAGATGTCTCAACATAACTTTCATGAAGTTTCGAAACTTTCGGACTCATCGTTGAGTCTTCGATGTAAGTCTCTACGTAAGTGGCTGGTGGATCGTGAGATATTCTACCGTCTGGATATTTCCAAAATATTTTATTCTCGTATTGTACACCATTTTCTACCGTATATCTTGGAAGATTAGCCAGAGTCGTGGATTTTTTGACGAATTCGTAATTTCCATCGACCGAACTCGGTGTCGTAAATATAGCACGATCGTTCTGTCGTTGATCGTTATAAATTCGATAATTGTTTCTATTAAAGTCTGGAATATTAGAAATCAATGAATCTTGTGACGTAATTCCGAAATTTTGTCTTTGTCCTTTGTAAAACGGTTGATTAGCAGTAGGATTAAATATATTCTGTAAGTATCTGTAACTTTGTGAATTTATGTCAAATGAACTTGGCGTTGTTGAGACCATTTTATTTTGTCTTTGTTCGTTATAATTCTGAGAATTAACGTCGTTATAATTAACAGATTGACGATTGGATTGACTCAAAGAAGAAGATATACCTCGAAAATCATTCTGTTTTAATCCGAAATAACTTGCTGACTGTTCAGCAGATCGATGAGGAGTATAGTCCACACTAAATATTTGCGAGTCATCGATTTGTGTAGTAGATGTAGTGGTCGGTTGAAATACGTTTTGACCTCGTTCGACGTAAGTTTGGACAGTTGGACGAAATATATTTCCTCTTTGTCCATTGAAATCTGTATTGAAGTTGGTAGACTGATACGATGGAATATTCAAATTCGAAAGCAAATATCTCGAGGATTTCGAATCGAAATGATTCTGTGGTAGTTGAGTGCTCGACGAAACGGAAGATGGAGTAGAAGATTGCAATCTTTCAGTTTTTCCTCTATAATTCGAATCGACCGTGTCATAATAATTTGTAGCTTTTTGAACTTTCGTATTGGATCCGAAATTGGTTTGAGATGTTCGTAAATTCGAAAATCCATTAGTTTCCTTTAGATTGTGATTATTTGGAATGTATTTTTCGATTATCGTTCTTGGTAGAAACGGACTAATCGATTCTTCGATGCTTACGGTCGTTCCAGATTTACCAGCAGGAAAATAATAATTAGTCTTTCCCGAAAACAATGAATTTCTTTCAAATCCATAACCCAATCCATTGTTAACCGTACGTTTAGATTTTTCTTCGGTCGTCGTATTAGCATCGATCGTATCATTATTAAAATCCAAAAGAATCAAAGGTGGCAAAATAGGTAATTCTTTTTCAGGCGGTGGATCATCCTCCGTACTATCTTGTACTTTGCTTTTTGCATCAACAACCTCTTCGTTCTTCTTTATATCATCCAATTCGTTCAACGTATCTTTCAGATTTCTTTTCGCACACTCCGACAGGATAAAAAATCCGAGCGTAAGAAGAACGCAAGAAAAAATCTGAAAATGAAAATCACGATTAATATCCGCGAAATCTAGGAATTCTAGTTGAACGAGCAAAACTTTCCTATGTTAAAATAAACCTTTCTTTTTCATTTGGAAAATGAGAAAAAAGTATGTAAGTAATCCAGGTGCGTATATATTACAATGGATATTTAAACCTCTCGTTTCCTTTTATTCCATAAATTTTCGAAAAATTAAATCGCAAAATCTTTCTACATCGCACTAGCACGATGTAGAAATATTTATTGGCAGTTATATCAGTCTACTATTTTTACTTTTAAGTGTCTCAATTCTCATTAGAACGTCACGCTTTTAACGAAGCGATGGTCATCGATCTCAGCGAGATATATTCTGCTAATGGTAATCTTACTTTCACCGGACTTCACTATTTAATACGTAAGCGCTCATAGAAGATTCTTCCAGATATCTTCTATTTTTTTCTCTCTCTCTCTCTCTCTTTTCTTTTTTCTTTGTACTACATTGTAACCAACCATACGTAAACAACCTAAAGATAAAACGTAAGATATAGTACCGTTCTTTTATACGTGTGCTACAGCGATCTCTACTTGCCCACGGCCTTGAAAAGAAAGGACATGAACTTCATCCGGGTCTTACTCAGGGTCATCGTACAGGTCACCTCCAGAAGAAACAGGTTTCATGCGTCGCATTTGCGATTTTCACCACTTTCTTTCCCGGTATATATATATATATATATATATATATATATATATATACACTACACGATAAATATATTGGAGATTCTGATAGCTTATAATTGGCAATTCATTAAGTATACCAAAAGAATTTTAATTTCACAAGAAAAAAAATATTCACTAATTTTCTAAGTAAATATCAGATTTCTAAATACCTGATGCTTGTGCAAGAGAAACGAAAAAATACAATTGTAAATATCGAATATGAATGAGTAAAGAATTGACACCTGCTATCTTTTAATTTTACGTTCGATCGACGAATGAAACGTTCCTTAAGCGAGTTTCACTTTAGCTTCCTTCGGACCGTCTGCTGTGATCTTACGCGTTACCTAACAAAACGTATCGTCGAATTTGTGTCAAAGAATCCTCGTTCTGTTCTCAAGGACTTTCACTAACTTACTCAAGAACTACAATATTTCTGGGAGTTATCTTTAAACCGAACTAATATACATATCATGAACGAACGAAAATTAGAAACACTTTCACCATAATTACTATCTATAGATCGTCCTAATAAAAAGGAAAAAAAAATATTTTTATAAATCATTCTCTCTTATTTGTATCTGTTGCAATTATACGATTTATCCTTTTATCTCTATTTTATATTCATTAATAAATTATCGATAATAAATACATGATCCTTCTCTAAGTTGAATGAAATAAATAGAATGAATAAATTTAATGAATCAATCGGAACTCCAATTTATCTCTCTCGAAATTACATCGAAATTCGAGTACGAAATGTATAAATGTTAATCAAATAATTTAACTGATTCGCCGAATGCGCTTTATTAGATTTATTATATAGGTTACCTATTTGATTTCATTAGTAATCATTTAGAGATATACAAATTAACACTGTTGAGTTGTATATGTGTGCATCGAAGGTAATTTTAACGAATAACACATATATAATATAAATGTAGTTAAAGAGATATATTAAAGCAATAATTCGGTTCAATGGCGCTTCATTAAAATACACATTAGAGAAAGCTCCGTTGTAAAGTATCCAATTGAAACAAATATCAATAGAAAATAAATTTAAAAATAATATAGCACTTACGTGTATATTATCAAGCCTCATGATGATCAAACTTAACTGGCACGGTGGACTTGACGTGTGTGTTTGTTTGGTACTGATGAAGCGGAGGCCACAGCATCCCACCTTATATGCCCTCGCTTCGTGAGCGAGAAGGACAGCATCATTATAGTTTCACCACGGTAAAGACGACCGCTATTCACGTTCGATACATGCGAGAGACACCTGCCAGTAGCGTATCTATCATCATATTATATACATCTTAACTATATGATATATATATATATATATATATATATATATATATATATATATATATATATATATACGTATATTATTTACGATTAGATAAATAAAAATGTTTTCGATATATATTTGAGAGTATTAAAAAGTGTAATAATAAATTTAATAAAAAGTTCTGCAGTTTACGTAACTCGAATCATACATTTTTGAAAAAGAAAAAAAAATATTGTCGAATTTTTATATTTGTTATATGTCATAAGGATATATATCGGGATGACAGATGCAATGTTACATTTTGCATCGAACGAAAGAGGAAATATAGGGATTATTGAATATCGACAGAAAGATAGGAAAGAAGCTTATATAGCATTAACTCGTCTTCACAATATCCGCTTTCCCGATCAGACGTGCTGTCACTGTAAATCAATCGCATAAATATTATTATATTCATATATGCATTAATAACGTTCGTTAATAATTTCCTATTGCTGCATTCGATAATCCTTATCGAAAACTCAATTAAGCTTGTCAATTCTCTGTATATTACAATGACATTTCTGTAATTATTTTCCGATATTTCGCAATGTGCTTCATTAATTACTACCAGTAATCATATATTCGATTGTACACTTTGCACAATTTCGCAAATGAATCTTGATCATAATATCCAATAATGTTTCGAATATGCAAAATTTGATTGGCGTTACGTTTCTGTATTTCGAATAATATTACATATTATCTCTAATAAAATAGATTTAGTATGACATATAGATAATTATCTCTTTCATAATCTTATTGAAAAGTAAAACAAAATAGGACAGAGCGTCGAAGAGCTTACTCGATTAACATCACAGTTGAATCTATGTATGTACATAGGTAAATACTTATCCTATATGATAATTTGTCGACTGACATTTCAAGATATAAATTAGCTCTCTTTAATTAACATATACAAATGAATTTTACTTGTTTAATTAAGCTTTTCAGTCCAAACAAATTTGTTACGAAAATCTACGAGATTTTACAAACTTCCTCTTCAAAAACTAAACGTGTACGTCTAAAAAGAAGGTAAAAGTTTAGTTCGTAGGATGAACTTTGAGAGGGTAGGGCTATCTTTGTAGGGCAGAGCAAACTTTGTAGGGATGGATCTAATTAGCAAGTTTCGTGTACCCTTCCCTGTTAATATACCATTACATTATACTTACAATATCTTAAAAATTTCACAACACATATTTTCGTTATTATAATTAAACAAAAAACAGATATTATTTTTCTAATTGATCGTTCGTTTTTATTAACCCTATAAAATATGTATATACAAGTACTGATGCAATACATTGTAAAATAAATTTGAAAAAATAAATCAATATGGATCAGTTTATTATATTTTATTTAAAAAAGACAAACAAATGCACGGCGTATACATACGTATAAACAATAAGTAAAGCGAATACAAAAATTACACGTATTGTGATTTTCGATGAGGGACTAGATACGATGTTGCTTCTTCTTATGTCAAGCCATTACATCTTCGAAAGATTATCGCTTCGTTCGTTGTAATAAAACGATAAAATTATTTATTAGGTATCATCAAACGAACTTTTTTTTAATTTTCTTTTTCTGTTTTTTTTTTCTTTTTCTTTAACATAAAAATCAGATGCTCCTCGAAGTTCGTTAGTCGTTTATATATCTATGTATAATATGTATTACTTTTTTTTTCGATGGTCCTATATCCTATACGCCATTATTGCGTCTTACGTTTCTTGTATTGTACAAAATTAGTTTTCGAAGGAAGAAAGCCGCTTTCCAAGTGCAACGGTCTCTCCCGGTATCTGGTGAATTCAACGTGAAGAAAAAAAGAAAAGAAAAAAAGAAATAAAGAAAGAAACGAAAACACAAATTGATATACTTTTCTATGTAATACGAGATGAAAGATATTCGTATGAAAGAAAAAAAGAAGAAAAAAAAGATTATATATCTAAATAACATTTCGCATAACTTACCTCGACGAATCTTGTGCAGCAATCAGATTACTCGGAATATATGTATCCAATAACGATCGTGGTTCGGAACTAACGACATGCTCTTTAATTTGCGGAGATTCTTCAGATTCCGAAGATACTTGTATCAATTGAGTGACATCTGGTTTGAAAGTCTGATGAGGTATTTGCGGTGGAACAAAATCTGTATTTGGTTCATCGGGAACCTATGAAAATAACAATTCGATAAAATTCCTATCGAATATTATCGTCCTAGTTCCAACAGTTAATTTAAAACTCTATTTTAAATATCATATACTACATGTTCAAAAATTATCTCAAAAAGTACACTTTTAAAATTTGATCTTGATGTCTCTTATCTGATCTATAACTTTCTATAAATCATGTTATATAAGGAGACTAATACCGTCGTAGTCGGGCTTTCTCCATCGACACTTTTATTCCGAAAGATCTATCTTTCATTAGTAGAATATCTTTATTTCCTTTGGAGTAACTATCTATCGAAACTATTTATTAGAGTATTGCCAAAGTTAGATTAACGAACCTTGACGTAATTTTGCGAAACGCTTTGACTTTCCTCTTGACGCAAGATTTGCTTTGGCAGTTGTTGATCAGATGCTGACGAAAGATACGATTGCTCCGTTTGGCCACTGTATTGATTTATTTGACCATGAAGAGAATTATCTTGTACGTAAATAGGTGATCGAACGTAAAGATCTGCCTGAAGGGGCGTCGTTTGCGTGTATAGGGTATTGCCTTGATTATATATTACTGGAGAAACATGTTGCTGCTGCTGTTGTTGTTGTTGTTGTTGTTGTTGTTGTTGTTGTTGTTGTGAATGTGACTGAGTAATGTAAGCTTGCGTGTATAACAATTGTTTTCCTTGAGTATATGATTGTTCCGGCTGTTCGTAAACAGGTGCAATTGGTTTCTTCGAAGTAATCGATGCATAAATCGGACCCTTCGAGAACTATAATTCAAAGATATCATTTTAATTCCCTATTAACACATTACAAATCAAATATAACATATTATTATCTTATATAATTATATCTAATAACATAGAAATATATAAATATGTATGTATGTATGTAGATGTGATTAAAATTAGTACTTAGAAATATCAATCATACGTAATGGGCTGACTAATAAGATGTATTAGAATTTTCAGTATAAAAATATTAGTGTTGTTTATTCAGATATTGAATATTAACAAGTGTTGCAGTGAAGAAAATACTCCGCGGTGTTAGATATAAAGTAATAAAAATTTTATCAAAAAAAAAGGGCTATATAGTATTATCTATTTAGATATAAGATAAGAAACATTTTTCTAATATAAAAAACAATAATGCTTATTATTTATTTCTATACAAAATAAGAAACATATTCAATGCAAGCTACTAATGTTATTTAGTTAAATATAAATTACTAAAAATTTCTCTATTATTGGCCAACACAATATAATATAAAATAAGAAATATATCTTAATTTGTCTACAATGTTTTATAAGACTTTTATCTTATAGAATGAATGATTACCTTAGGGAATAACGTGGCTGATACCGGAATAGGTTGCCTTAAGGTATATTGTGGTAAAATTTGATAAGTCATCTTCACCGGAGTGATCAATTGTTTCTGACTCAATAACGGAGTATAAAAAGGAATCGAAATCTGTTGGGCCTGCGTTAATTCTTGAAAGGAGGGTTGAATTTTTCCACCATTTAAGTTACTCAGATCGACGTGTGGATAATAGGATAAAAAATGCCCCATAGGAATATCTATGTAAAAGTTTTCTGTAACGAGAAGCACCAAAAGATAGATAATTATAACATTTCTAAATGAAAATAATGATATACCTATCGTACCTTTGTTCGGACCTTTAATAAATTTATGCGTTATAGCTTTTTGTTGAAAACTTTGCACCTGATTACCAACGTTAATTTCTGGCTGATAAATCGATTGTTGAGAATTATAAATCGTTGGAAGGTTTTTCGATGCAACGCCAGTTTGTTGTTGATATTCGGTGTATTGTTGCAATGGCTGACTACTTTGCTGATAAATTATTTCATTCGGTGAATATTTGTTAGATTGTCTGTACTCTTCCGGTGGTACCTACGATGATTAATATATCTCTGTTGAGAACAATAATTAATAATCTGATAACAGTAACAATCGATTAATTTTACATTTGGAACTGGTTGTGGTGTTACATAAGTGGAAGTAGAATAATGTTGTTGATTTATTTCTGGCTTCAACGAATACTTCGTTTCGTCCGACTTCGATCTACTTTCGGCTTTGAGATTGTCCCTCTCGATATCTTCCAAATTAATTTTTTTTTCACCATTGGCAACAACGAAGAGTAAGTAAAGTATCGTACAAAGTTTCTATAATCAAACGAATAAAAGAAAATATTGAGAATATACATGGGATATATTTACATTACATTGAAATAAAATTAATAGCACCCGATGATAGTCACGCGAACAAATTTATTATTATAATTTTTTCACCATTGTGATTTCCGGTAAAATTTTCCGGCACCAGGGACACTTTCACTGCAAGTCAAGTTCTGGGTCAAAGATCCAACATGGACCACTCTTATATAGACTGCTCTGCCCAGAGTGGTTACTCTGGGGAGGGGGAGACACAACCCATGAACAAGTGTATTCGTTTACGTACGTGTAAGTAAAAGTCTTTCCCTTTTATTTTTTCTTTTTGTTTTGCTCTCATTTTAAACGAAGTTTCATTGGACACAAATTATTATTATTATTATTATTATTATTATTATTATTATTATTATTATTATTATTATTATTATTATTATTATTATTATCATTATTATTATTATGGTGCACAATAATGCACGCTGAAGAGAAAAAAAGAGACGGGACAAAGAAAGAGAAAAAATAATATTTCGTTAAAAATGTTTGTCTTTAGACGAGAATAATTCACTTACATAGTATTATACAATATTAATAACTTATTACTTAAGAACTTAAATACTTATTATTACTAAAAGGGTCATTAATATGTTGCATTTATAGCTTACCATGTTTAAGAGCTAGAAAAAGTTCACACACAACACAAAGAGAACTTAGCTCTACTATAAAACCAATGCTGACTTACGTTCGCTTATATAGCTTTTATCCCTACCACTTGCATAGTCCGACAAGCTACAATTCACCTCTGAATTACATCGTGTGTATGATAACTGTGTCGGCTTAGTCTACATACAAAAGTCTGCAACTGTGTATCGAAGTAAAAGCAAAGAACTGATCGAAGAAATGAATTTCGTCTTTTACCATTTGAAAGAGATGAGGTTTCGTTTATACGAGTGAAAGGTTGTCAACTTTTAAAAAATGATATTTTTCTTTTCCGGATATGAATTCGTTAAAAAAAAAAAGAAATGAAATATACTAAGAAGATTAAGAAAAAAGACGTATATACATATACATGTGTGTGTGTGTGTATGAAAGAAGATCAAATTATATCGTTTTCATACCGATCAATCTCACTTTCGATCTGTTACGAATAAATTTCGTTGAAAAAAAATATAAAAAAATATAAAAAGGAAAGAGAAAGAACGAGATATTGTTTCTTCATAAGCAGAGAGATAAATCCTACGAAAGAAAGAATAAGAAGAGCGAGGACAAAAAATAGAAAGGAGGTTAAATTAGATCGTTTTCATAACGACTCATCTCACTTTCGCGATCTTCTTTGAATTAATTTCGATCTAATTCGTCTAGAGGTAAAATCAGCACATAATAAAATACAATTATGTAAAGTTCAACAGAACTCTACATTTTAAACCCATCTATAATTATTCCATGAGCACGGAAGTGCGGTCAAAACGATTACCTACACGCGATCGTTTTACATCTCACTCTTTTGCTTGGCCCTATTTTTTTTTTTTTTTTTTTTTTAATTATAAAGAACAGTGATCAATGTAGCCAATCGATTTTGTACGAAGGTGTTACCTCTTTCTCCCTCTCTTCTCGTAATATGCTAGCCGTAATCTCCGTGTAAATCGTTCTTAAATGTATTCTTCCCTATAAAACCATTCTAATTATCCTGCTAGACTATTCGGTTCATTAACTTGCTAATGAAACGAGTACTTCCGCACTTTATTCGGTAATTCGGATAAACACATATACGAGCTACTACTAAATTAAATGTAACTTCGCTGGAAATTTATACTTTCGGGTATAAAAAAGTAAAGGGAGGAGGATAAAGAAAAAGAGAAAAAAAGGAAATGAAAAAAGAAATGAAAAGAAAAGAAAATAAAAGTCGATTTATTTTCTCAGAGTTTAACCTAAAAAATACACAGCAATCGATAGTAATGTTATAGTATGCAAATGGCTATTATGTGTTTTGTCGAAAATTGCTCTTCCGATAATACACTCCGGGTAATTTCAAGTCATACAGAAAGAAATAGACCGAATAAGCCGATATCTACTTTCATAAAACAATAGTGTCGAGATATCATTGTTTCACGATATCATTATTATAACTTTTCTTATAACAAACGTATGCACGAGTGCAGTAACTTATTATAGCTTTCAAGAAAATAAAACTTTGATAATGATTATTACAATGGATCTTTTTTAAGGAGTCCGAAATTTTCAATTTCTCTTTTTTTTTTTGTTTTCTTCTTTTTCCTTTTCCCATTTTCAAATCAATGCCAATTTAAGTGAAACATGACATAATTGAAACATAATAAATAGCGGAGAAGAATTGGATTAATAAATGGCTGAAGCGTGATCGTCGTATTTAAGTATAACAATAATCAGTGCGGAACTGTTAACATTGGCACGATTTGAAAGTTTTTACTTTGTCGATTATTGATGCCTGCTAGATGATATAAAAAAAAAAGGTTTTTCATGGTGTGTAAAGCAAAAATCGATACTTGTACTACTATCGTGATACGAAATGAAAGGTAAAGGAAAAGTAGAGGAAAGGAGGCCTCGTGATCGAAACCACTCTCTATGAAAACGGTCAAAGAGATTCTTTGTTGTATCGCGTGAAGGCAAATCGATGAACCCCTCGAAGATATTTCAGGTAAAAGAGCCTTCTGGCAAAAAAGGGAAGACGGTAAATTCAAACCGACGACCCTCAACTTTCTATCTCGAAATCATGGGCGTGTGTAAGGAATCTTCTATATAGAACGTAACGATCCGAATTAGCACCGATTAATCACGGAAACTTTCTCGGACCAAACGTCGAAGGAACGTACAAAAATGGAAAAACTTTAGAAACGATCGGCCTTTCCATTTTTCCAGATTAGTGTCTCCTCGAAAATGTAAAATAAAGGAAGGAAAAATGACGAGAGAAAAAAGAGAAAAAAAAATGAAGAAAGATTCATACATCGTGCAAAGTCTGATCTTCCGAGGTCAATTTGTTAAACATTTTCTTTTTTTGAAAAAAGAAAAAAGGAAAAAAGAAGATAGACAAAATCGGATTGAATTAAATAACGTTTACCTAGAGAAGATATCAAAAGGGAATGATGATACTGAAAGAGGAGAAAGAATTGAAAAAAATAATTGGATATAAAACGAAGGAACAAAGGAGATTCATACGAAAGTCTAATCTTTCAGAATCGTTATCAATATCTGTTAAAATGTTGTTACGACTAAAAATTGCAGTTTTTACCGATATATTTTCAACACTGAAAAAAACTAATCGAAAGGATTTTTCACGGTTGATCAAATAAAGTTACTCTGGTAGAAAAAGCGAGTGATAGGAAAAGAAAAAAATTGAAAAGAATTAAAGTTAATTGACGAAGAGAGGAAAGAAAAGAAGACACGTAAAAAACGATAGATAGAAAAACTCGACCCTTTCGACGAGGGGTCGATCAATCCGTTCAAATTTTTTTAGCGATCAAAAATTACCAGTTTCGCTGAAATGCTTTGAAAGTTTTTAAAGAAAGAAAAAAAAAGATAGAGGGAAAGGAAAAAAGAGAAAGAAAAAAACGGACTGAAAAAGAGAAATCTCTGAAAAATTGTCATGTTCGATTGAATGACATTGCATATAAAAAGAAAAAAAAACGTGAAAAAAGAGATAAAGAAAAGGAAAAAAAAAAAAGGGAAAATGGATAGCACGAGAAGAGAAAAAGTGAAGAATAGTTAGAATTTGTGATTTACATATCCTGGTGTAACATATATAGGATATAATAGACTACCCGTTAAAAGGTTCGTTAAACGATAGCGAACTCAACCGTATTATTTCCTCGTGCGAAGCGTTCGCGATAGTCCTTACGCATACAAAAGAAATTCACGGTTTGATACTTCGAAAGAACTTTTCACTTTCTCCAATTCGATCGTAACGATCGACCGACAGAATCGGTCGGTCCAATCCGTTTGACGTCTGTTGGCACTGTTCATGAATAGGGATGAATAATAACGGTGAAAGAGAGAAAGAGAGAAAAAGAGAGAGAAGGAAGCTTTCGAGTTGGTTGGATATATGTATAAAGACATTTATAAGAGATCGAGATCAGGTCCAGAAGAGTAGTAGCCGAGAAAGTAAGAGGCTTGGTCCATCCAATTTTATTTTAGACTTACACACATTCGCTCCACTTGAGAATGTGCAAAAATAAAACATAATAACTAGAAGAGTAAAGCCAGCGCTCTCACTCACCTGCCACGATATACATAGGCATATACGTACATACGTATGTATTTATCTATGTATGTACTATATATAATGTACATTCTAAACGATCTATACGTTCTACCGGAAAGTTTTCATGGTAAGATCGCGGCCTTACTTCCCCTTTCCATATTACTGTTATATTGAGCCGCACCCGAGCGATCAATTGCCAAGATCCAGATCTCTTCTTCCTTTCTATTTTACTCCTGACTCACTGATGATTCTCACTTTTATGTTATATTTATTTTACAAATTGATAATGCGAAATAACGATTAAATCTAAATATTATTTTATCTTTATTATTCTCACCGGTCTATCTAGCTTATTTTTCTTTTGATTCTATTCGATTATTTTGATGAAAGAAAAAAAAGAAAAATAAGTGAATGTATAAAACGATATACGATGTGTGTATAACTAATGGGAAAAAGAAATGAAAGGAAGTTACGAAGAAAGCATCGAGAAGAACGGTAACAAATGATTTATTGCTAATGACTATGAAAGAAAAACAAAATACTCTTAAATATACATCGAGCGCCAAAGGCATATAAATAGGGATAATAGTAGGTCATAGGTCAACGTGAATACGTGTATCTAAAATTAAAAGTCGAAAATAAGTGGGGGGAAGAAACCATACAGGCTCGTTATTTTTGTGAAAACCGATATTTTTTTCTACGTTAATAAAACGTTCGGTAAATTCTTTTATTTCGTTGAGAGGAAATAACGATGCGAATGCAACGCGAATGCAACGCGAGTGCAACGCGAATGACGAGCCTCCTTTCTTTTAATTAGACACAAAAAACTTGTTCTCTCATAAGAACATCATCGCGTAAATAAATCTATCGATAATAATATTTTAGCAAATGATTTATATATTTACCTCTTAAACGCGTTTACCTCTGTTCGTCATGTGCATTCGATTTAATTAGAATAATTATATTCGATAAATAATCAACAGAGAAAGTTAGATATCGTATGATATCGTATAAGCACTCGGAATTACTTTGTTTTTACTCAATTGCAAAATCCTTTCCGATAAGAGTTTTTTTCGTTCTAACCCTAGTCCAAATTAAACAAGTTCCATTCAATATGTCGAAATAAATAATAGCACCATTTTTCTTTGTACTCCCTTGTCAACTATCTTATATATCTAAAAGCTCCGATCTAATATCCTCATTAAATTCTAGATAAACAATATTTATCCTTTATTACTTTGCTTCGCTCCAAATTCTACGTCGCTGGTGTTATCGTCGTATACCTGAGTTCCCTGTTGATTAGTAGTTTGTTGAGGATGATAACTCGCATACTGATAACTGTAAGCTTGTGGCGTTTGTACGGTAACGAAATTTTGAGTTTTGTAAGCTGATGCTGTTTGACCTTGACTATATCCTTCTTCCTGCTTTCCTTCGGTATCGTCCAAAGAACTATCGTAATTTTGATTAGTTCGAATATCCTCGTTCTCGTAATTATCGTAATTAGACGATTGAGTTGATGATTTAATAGATTTGTTTGGTGGTATATACGTTCCTTGGGATTGTTGTAAAGACACTAACGTTATTGGTTTACGAAGATATTGATCGTCTGGATATTTAGCACTTCTAGTTAAAGTAGTTGACGTATCAAGGACTTGACGAGGGACGATTGATCCCGAATTAAAGTTTCCAAAAGTATTTGGATTAATGACGTAATTCAAGCCAGTCTTCGCGATCGTATTAGTGCCAGAAACAAAATTCTGTGCATTATTGTTATCGTAATTGTTTAAATTCCCATAAGACACCTCATTGGCCTTGATCAAATGATCTTGTTTATTATCGTACGTGGGATATCGAATAACCTGCCGAGCTGCGTTTTCGGCCAACAACTTCGCTAAAGTTTGTCTCATCAGCTGTTCCAATTGTTGAGTTTTCGCGTAAGTCGCTGCTATCGAATATTCGGTGTCGCTCGGTTGTGTCCTAATATTAATGACTTTATATGTCCCAGATCCGGATGGCTTTTCACGAGGTTCGTTCGTTTGTTCCAATTGATTGTACGAATTGGCCACTTTGTAACTACTCGATTGACTGTCGAGATCGTTCGAATTCGAGGAAATATAGTTTCCATCGTTCGTGTATTGATCGGAAGTGTCCTGATTTTTATCATCCTTTTTGGGCTTTTGACTTTTCCTTGAATCCTTCTCGTAATTTTCCTTGCTATCCGAATTTGAATCTTTAGAATAGTCGGGATGTGGATATAGTGGAGGTGGTGGTGGGGGTGGGAAAACAGCTGGAGCGTAATAAGAGGGATAATAATAAGGCTGTTGGTAATAGTAATTTGAAACAGGAATGTACGGCGGAAGTTGGTAAGATGCTCCAGTATATGAGTTAGAAGGATAAGGAGAAGGATAAGCAGTAGTGGAATAAGACGAAGTAGAATAAGCCGTTGATGGGATTGAAGAGTGCGACGTAGTAGAAACGTAGGGATTTGTATAAGTATTGTAAATGTTGTAAGGTAAAGTCGAATACGAAGGAGTTGTTGCCTGAGGATTATTACTGTAATAAGGAGAATAAGACGTCGAAGACGACGAGAAGGTTTTCGGATAAGGATCGTAATTAGGATAATAGGGATCCTTTTGATAATTAGTACTATAATTGGGTGTGTAAGAATCTTTTGCATCTACTTTCGGAGCGTATAATTCAGCTGTCAATTGTGTTTCCGTTTCTTTGTCAATTCCTCTTTTTATTAACTTTGGGTTGTAAGGGTATATTGGAAATATTGGCAAGAAGGGCTCGTCGTTCGGATCGTTGTTCTTTTGATGAGTTTGCCCGAAAACGATCGGACATAACAATACGAGAATCTGAAAGAACGTAAAGTGATAAGTATCGATCTTATTTTAATACGCATTTTAAACTACATTTAATTAAAGAACATTATATACATATTACATTTATTGAAATAACATATTAAATAAAGAATGAAAATTAAGAAAAACAAAGAAATAAATAGATATTTGAAATAATGAAAATCTGAAAGATCGTATCGTGAAAAAATCCAATAATGATTATTACGAA
Source organism: Vespula vulgaris (assembly GCF_905475345.1). Lineage (NCBI taxonomy): Eukaryota > Metazoa > Arthropoda > Insecta > Hymenoptera > Vespidae > Vespula > Vespula vulgaris. The sequence continues at coordinate 1,803,062 of NC_066608.1, forward strand.
ACATATGAATACCAACCAATAATCCCATGGTCGTAACGTGCCACAGTAAATTAATCTGTCGATTAACACGAGAACACCTTGATGTTCGATCGATCGATCTTATCGATTCACGATCGAAGATCTCGCTACGATCTTACGGTCTATTAACCGACCCCTGTTTTTCCAACACCTATCAATATTATAGGAATGAGATCACCACGAGAGTTCGAAGACTAATGACGGATCGATAGACATTGAATTTCTCCTTTATACCCGTCCGCTTGAAAAATCCCGAAAACTAGTTTAACTTTTCTCTGGTCTTATATGTGATACGTATACGTAGCAACGCATACGCCCCATTCCCGGGTAGAGTGAAAATATATCGGATGCCTTCTCGATAAGCGTAGCTGCTGTAAGAAGAAGAGAAAGAGGAAGAGGAGGAGGAGGAGGAGGAGGAGGAGGAGAAAGAGGATAAAGAGGAGGAGGAGGAGGAGGAAAAGGAAGAGGAGGAGGAGAATCAAGCTTCGAGCAAGTCGTAGTCGTCGCCCAAAGGGGACAGACAAATCGTTGTCCCGAGTCACGTGTACTTGTTTGAGCTCGTCGATCCGGCTCAACGAATCGAGAGGAAACGTGACAGAGAGAGAGAGGGGGGGGGGAGAGGGAGAGAGAAAAGAAGAGTACGTGAAAGCTTTCTTTTACGGAAGACACGACTTCTTCCTGAGACTCGACTAAAAACTCATAATTACTAACTGGTAACATTTACGAAAGAAAAGAATAGAAGAGAGTATGGCCATTTCGTATTCTGGCACGCGACGTTAACTTATTCAAAGACAGATGACCTCCGCCATAAAACATCCTACGAAAAATAATGCTTAAGAAGAAGGCGATCGTTCGAAAGAAGAATAATCGAAAAGAAATCGCAAATCGAGGAAGTGGATTGTCCTTCGAGAGGCCTCTCTCGGACAAGCCTTTCCAGTTCCCTCCTCGCAGAGATCGGCTTTCAAAGTGTCGGTCTGCTTTACTTTCACCTGCGAGTGCGTCTTTCTCTTTCTCTTTCCCTTGTTCTTTCTCTTTTTAACGGGGGAATCATTACCGGAAGGTACCGACCACGCCTTCGTTAGAGAACTCGATCGATACAACCACGCATCTCTCGTCGAGCTGATCTTTTCGAAACTCCCACGTCCACTCATGAATTCACTACTTTAAAAAAAAGCGACCGTTTCATTTAACACCTAAACCATTTTCATTTACCTTCATCTCCTCGAGATCTCCCTAACGTAGTAAAACAAAGAATTAAAAACGAAGCCGTTTTAAACGAGACACTGGTTTGTCGAAGAAAGTCGTGAATCACGTGCAAGACGGATCGGCTACGTCGATCACGCCCCTATCTACGATCTCCTAGTAAGAGCGAAATTTTACTTCGCTTATAAGAGAATACAGTGGACGATCGTGAGAGTGAAGCGGGACAAGTATGTCGTCCGTCTTGAAAGGCCACTCGGAAAATAGTGAAATTCTTTTACGCTTTTTCCACGTACGTGCATTCAGCGACTCTGTTTTCTGTTACTGTTATAAAAAAAAAAGAGAAAGAAAGAGAGAGAGAGAGAGAGAAAAGAGCAAAGCCCGATATACGTCTAACGGATGACCGATCACAACAGCAACGCGACACCGATAGCCTAAGGCTAAAGGAGCCTTAGGCTCGTCTACGTTTCGCCTCGTATCTTTCTCTTTCCTGTCACCGTATTTCACTTTAAACTCTTGGACCATAAAACTGTATGCGAGCATGGCTTTAAAAACTAGGTCAGGTGCATACGCAAAGAGCATATGTCACGTTTTAAAAGTTCATGTATAATATAACACGAGTGACACGTGTTAAGTTCACTTGATGCCGCTTTCGAAACAAATTTCTGTTATGATAGAGATAAATGATAAGAGAAAATATTGTATATACATATGTATATATATATATATATATATATATATATATATTGATTTATGAATGTCAACATAATTCTTTTATAACAAGTTCTCTCCGATATTTTTGAAAGAGAAACGAGAAAACTCTATTTTTCGTTCCTTTTTTATTTCATTTTCCTTTATTTCACATTTTTATTCTCTCAACTACTCATCTAGATAAAATATTCTTAATTAACCAAAGAATCTTATATGTACTAACTAAGATACGGTGATATTATTTTTGCGTTATTACTCGATGGTAGTAAGAGTAGGTGCTAGTTTATGTAGTAGTATACCTGTTAAGAGAGACCATTAAAGAGAAATAATTTACCAAGTGAAAATACGAAAGGCGTTGGAGAAATAAAACGAGTTGGTCATTGGTCGTTTAATAGCGTAAACGATATAGAGCGATGTCTGAAGGAAGGAAGTCAATTAAAAAAAAATATATAATTCTTTTTTTTTCTGACTTCACTTTAGAGAGTAACGAAGAAACGAAATCGATGTGAAAAAATAATAATCGATATGAAAAATGATAGATTCATTAGTCGAGTATCGGTACGAACGTTGCCCCTTCGATATCTCGTTCGATCTCTCTCCTTTTCTCGATGAGATCATGAATTTTTCATTTTCACTTCGCTTCCTGACATCTTAAATCTGACTTATCATTGAAGTTATTTCCTTCTATCTGCAAGTCCCTCGTTTTCCTGGCTTTCCTCATTCATACTTTTCCAGGGTCAAATCTCTTATGGTCGTGTCATAAATCAATAAGTAATTCGACTTAATGCGAATACGAAACCAATCTCTAAGGACATTAAATTATATAAATTTGTCTTTTTATAATATATATATGTGCACATATATATATATATATGTATATATATATTTTTTTTCATTTACATGACTTTCTACGTGAACAGTTGATTATTTTTTACGAATAGTCATTTCGTTTGACATATCATGCAAGACCTTAATAATAATAGTAAATTATCAACTTTCAATTTTGATATCACGGATCTTGATGGCTTTAAATTAGGTGAACTTCTTTGTACACGTACATATAAAGATTTGCCTAACGATAAAGAATTGCCTTTCCAAAATAAAATAAAGATTTAGAAAGGCGTTCTGCGAAACGTAGAGGACTGGCTGGCTCGGCCTTGAAGTAAAAGCGATCTCGTTTTCATGACTACCGGACGACCTTTTTTTTCTCTTTTCTTTTTTTTTCTTTTCGTTTGTTACTCTTTTATTATTTTTATTACCGTCCTCTCTGAGCATGAGCGTATTTCAGTATCATTACGTGTCGTTCGAACTTTCACAATAACGATAAACAACTCTTTCGGTATTTTCAAAGGAACTGCTTTTATTACAAAAAGGAAAAAAATATATACGTGTGTATGTGTGTGTGTCTATATATATATATATATATATATATATATAATATAAAAAAAACTATGCAACAAGGATCACGTTGTCGACATTGTATATATGTAAAATTGCAATAACGTTCTGTGAATTATCAACGATATTATAAATAAAAAAACATACATTAAATAAACTATTAATTATAATAGATATCATTATAAATACGTTTACAATTCTTCGCAATCTTGGGTCTTCCGTACTTGGTAATATATTAACAGTCGACCTGCATCAAGATTCTCTTTTCGTGATTTCAATGTACGATTACAATCTACTACCACTGCGGCAAGATATAACAGTTATTATGGTCGAGTGAGATCTCTCGTTGGATCTAATTTAATCATGCTAAGATGTATATATACCTATTATATATGTATATATACCTATTATATATCGCAATCTATTAATATTTTCCATTGGGACTCGAATATGAAATTGTATCATATTTCGAGCTGCCAGGTGTTAAAGTTTCGTAAGCTTTACCCACTGGATAACTGATATATCTTGGGCTCAAATGCGAATAAGATCCATGAGATTCCGATGGTGAACCATAGGAATTAGATGGACTGGAATAACTCGAGGAATAACCATTGGAAATAGCGGAATAACTTGAACTAGGACTTGAGTAACTGGAACTAGGACTCGAGTAACTGGAACTAGGACTCGAATAGCTTGAGCTCTGGCTTGAATAACTGGAACTAGGACTGGAATAACTACTGCTAGGGCTTGAATAACTAGAACTTGGACTGGAGTAACTCGTACTTCCGCTGGAAGAATAAGAGCTACCATCCGAAGAAGCTGGAGAATATCCAGAGCTTGAATATGACCCGGAATTGGAGGATCCCGAAACTGAATGAGATCCGGAGGATGCTGGGAGAGAGTAAGAGGATCCGTCGGAGGAACCGATGGATAGGCTAACGTGAGAGTTGGGTGCGCTGTATGACGCGGATACAGGTGCTAGAGAGTAACCGGATATGCTGCCTGAATTACTGGACAAACTAGAGATACCGTGAGATCCTGAACTTATAGGGAGACTATATCCGGACGATCCACCATGCGAGCCAGAAGATAGACCGCTTAGAGAAATTCCATGGGAGGATCCCGATGATACGGGTAGAGTATAGCCCGATGAACCTCCATGGGATCCTGATGATAAGACCAATCCTCCGGATACCGTATGAGGTTGAGAATTTGCTGGGAGACTGTAGCCAGTAGAAGTACCAGACGATTGCAAGGTTACAGTTGGTAGATTGTAGGAAGAAGAACCGTGAGGAGATGATAACGTTAAAGGAAGACTGGAAAGTCCGCTCGATCCGCTTCCATAAGCCGAGAGTCCTTGACCTCCTGACGCATAAATTGGTGTAGAGTAAGTACTCGAAGCAGTGCCACCAATCGAATTACCTCCATGAATTCCAAAAGTAACCGGACCGTTCTTTGAAGGAGTGAAGAGTCCTTCGCTTGATCCACCGCCTGATCCTAAGTTGATGCTAGGTAGACTTGGCAAAGAATAAGAGCTGTGACTCGAGAGACCTTGAAGACCTCCACCATGACCCAAACCAGAACCAACAGACATTCCATATCCCAATGAAGATCCTAATCCAGAGTTGGAATATCCTAGACCATGACCACCACCGACTCCCAAACTCTGCAAACTTTGAAGACCCGAATGTCCAAGAGAAATAGAGCCTGACGATCCACCTAGACTATAGCCAGATCCAACAGCTGAGTATACGGGTGAAGAATAGGAATGACCCCCGGATGAATATCCTAAGGGATAGTCACTAACTCCACGTTTACCCTTTAACGGTGGTCGATGTGGTCTTTGAGGCTTTTCACCTCTTGTCTCTCTACAAGAGACATTTGCAAAAGCAAGGGCAAATAGCCCCATAAGTATCTGCAAATAGAAAATAATTTTCAACGTTAATTTGCATTTTTTTAATAAGTAGATAACTGTTGTATTGAATTCAAAGTGTTATCATCATATTATCGATAAATTTCTTTTCCGTTTGTTTTCATTTTCTTCTTTTTTAATGTGGATTCTATGTGAAGTAATTTCTTCAAATATAAAATGAGAAAATTACATAAATACGATTTATATATACACATGAACTTACGAACGAACGCATATCACTAGTCAAGTTGGTATTCTTGTAACTAATTCTCGTGGTCAGCCGACTACCGAGTGGTTAAGTGAAATGTGCTTTCTGATGCCATGCCAACCCAGTAGAGACCTTTTATATGTGGATCCCCTCTCGTACGAGAGAAAGAAAGGTCTAGGTGAAGGTAAGTCTCTCCGTGCTGATTCTGAGCGCAGGAGAATCTCGTCGCACGTGAAGCTTTCAGTCTGATGGTATCCTAGAGAAGCAATAAACGCACAAAAGCCATAAGAAAGAAGTGGAGCTTACGATTCCTTCATGCCAGGTAAAAGTCATTTTACTTGATTCTTATCGGCCATTGTTTTACTTCGATCGTAGGAAAAAGGTTCTAATCTTCCTACGAGTGAATGACCGTCGAAACAAGGAAAAGGCCGATCCTTCGACTTCCTGATTTCAAAGATTCCGGCAACCGGAAATTTCGTCATGCGACTCTCGCAAAGTTATTTCCTTGTCCCTTGTTTCATGTTAATCTAATTCCAAAAAAAAAAGTCAAGATTTGCACGAAATAGTATACTTATTTACATCAGGAAACATGGCACAAACATTTTTTTCCACTCGAAAAAAAATATACATACATATATATACATTTACTTATTAAATAATATATATACATATATATACAATTTACTTATTCACGTTATTAAATATACATACATACATACATATGTATATACATTATTTTAATTAAAGATTTTCAGTTTTTTTTTTTTTTTTCTTTTTGAAAGGCTTTCATCTTATATCATACGTATTTTAGAAAAAAGTATGTGATATTCCGTAAAACAAATTGAGATCCTTGTTAATTACGAGAGACTCGCTTGGACACGTGGTGCAATATCTACTAAGTCAAACGTATGTGTATATGTGGAAGGCACTTTAAACGTCGGCGAGTTCGCTTCGCTCATCTTTCAAGCATGTAATTACGTCGAACATTCAGAAGATGGATGGATGCATCCTGGTGACTTCCTAGAAGTGCATAAAACCAGCATTTATACGACCCACTTTATCTTACGCGATCGAATTTTTAAGAAGATCATTATATAGAGAAGACTTCGTCTTATTGATATATGAATTATTTCTTTATTAATTTAACATATATTTTTATATATACCTATATTGATATTTATTACTATTATTAAATATATTTATTTATATTTCTATGTTATCATTCCAGTATATACAAGATAGATCCAAAAATTTCCAAGCGATCTTAAACATCAAAAGATCTTAGATGATTTAAAACATTCGAGACATTTTTATAAGTTTTAAATTAAAAAATTACAAGCCTTTAGAGTAGTTTATTGTTTAAATCGTCTAGAATATTGTCGAGAATATTGAGACCACTTTTTCTATAGATATTTGTCATGTTGATTTATACAATAATAATATTACGTCAATGAATGTCATTAAATATATATCTTTTAATATATCAATGTTATCGTAATCAATTCTAATTATTACGAATTAATAATTCAATAGTATCGTAATCAACATTATAGAATTAATAATTCAATGGTATTGTAATCAACAAATATAGAAAATCAATATCAATAAAATTGCTTTATGAATCGGAAATGCTATCTCGACGATTCGTCTCATCGAGGAAAATGAATTTTCTCATATACCGAACGTTGAACGAAATTGAAATAAAATCGCTGTAGATTATTGCCTAGAAAGTGTAATTGAATGTAAATTCGCTCAAAATAGGAATCATAACGATCGAGACCAGTCGCTTTTATTTCCCTCCGTAACTCATTACGGTCATTTCCGGCTATCCATAATAAAGCGAATCCTATAGTAAAGAGAAGGATAGAAAGAGAGAAAGAGAAAAAGACAAACAGACAGACAAAGAGAGAGAGCGAGAGAGGAATTCGAATACGAACAGTCAACAATAGTTTTAGAATTTTCGTTCCCACGTTAAACGATAGGTATCTTATATTACGTTATTGATTTAATCAATGTAGAGTCGTAAAAATGAATTGTAAAAGAAAAAGAAAAAAAATAAAAGAGAGAGAAAGAAGGAAAAAGAGAAAAACAAATAAACGATGGACACTAGCGGAAAGAAAGATTTCAACTACACATTTGGTTGATTAATGAACGCTATTAAAAAGTCTATGTATGCGAAATATACGACGTTATGTTATTTTCTGTTGTGCTGTGTTAAAAAAAAAAAAAAAGAAAAAGAGAGAAATAAAAAAGAACTCATCTCCGGTAAAAAATTGACGCTGCATGTATGTAGATGTATTTGGTTGTATGAAAGGTAAGGTAAAAGGATTCGCTTTTATACTAGTCGCATTCTTTGCTCTCGCTGTCTTCTGAAAGTAGATTCCCGAGGTTGGAAAGTGAAATGTACGGATGGTGAATAGAAAAACCTTCTGGTACTTGTTTAACTTTTTACTTTTGATATTAACATACAACAGAGGAGAGTCGAACAAGATGAAGAAGAAAAAGCAAGGAAATGAAAAATAAAAAGAAAAAATAGAAAGAGAATATGAACGAGTATTATGATAAAATATGGATTTATATGCAAAAAGAAAATATAGGAAAATATAGAAAAATATATAACAAGTTAGATAATCAATGTGAATTTATGCAGAAACTATTCTTCTTTATATATATATATATATATCACCAATTACTCCTTCCCTTCTCGTTCGAACTTAACAACATCGGGAACCATCTGAAAACAAGCGATTCATTTCGTTTTACTTTCACCCGAATAGATGAAGGAAGAGAATCGTTTGCTCGTGCTGAATCTCGAATCGCACGAAAACTTTTACGATCTCCACGAATCTCCCGTAAATCCGATCGATGACCGATCGATTCCGTGCTCCGATTTCGATCGTCGTTAACACGAAACGAGAGAAACCGTACTTTGTAGGAGTTAGATCGAACTTATAAAATCTCTAACAAACGAATAGGAATCTTAGGATGAGTTTCAAAAAAAAAAAAAAAAAAAAGGGATCGAATGGATTGGTTGTTACGTCGGACTGGTTTCCATCGTTGAAACAGTAAAAGTATCTACGTACATATAAGTAACGGGAAAAAAAGAAGAAAAAAGGAAAAGAGAAAAAGAAGAAGAAATAAAAAAAAAACCTGCGAGATTATCCGGGTCACCAAGAAAAGTGAGTTGAAGACGGGTTTGAATAAAATAAAAAAGAATATTATGATACGAAATGAACTAGACCTTTAAACCTTTCGTATCTTGTGCTACGAAAAAAAAAGAAAAGAAAAAAAAAGAAAAAATATATAAAACTGGTAATATCTTACGATTATCTAACGGTAATTTATCCAAATTAAATATACTTATAATACATATTTTACTAAACGTGTTCTGAATGATCAAATAAAAAAGCACGATATATATATATATATATATATATATATATATATATATATATATGATAATTTTTGCAACACAATAGCGTTATAATATGATGATGGACTTATAACATGATGAACGAACACGATAATATGTTCTCTTTATTATCTTGATCGGATGAATCGATCGTTCGGCGAATCTTCTCTTGCATAGAGTCACGCCGAAAGATTACGAAATCGATAACCCATCTTAGATACACCTGCCAATACCAATGGTTTATTATGTATGCTTCGGATAACTCAGCTAATCCGTCCGCGCATTGACCGTGGTTAGAATTATCGAACGACTTTCGAGGTCAGGATCGGGGCACCCAGGCAACGTCGATCGTGCTGTCGATTGTACCGGTGATCATGAAGACGTCACGACTTCGGTGAGAGTTCTCTTTCGTATCGATTCAACCGACCGGAAGTGGTCGCACTACATTTTCTCGTTACGACTTTCCATCGGACGAAGCAACGGCCCGTTTCAAATCGTTACAATTGATTATATATCTCCACGCATGAATTTCGGCCTTGTTCGACGATCGTTTCAATTTAAAAACTTTAGAAAAACGATAAAAAGAAAAAATTCCGACGATGTTTTTCTCCGTTTTTTGTTGTGTTTTTTTTTTTCAAACAAGCATGCGTAGAGAAACAAATATGGGAATTAATCGAACGAGTTTCTAACTGGATCGTCAACTCGAAAAAGATAAACTGGTAAAGTTTATGTATTTTTATGGGACGGTCGCATAATAGAATGCGATATATATGCAGATATTATCTCTGATGGATGAATGAAAATAGAAAGAAAAAAAAAGATATGTTTTTATTTCAACAAATAAATAAAGAGCGAGTATATATATATATATATGTACATGGACTCCAACGTTAGAGAATATCATGAGAGTTATAGGAGAAGGAACACGAACGTTATTCGAGAGTCCAAAGGAAAGTGTATCGTATTTCGATACTTATAAGCTATCATCGATAACAGTGTCATCGAAGAAGCTCTAATCGATGTTCTACTTAATAATTAATCAACTATAGTTTCATCCCATTAAAATGAAATTTCTACGGATCGTTCATCTTATCTCGTTGCTTCTTCTCATTTCCGAGAAATTTACTCGAAGTCTCGTTTTCCGAACTCTTGCTGACTTTCTTTCTTCCTTTCTATATTTCTTTCTTTCATTCATTCTTTCTTTCTTTCTTTCGTATTCGAGAGAGTGAACAAGTCACGACGACGTGGGAGAACGAGTCGCGTATAGTTCAATGGATATAGCATCATCTCATTTCCATATTTGAGCAGGTTTCGCAGAAACGTACGAGGGTGCATAACTCCACGGATAGGTTGGCAGTGTCGGTTTTTGTAATTGATAAGCTAAATTTGAATAATAATAGACAGGATAGACAGGCTTTATCGGTTTATATATCAAAGGATTGACAAGGGGCGTTTGTAGGCCATAGGTGGGATGTTGATTGGGCGTTGTACCTACCGAAGGTTGAACGTGTGTCGGAGTTGCTGGGAGGATAGGATGAATGGGTGTAGCAACAGGATGCAAAGGAGAAGTCGGATGTACTGGTTGAACGGGCGTTGAAGTGACAACTCCAGGTTGACTAGCTGACGGTGGTGTCTTTGGAGGTAGCTGAGGTTGAATTCCTTTATTTCCTTGATCTGTTGGAATAGGTATTCCAAAGTGAGTAGACGATGATCCTGACGATTGTATCGGAGTCACTGCGCCTGGAGCATAAACTCCATAGCTAGGGACATTTGCTACGAAGGTTGGTACGAACCCGCCGTACAATGGGAATCCTATGGGATTTACGACCGCAGTTCCAGGTTGAGCAGGAACAGGCACGTTTACACCGATCTGCGTTGTACCATCGCCTTTGTTAGTCTGAATAGGACGTCCGGTTGAAGTTGCGATTGTCGTTGTCGCGCTGGTGCCCGGTGATTGAGTCGTCGTTGTGGTCAGACCATAACCTAAAGGAAATTTGATTGGACCGGTCGTTGTTCCTGGTAGAAAAGGTAATTGATTGAAGGCTATGTTTCCTGTACCAAGTGCTATCGTGTTTCTATTTGTAGTTGATTTACCTAGCGGTGGAAATTCCGTACCAATGGAAGCCAAGAGATCTTGATTCTGAGGATAATTGCCATGATTTTGCGCGTATCTAACTTCAGTACTGGAAGATTGGACTTGGGATTGAGCCAACGCTTGTTGCAACTGCGCGATCAATCTATCTTTTTCTAACGACTGTATGTGCTCAAGTGTCTCTTGAGGATTCAATGTACCCGAAGCGTAAGAAGGTAATGGTCCTCGAAAGATTTGAGGATTTGGTGAGGTATTCTCGAAATGTTGCAATTGACCGTTTGGATTCTGAATTTGATTATTTTGATCGACGAAATCGTTCGCATTTGGCGCAAAGTCTTGGCTAGTAGCCGCAGCACCGTACAGTTGTTGCAAGGCTTGTGCGTTTTGTGATAGAAAAAGAGCAGCATCGGATATCTGACCTCCTTGCGATTGAACGACATTTTGATTTTGGAAATTTGCGTTATGACTTTCGAGATGACTCTGCGACGGTGATACTGTATGTTGCGGAGAAAAGTTATCAGCTGGCGAATAAGCTGGCAATTTTTGATTTCTAGGTGGCAAATAATTAGCTGTGTTCGAACCAAATGGTTCGTTGTTTTGACTGGCTATAGGACTGACTTCGGCAAAATCCAAATTTCTTATAGGACTTGGTATACCTTGATCCCATAAACCATTGCCATGATTTGGGAAATTATTGGAATGTTGATTATTCGGATGACGATGTTGAGAAGATTGTCCATGATGTTGAAATTTATCACGATGTTGTTGCCCATGAACATTGGGCTTGGACAATCCCAAATTCTGATGACTCGGTGGACCGTATTTGTTAAATGGCCTATTTAATTGACTTGGAATCCTCGTAACGATTCTTCCTCGATATCCCGATTGACCAGACTGAAATCTGGATCTTGTATTTGGTCTATTATACGAATATCCAGAATCTCTTTTTATTTGAACGTCGGATTCCTTTGCATCGCTATCGGTTTCCGCTTCGCTCAATTCTACTACTTCTAATTTCGTAATATCAGAACTTTCTTCCGCATCTCCGGCATACGTCAGTGATGATAATCCAATGACGAGGAGACATGTTACCTAAAAAATATTATAATAAGTAACGTAAAATATATCAATATATAAATTTATAATTAATAGATTAATGTCCCAACGATATGACTTGTGACTCTAATTTCTAAACAATTCGTAAAAAGGAAAAAAGCTATACTAAACTGACTCTGTATAATAATACACATATTATCTCACACGTTACTCGCAATGAAGTTTACGGAAATATCCTCACCAAAGAGAATCGCATTTTCCACAATAGCATAATCCTTTCTAACACTCGACACACTGCACTATGCTATCTCCTGATTCTTCTTAAGGTCAAAGAAATGTAGTTATCGGCTTATCGACATTTAATCGCTAGACAGTTGTCGGGAAACTAATTCTTATGAGGATATGAACAGACTCGCACCGACTAAAACTACAGCCATACCTGCACATATATAAATACAGTCGGGTCGCGACCATTCACGAATTACAATAGACTTTCTTACTGGCTTTCATCGATCGAAACTTAAGCAATACTGTTACGGATTCATGATGTTACACATATCGATGTGGTATAGATTCGTCTTTTTATATATAACTACCAAAATTCTTATTTTGAAACGAGCGATAGATAATTATTGTGTATGTACATATGTATATATATTTTAGCAAATTAAAAGAGAATCTGGAAAGATTTTTCCTTGTTATACCGAAAACATAATGAAAAATTGAACTACGCAAAAGTTTGACGTAAATCGATGATAGAAATAAAACTGAGATTAAAAGTAGAATGAAGATAGAAGACAGAATGTTCTTGTGAACGAACTTCTTTCTAACGTTCATTAATCTTCATACATACTTGGTAGACGTTACATACTGATTAAATGGCTTTTAATCGAGAGAAAAAATATATATATAAGAAACATGTATGACATGGGAAACAAATAATCTTCTCTCGACTTCCATCGAAAAAATCGACTAATATATTCCATGGTCGTGTGCCGCGAATTCGAACAATTTCGGCTGATTCTCATCACGCGCGACTTTTCAGTGTCCCAGTGAAAGTACTCCCGGAGTCTCAAGTCTCGGAGAATACGGAATAAGTTCTCCATTCGTAGGGATTTATTCTTATTGTGTAACAAAAGATTACGCGTAAATCGAACGAACGAAGAATATCGACTTTATTCGAACGTCTACGAAAATTCTTCAAAAGTAGTATTAAGATTCTCGAAAGTATTTGCGAATGAATATTCTTACTTTTTAATATACATCTACACACGCATATATATATACACGTATACATATATAAAATTGTAAGATAAGTAATATATTAGAAAATATTGCAAGTCGATGTATATATATATATATATATATATATATATATATATATATACGTATGTCTGTGTGTGTATTGTAATGTATATTAAAATTAAAATAGTAATTAGGTTACTCGCTAAGCACGCTCGAAACTTTCACCCTCTTTCTCTAAAAACGAGAACGCGGCTTATATCGTATTACAATCGAATATCTTTTTATCGTTTGAATAAAAGCTTCTCGTTATGTCATCGTCATCTTGACGATAGTATCGATGATTCGACGGTAGCAATGCTATTTGAAATAATGTTTGTCTCATGACGTCAGAGTTTCCGCTTGTATTATAGTTCGTGCTATGTTTCTCTGGTGTTAAAGATAATACCGTAGATACATGCCCAATGAACTCTACCACACAGTCACGAGCTATGAATATTATAAATTATTAATGCTCAAGGCATTCGTGCGATACGCGTTCCGTTAAAATCTCGCAAATTAATATTGTCGAGAGTGTAGCGTGACATCGATTCTTTACGATCTTGCTCTTTCAAATATTTCTGAAGAGTTTTTTTTTTCTTCTTTTCTTTTCTTCCAAATCCATATCTTTCTCTCGAAAACTTATTTTTTTACTCGATAAGGAAAAGAAGAAAAAAGAAAGAAAAAGAAAATGAAAACGAAATGTAAAATTGAAACGATTAACAACAAACGAATAATACCCCTAACACTTTGCAATGATATGTATCGTCGCTGAAAAAAAGAAAAAAAGAAAATCGAGAAAAAGATTACAAATACGTAATATTTCATTTCTCGAATGAAACAAAAAAGGATTAATGTTTGCGATTAAATCAATATAACCGTCTGTATTTGAAGTAAAATTAATGTACATAATCAAAATTCGGCGAATTCCTTAAAATTTAATTGTTACAATATTAAACGTCTACTCGCCAATTATATTAGAGAATCCAAAGGGGGATAAAATAATATACATACATACATTTTTATAGCTTGCCTAAGTCATATTTCCCAGATTTCTTGAAATCACGAACGATCGCGCGTGTTCATTTTAAGGGTAGAGACAATTTATAAGATGTAGGGGCTGCTGTAAACGTAAGGATAGGTACGATAAGAATAAGCGTAAGGATACGCATAACTCGGAGCATAAGCGTAAGGTGCGGAATAAGCAGTGTAGGCAACTGGTGCTGTGTAAGCTGCGCTGTAGAGAAGACCTCTTTTATTTCGTAGCTCCAATTGTAAGTCAGCATTTTCTTCTACTTCAACGGGCTCGATCTTCTTCTCAGATTCAACTGATTGCGATTGCGTTGGAGTAAGACCTCTCTTGTTTCTTAGTTCCAATTGTAAATAAGCATTCTCTTCTGCTTCGATGGGCTCGATCTTCTTCTCAGGCTCGACTGGTTGCGCTTGCGTCAGAGCAACGGCAAAGAGAGCCAAGAAGGCAACAGTCTGGAAAAAAAAGAGACAATTCAGAATTAGCTTACGCTCTCACTGGATACAAGTAAAAAGTGACCGTAACATCTCTTTTTTTTCTTTTTTGTTAAAGTAGGAAGATTATCGATTAAAAAAGAAACAAGTTGAAATACATCATCCGTCACTTGCAAAAGATACTTACGTATATGTATATTAGATTTGTCTTTAATTCAAGTTCCGTCTGATCTTTAAATAAAAATAAAAAATCATACGTTTCTATATATCGTTTATTATATTCTCGATCGATTTAGATAAATATCTCCAATAAAGAGGAATCTACCTTAAAGGATAATAAACGATATATAAAAATGTATTTAAGTAAACTAACACATAAAAGAAAAAAAAAGTTCAAAGCTTATTAATATTTAATTAATTTATCTAATTTTTCTATCCGTTTAAATCTTAATCGAAATCTTTTATAAATCATCTTTGAATACCATTGGACGATAACTACTCATTCGATGAGTAGAATATTTCCATAAGATTAACATTGTGTCGATCAGTTATAACTAATATAGAAATTACTAATAATAATATTTAACAATATTAATTAGTAATATTAAAAATATCATTACTATTAAAAGATATTACTTAGTTAAATTATTCGATATATAAATTGATATGCCGAGATACTTACGGCGAAATATTGCATGATGTCTACGTTGAGGATTTAGGAATCGGCTGCTGTGATGTACAGGGACCGAATGATACTCTTGCATTTTGGTGGATAGCTTTATATACCTTCGATCGGATCATCCTGTCCACGTCATACGCGGATTGATCAATGCACGAGGACGCACGAATCGTTCGTGATGTGAGATGTCTGCATGCCTATCGTAACTTTGTTTAATGTAATATATCGTAAGCATAAAGGTGTCCTCGCTTTAGGATAGGGTTACTCGTGGTAGTGTTCTATTGTTTACGCTCATGAAACTATGGGCTAACAATACGTTAGTGCGTACATTTGCGTGTACGTACTTCTTTTTTTTCTTCATATCCCAACGAAGGTATCATGGTGTCCTATCGACGATTCCATAGTCATCCCATGTACAAAGGCATACATACACGTGTTGCGAGATACACTGTTCAAAGGAGAGACCTTGGCGTTCGGCCAAATACAGAGGAAAGCGTTTTACAATACCCACGTAATGATGATCCTACGCACAAGGATTTTATTGTAATTCAAGTTCTCTGAACTCTGCAAACGATAAACATAAGACGATAAACATAAATGACGTCTTTGTCAAATTATCTAATATCATTTGTTTATCCGATTTTTGTAGATTTTGTAAAAGGATCTTTTCTCTTTCTTCTTTAATTTTGAAAAAGATTAACGAGTGGAAAGATCCAGAAAGATCAATCCTTTTACCAAATTTGTGTATATATATATATGTATCTTCTTGGAGAACTTTGTTAAATTCAACGAATAAATTAACTGGAATGTTTTCAAATTATGCACTCGATATTTTTCGTTCTCCTGTTCAATATGTAAATTAAAAGGATTTTCTTATTTATTGAATAACTTTTAAAATAAATTAAACTCGTTCGAATGTTATAATGTCAAGATCGTAGGACCAGTCTTGTTACAAGATCTTATATGTAAATGAAATGATTTTAATAAATTGCTTTTCAATCTATTTTATATATATATATACACACACACACACACACACACACACACAATCTTGCTTTCTTCGCTGTAATCGTAAAAATCTGAATTCTTTATTTCTCGCCGAATTTCGTCGATAAACAAAATAGTTTTAGACCAATTTAAATTCTTTTGTCATTTTAGATCGAGATTAATGAGATCATACATATATATATATATATATACATATACATAGTTATTTATATTATTTCAGCGAAAAAGTTTCACATAAAATTAATACCCGGATTCCACAAAAATAACGCGTTATTTACGCATTCGCTAAAACGAGCGAAAAAACACGTATAAAATGCTTAAAAATAAAATTTTACTGACTGTAGCTTAACTCCTCTTTATTGAAAAAATTTTAAACTTTTAACTGTATATTATATTGAGTAATGAAAAGGTTGTATGTATGTGTGAGTATATATATATATATATGCAGTTCTGCTATTAAATACATTTGAAACTTTTATTTATTATATATTTTCAAAAAACATTTTTTATAACGTTTTATTCTTTCTTTAAATCGTGACCTAAAACGATGCGTTTTAGTCATATTTAATACATCATAAAAGCATATTTATAAAAATGTAATCCTTGAAATAAAATAATCTTCTTTCCGAGAGTAAATCTATATTGTAAATCTAAAAAAAAAAAAAAAAACAATTATATTACTCTTTCATTAAATCATATGTCATAAGGTAATTAACATAATTCTATGTAATATTCAGCTAGAGCTAATAGAAAATCATGAAAAATTTCATAATAGTAAAATCAATTTCTCATCATACTTTGTTTACTTATTATATAGTAACAAAAAAATTAATCATATAGATAACTTACATTAGATGTTTGCTTTCCTACGTTTAATATCGATTGAAAAATTAAATCAATTATTATTCCTCCTGTAATAAATAAAAAATGCAATAAATGTCATGGTTTCTCAAAGGTTTTTACTTTATTCTATAGAACTTTATTTTCAGCGGTAGTGACGAAAAATGCATATCATTACTATTTCAAAATGCATTTATAAATTCTCATCATAAAATAGAATTTAATAAGATATGACTTTTCTTATGAATTAAAAAATTAATTTCATAAATACTTACATAATATTACTAAAATTATTTGTGAAGATACATGGAATGTTATTAAACTATACTTCCGTCAAATGACCTGAAATAAAATTTTATAATGAATGTTGTCCATACAATATTTTTCATTTGACTTAGAAATAGAGATTATTTCAGATAGGAGCGAAAAACTAATATTTTGGTCTTCAATTTATATCAGTTGAACTATGAGTTCATCATGAACATAAAAAAACAATAAAAAATATTTTAATCCATGAAAAAAATGACTTACAAAAAATTATTAGAATTAAACTTCTAATAAAGCCAGGTTTGTTCCCCACGATCATCCATAGACCCTTTAAAATGTAAAAAATATTTCATATTAATACGTCACTTTTAAGATATTGTTGCTTACGATAATATAAGTTTATTACGTATCAGATAGGAGCGAAAGAAACGAGCTTCATTAAGTCTCAGTTGAACTATGAGATCATCATGAAGATACGGATATTTAAAAAATAAATTATTATTTAAAATATATTACGGTACCTTTATAATAACAATCTCTCTCAAATTTTCTTCAATTTTGCTTGTACGAAAATTCTGGGAACGTCAATATTCTCTTTAAAATTCACAGTCCTTCTTTGTACGTATTCACATGTTGAAATTTCAAAACCGACAGATTTAAAAATCTCAGATATTTCTTCTATCGAAAAATAATATGTTCTGTACGATAAAATAAAATAGGAACTATATTAACCCGTAGAATGTTTGAAATAGATAAGCTTAAAAAAAAATTATTTACCTCGTTCCATCTAGACGCATATAAAAATTCTCTGCAATTTTATGACCAGGTTTGAATCTCAATTGAGCCATATCGTATAAACCGTAATCTCGGAAAAGCAATATCCCTCCGGTATCGAGTACGTTATAAATATTTTGCGCAACACTTGAAATATTTACAAAAATATGGAAAAAGCATTTTTAATCATATAAAAATGCAAAATGGCATAACTTACATTTTAAATTTTTGAGGGTGTATAGCCGATAGAACAAAAATCAATGTTGCTGCATTAACTGGACGATCGACTTCAAAGAAACAATTATCTGTTGTAATATCTGTTCGAAAAGCCTTCATTTTTTCAGAATCATACAACGAGTGACTCTGCAAACAAAAATGATATTTATATCTAATAAGAAAAAAAGTTGTGAAGTATTTTTTTATAAAAATTCCTACCTTCATTAATTCTATCGCATTCGTGGACAAATCGCAAGCGAATATCTTTTTAAATTTCAATCCATCTTCTAACAAAGGATAAATCAAATTGCCTACTCCACAGCCGATCTCCAAAAGAACGTTTTCATTCTCAATCGAACCCAAACCCAACAATTCGTTGAATTCTCTCGTCGTCCAATGACGATCTTTAAAAAATCTAGTTGTATTTCGTTTGTAAAAAAGATCCCAATGTTTTTTAGCTTCTCTCTCGAGTTGATTAGCTCGAAATTCCGATACCATTCGGGAATTTTGAGCTTTCATTTTATCGATTTCTTCTTGTGTAAGACGTTTCGCCACGTGGCCCGTTAAAATATTCGAATTTGATTCAGTCATTCTCACTAAATTCGTCGAACCAATGATGGAATTTATAAAGCAACGAAAAAATACTAAATAATTCTTTGAATTCTCTATTGGATCCTTTTTTTAATGTGAAACGAATCATTGATACCAGTTCAAGGATATAAAACAAAAATAAAGATAAAACTTCTCACCTTGACGCTCGAAAAGGAAGTGAACGATTTCTTTAATGCTGTTACGTTTCTTATGATGGCGCTAGTGTCGGGGGGCTACCGACGGTGCTGCCACTAATCAACCAAATTCATAACGCGCGTAATTTCAACTACACTTAAACGTAATAACATCGTATTTGTTCCTTTGAAAACATTAATTGCGATAAATTATTACAACTTACTGAGTTTATACGACATTACAATCAAACGAAAAAGGAAATACTTTTTATTTCAAATGTCATATATCACAATAGTAAAGTTTTTAACATGAAAATAAAATTTGTTGATCAAGCGTCGAGATTAAAGCTTGATTATATTGTTTTGCTTTTTTTCTTTTCGATTCTATCGGTATGAGAAATATGATCGAGAAATTTTCAAATGCCTTTTTTTTAACTAACGCGTATCTCTTACGGAGTTATAGAGGACATATAGGTAAGGTGGTTGCGCTCGTTAGTATGAATTCCGCGAGTGGACTTATTCGATGCTTTAATATGCAGCTCCCGCACGAAACAAATATTTTCTTTCTCTATATAGTACTCACAATGACACAGTATTGAAAGGGGTTAGTCGTGACTAAAATTTCGTAGTCAAGTTTGTTACCGAGATTGCACATGTGTATATATATATATATGAGTATATATAAATGTGCAATATATATATATATATATATATATATATATATACATATATAAAGTTCGATAATATAAAAGGATAGACAACACAGATTTAGGCCACGAGTAGTGCAAAATAAGTATGCAAATGTATTGCGCATTTCTTCCATAAGACTTGCGAGATTCTATTAAGCTGACGTAATCCGTAAACTACTTCTATACTTTAAAGACTTCCCTCTTCCTTTCTCTCTCTCTTTTTCTCTCTCTTATATGAATAAATAAATATTCGTGAACTTCAGATTTCTTGAAAAAAAAAAGTAGCTCGGAAATGTAGAACTCAGATTAAAACTCACAAAGATTCTACTAAAACGGTTTGCACTCGTCACTTCTGTTCTATCTCCGTTCAAGCGCAGGATGGTCTAAGTACTGCGACAAGGTCGATAAAAAAATTAATCGCCAACCGAGTTAGTAGGTCATTGGAAATTGCGATTAGTTATGTCGAATCCTTGATGTTAAGCCAAGAGAACCGATTAATTGAACGAAATGAAGAAAGGAAAGAAGAAGAAGAAAAAGGAAAAGAAGAAAAGAAAAAGAAGTTTCATAAGATTCAGTCATTAATATCGAATGGATTTCAGAGTGTGCATCGTATTCCAAGGAAAATCCCACAGTTTCTATCGCATAAAGTATTGTAAAGGGGAAGCGTCGATCTATCTTACAAATCATTTCATAACACGTTGGGAGAATAAAGAAGATTGGTATTACGTTGTCACGAAAGATCACGTAATAATCCTCGAATAAACTGAATGAGAATGATAAAAGCATAGAAACTTCCAAAAAAAAAAAAAAGAAAAAGAATAGAAAAGAACAGGAAAAAAAAGCACACGTCTCCCTTTCAATAATACAACACAAAGATTTTTGGCTTCCAAGAGAGATTAAAAGCTTAACCAAAGGTCAAAGCTAGGATTTTCCATTAGCTCAGTCATACTTCGTATTTTACGACAATTATTTTACGAATATTTCCACGACGCATTTGTTAATATAATATATTTTTCATTACGTTAAAAGAAATTTATATATATATAAACACGCATAAAAGTCTGTAAACTCATTCTAAAGAATATAGATATATAACGTAAAATGATTAGAACCGTAAAGTAATACGGTATTATAGTCTTCTCTCTTTTCATGCCAATCATCAAAGAAACCTTTAACAGTGCGGAAAGATTTACTGATTGAAAGAAATATATTATTGAACGAGTAGAACGAGTCAGAATAGATAAAAAGAAGAAAGAAGAGAGAGAGAGAGAGAGAAAGAGAGAGAGAGAGAGACAGAAAAAGAGAAAAAAAGAAAGAGAAAAAAACAGAGAGA
Organism: Vespula vulgaris; assembly: GCF_905475345.1. NCBI lineage: Eukaryota > Metazoa > Arthropoda > Insecta > Hymenoptera > Vespidae > Vespula > Vespula vulgaris. The sequence continues at coordinate 1,824,345 of NC_066608.1, forward strand.
GAGAGAGAGAGAGAGAGAGGCAGAAGGAAAGAAAGGAGGAATCTTTGTTGAAAGTCGCAAAAGAGAAACGAGAGAAGCAATCTGGGCGTAGTCAAGCCACGTGACTAGTGGAGGCTCGAGTGGCGGCGAGTGCGAAGATGCCGCGGAATGCCTTCCCCGGGCCGGGCTAGCTCGACTCGCGGCTCGAGGTAGGCACGCGAAGCTCGAAGAGGTCTACTCTGTTCGCGCCGTTCCTCCTCGTGGTCATTCCAACCGGGAATTCTCGAAAGCCGGTTGTGTAGCAGGTAAACGCGCACGCGGCCCGCTGCGGCTCGCCGCTCTCAGCGTAACTCTCACAGTACGAATTCGCGAGTACTACGTTTCATCTCATCATCGTTTTGTTTTTTTCTTCTTCTGTTTTTTCTTCATCCTCTTCGTCTTCTCCCTCTTCTTCCTATTCTTCTTTTTTTTCCATCTGTTTCTCTTCCTCCTCCTCCTCCTCCTCCTTCTCCTTCTCCTCCTCCTCCTCTTCTTTTTGTTCTTTTTGTTCTTGTTCTTCTTTTTTTTCTTCTTCTTTTTGTTCTTCTTCTTTTTCCTCTTCCTCCTCCTCCTCCTCCTCTTGTTTTTTTTTCTTCTTTGGATCGTCGTCGCGACATTGTTGACCTCAACTTCATCTACTCACAGGTGAGTCCTCAAACTGATTTTCCTTTTATTCGATATCACTGGAAAATGTATTTATTTAATTTTGTATTCTTTTCTTTCTCTTTTTTCCCCTTTATCGTTCCCATCGCAACGACACGTAGCTATCGTTATATTATTATTGAAATGAATTGAGTCTTCGGTTCATTATGCGGGCATGTTTGTGCTGTAACGTATAGTAAGTGGAACGCGTATAATCGTCTCTTTAGAATAGCTTACGTTGCTAGATATGTATGGATACACGCAATGTAATTTTCACGTGGGACTATCTCGACTGGATTTGTTAAACCTTTTTTATTCCTTCTTTTTTTCTCTCTCTTCTTTCTGAAATTGGCTGCTATTACGAGAACAGAATTGTTTGAAAGAAAAGAGGAGAATTCGTAGGACTGTTATTCGCGGAAATATGCGTTTATCACGTAGTGAGGATCGTATCGTGAAAGAATCGTAAACCGGAACCGAAAGTACAAAGCTTGTTCGTCGCGTGTAACGATGCCTGACGCGTTACAGTGATAACGCGACGTATGTAGATTCATACAATTGATTTACGACGCGTTTAAAAACAATGGAGATCCAAAAAGATTAATTTCCGTGGGTCACTATGAATTAATATTATTTTCTAACGAGTTTTAGATACATCCCTGATTACTCAATAGGAACGTTCAAAATTATTACTTGTTAATCGGAGCACGAATTAACGTAGGAGAGAATCACCTGTCGCCTTTCAAATTTCAAACGACACGAAATGCGTTTTTCTTTCATTCTCTTTCATAAATTCTCGCTGAAACGAAGTAAAATAAGAAAAGGCAAAAGAAAAAAAAAGAGAAAAAAAAAAACAGGAATAAAATTTATAAAAATAAAATAGATATACGAAAGTTCAAGGAAGTTTAACGATCTTGTCGACGCTTTAACGTAAATACCACTGCTTTTTCACGGTAACTTTAGGTACGAGAAAAAGCTCGACAGAGAGGATTAATCGATCTAAAAGATCCTTGGTAGAATGTACTTTCGTGGTATGTTAGTAAGTACTTGGTCGCGCTTCGCCAGTAGGTATAATCGAAGGTTTCAAAGCGGAAACGGACGAAGCTTTCTTGGCAAGAAATCGAGACAAAGGAATCGTTCATGCAAATGAACGCTAGTCGGCATACCTTCTACGAACTCTCGCGCACTCAAAATTCTTCTGCCATTTTGGTTACGAATAGAGGAGAGACCTGTAAATAACGTTGGTTTCGTTCATTCATGCGTTTTTAAATACCCTACAGCTATACTAAAGTTCCGTTGGTGACGAATCCCCCCTCTCTCTCTCCCTTTTTCTCCTCTCTCTCTCTCTCTCTTTCTTTCTCTCTCCTTTCCTCTTTTTCTTTTAGGCTTTCAAGATTAATGGAGAAAAGCGTTTTTGTTAAACCGTTCGCTTCTTCTCTCCGACCATTCTAGATTAGAAAGAAAAGTGGTTGAATTCTTTCGAACTTTCTAAGCGATTTCAAGCGAGCCAATATCGTCACCTCGACGTGGTTTAGTTCTTCGAATGGTTAAATACTAAGTGTACTTCGATAGAAGATAGATCAAACGGTGGTTAAACGTGCTTGCATAATTTCGATAAAATCGAGTTTCTACCGAACTGAGACCACTTTTGCCATTCTGACAATTTCTCTTTCTCTATCTATCTATCTATCTCTCTCTCTCTCTCTTTCTCTTTCTTTCTATCTTTCTATCTTGATTTTTTAAAACTCATTTATCTTTACTGCTAGTACTTTTCTCCGATCAGAGTCGTTTTCGATCGGATAGAACTTTCTTCGCTTCACGAAGGATTTCAAATGATAAAGATCGCGTCTCGATGAGCAAGTAGGTCGAACGCCCCCGAGCGATTTTCATGTTGAAAGAATTTTCGCGACTTTGAGCGTCTCTTTCTTGAGAAGTGTTGCCTATCTATCTCGTTAAGAGAACGAGAAACACGCGTGAGAAAATACGTGAAAGTGACACGTATGTAGTACATATATATATACATATAGCAGATAGTTATGTATCTACGAGTAATGTACGGGTAACTAATGCGAATGAAAAAGAGAAAAAAAAAAAAGAGAAATAGAAAAAAAAAGAAAAGTAGACGTAGCTCTATAAGTCTCGTGAAAGCTATTTCGTTGAAGTCCATCGCGTTCGAATGGCCAAACTATAATGCAAATAATTCTTACCGACACACCTTCTATCGGCACTGTTTACCTTTTACACGCGGTCACTCGCGGTCAGAAACAGCCAACAACGGTACCGTACACTTCTGAGCGGAACCTAGCGACTCTCTTTTACGCGTTCCCGATTCTTCCCAACGATTACGTCGGGCCTCTTCAATGTCTGACCTTCGAATCGATCCGTTCAGGAAAAAAAAATTTAATATGTTCCACGAAACGATTTTTCTTTCGTATCTTAGATAAATACTTTCGTCATATATTAATTATGTTCCCTCATATTTTTTTCACGCGTCTATCCTTCGCAAACAAGATATTTTCTTTTTCTTTCTCTTTTTTTTTTTTTTTTTTTTTTTAACGCCCAATATTCTGACATTTATTTTATTATATGTCTTGACATTTCATTCTGCAATTTATTTTTTTCACTTCGTAGAATATTTCTCCAGCAGAACGAATTTATTTGACGTTAATCCGTCGTTTTTATTTTCTTTATTCTTTTTCTTTTTCCTTTTCTCCGTTTTTTGAGAAATTTCTTCTGCTTCTTCTTCTTCTTTCTTTCGTCTCATTAAAAATAATTTTATCTTTATCATAATATTAATATTTCATTCCATAAAATCAAATTTTATTTCTTCTTACGAAATAAAATTTGTCCGATGATGATAATTCCAGTCATTTTGTTATCTTTATTTCCATTCTTAGCGATTTGCATTAATTTCTTTAATGACCAGGCCTATCTCCGTGTTTTAAATTTAATTTGAAACTTGCCGTCTCGTTATTCAATCTGATTCATTTTTAAGGATAAAGATTTCCCAAAACTCTCGCGTTTTTGAAACGTTCGAGTCCGAACAAAATTTAAGAGGGATTAATCTTATCATCAAATGGAAATACTCTGTTTGGGAAAGTCGAAAGTATTATAGTTAGGCAGATACCATCGGGGTACTTGGAATTAGAAAGGCCAGTTTTTACAATCGACGCCGAAAAGAAACGCGTGGTTGATCAACGGACTCCGTTAAAGCTCGGAATGCATTTCCGCGGTTTTACTTAGTACGGAATTGAAAAAGAAGTCCGTTAATTTCATGGCAGAATACGTACGAACGGCCGAGGTAATTCAGCATAATGTAATTTAAGTGCTTACACTCGCTCGTTTCCTCGCTGGTGCTCCTACAACGCTCAATATTTGCGACGGTAATGCTCTTTAATAACATTTGCTCTGTGCCCCCTAAGCATCTACCAACGAATGATAAAATATACGTATTCGTAAAAGGAACGCTCATCCACTTGTACTTGGAATATTTTCAAAATATTCTGTCCCTTAGTAGAGTCTTCTTCCTTCCTCCTTCCTTTTTCATATATATATATACACACACACACACATATATATTTGTATATATCAAATTTTCTGAATATAACAGAAGATAGAGAAATCAGAAATTGAAAATTGCGAACCATCGTGAATTGCTTTGCATCAAAATGATCACGTTGTTTCTGATTGAAGGACGACGCATTATGTAAAACTATTTCTCTTGCCTAAGAGCAAATAACATCGAGGAGAGAGATTATGAAAGGAAAAAGAAAAAAAAAAGAAAATAAGATAGAAAAGAGAAAAAAAAAGATTTTTCTAAGAGAAAATATGTAGAGTAGAATATTTATTAACCTTCCATTATCATTAGAATAAATTCTTTCTCGATTTGCAACGATCCAAATCGCGTTTATTGCTAATAATTCTCTCGATTAAATTGACGTTGAAATATTTAATATAACATTCAAGAAGTAAATGAATTTAATGTAAACGACATTCGAGAAGATGTGCCTCTCCGAATTTCGAAATGTTCATGCCTCTGGAGAAACTCAATCATTCAAAATGCTTTCAAGTTTCAACAAAAGCACGAATGCACGAATTCAAAGTTAAACGTAATAATAAATTTAAATAATTCTGCGAATTCAGAGATAGGAACGGATTATGTAGATTGAAATATTTAAGTAATAGTTATTAGATTTGCTTTAAAAATATATAAGTTATAGAAATAATTCATTCATTAATTCGTATAACAGCTGTTAGTACTATAATATTTAAAGAACTGTTCAAGTTGTTGGAAACGAGTAACCGTTAATGTGGCCTTTCCAACTCGACGAAGAAATCCGCTTCAGAAATGAGTAGCTAACAGTTGTCTAAGGTCGTCACTGGAATACTTTGAACGAATCAAAACGCCTACTAAAACTCATTGCTGTAATATAGCCATACCTTTCGAAATTGGCACGGGTGAATAAACTTTTGCGATTCCGTATGCATGGAGAACTGGAAGTGCACTTCGGTGAATAGGAAAGGAAGCCACTTCGTCATACGCCTACAACACGCATAACGTTGTTCGATGATCGATCTATACCACGATACTACTCTTGTCTAGTCACGTGGCCTCTTTACCAGAGATTAGAGAGATGACATAGACGCTTGGTTACGCAATCATTTCTTATTGCCACTCATTTACCTTGAAACGTTATTTTTCATTGAAACTTTATTCTATCGTACTTTTATTTCCTATTTTCTTTTCTGATAATAATTTATGAATTATGAGACGATAATAATAATAATAATAATAATAATAATAATAATAATAATAATAATAATAATAATAATAATAATAATAACGTAAATCATTACTTTAAAAAATATACTCTAATGTAACTTCGTTAAAATTCGTGTTATATATCAGATCGAAATTTTATTGTATGAATTATATGAAATTAAAGTTTTTAGATACAATGAACAGAAATTTTTGGTATATCTAATAATTACGACATAATATTAATTACGTTGATTATGCAATCCGTCATACAGCTTGATTATTAAGTCGAGATTTTAAAGATAGAAACATAATTATTATCACATTAGAAATCTCTTCTAATACTTTACGTACTAGCTCGACTAATATCGGGCGCTCTAAATTTCATTAAAAAGAAAAAAAAATAATAATAATAATAGCATAAAAATAAAATCGAATTAAATACGAATGAAATTCAAGTGTTTTTATAAAAGATATTCTTTCCTTAAATAAAATCAACATTTATAATCAATATAGATGAAACAATTATCTAAGAAATAATTATTAATCGCGTTAATTGCGTAATACAAATTGATTATAAAGAAATTTTCGAAGTGAAAAACAGATTGACGGTGCGTAAAGAGGAAAGAGAAACGAAAAAAAAAAGGAAAAGAGAAAAAAAGAAAAAAGAAAAAAAGCAGATAAAAAGATGTCGGGAAGACGATCGAGCATGTATCGCTTTGGTTTCTTTTGGATGCAACAACATTCCAGAGAAAGTTAACTGTGGTCGTCGAAGCGCGTAGCCCGTATGCGTCCGACTCTTCACGCAAAGAGGTTTGATGGCAGGTGCTCACGCGGTTTCGTTTGTAGTCGAGTACCACGGCGATATCTATCTCGTTTACGGGTGTGTCCAGTGAAACGTATTAAATACCGGTAACGCTTTATTCGTGTCAATTTTCTTTCTGTAAAAGGCAAAGCGACAATTTGTAGTAAACGCGTTCTCCTGTTAAAGTTAAAATCCATGAAGCTCAATTTTGTTTGTTCCACGACGATCTTTTCTCTTTGAATTTTTTTTCTTTCTATTTTTAATTTTTCTCTCTATTTTTTCTATTTATTTTTTGTTTTGTTTTCTTCGTGCCAATACGACACGACAGACGTTTCTATCGATTGATAAATTCAATTAATCGATAGAAAAATAATTTCACTGGCTGTTCATACTCTTCTTTTTTCTTTCTTTTTTATTTTACTTTTTTTTTTTTCTACTTTCACTAAGAACCTTACTCGACTCGTTCCCCCATTCTCATTTACTACGTATCGTCGATCATTTCCCGAGACTTTCGATCTATCGATTACAACTTCTTATCGATATTAATAACTACCGCATTTTGTGTGTGTATATGTGTGTGTGCGTGTGTAAGGTTGAGGGGTATATGGTTGGATAATAATCTATTAAATTTCTCACCGTCGATTAACATCGTTTGCTAATACCGGACTATTACCTCGACACGTTATTAATCATTGATCTTGAAAGAAGCGACATCATTGGTGGTATTATCGTTACACCGAGTATAATTATCGTTGAATCGATATTTTGTTGTACGTTAAAAAAAAAAGAAAAAAGGAAAAGAAAAGAAAAAAAGAAATGGAAACAACCGTTCTCTTCGATTTTAAATGAAATTTTCTATTATACGATTAACGATAAATAAATATTTTCATTTCAATCGATTAATAACATAGAATTACTACTAAAAAACGATATTGAAAGTAATAGGTAAAATTTCGAAAAATTAAACAAGGTATCTCGTTTTATGGTTGATCGAACAAAACTATTTGGTATAACATTTCAGAAGATATTCTTTTTAATCGGAACGAGCAATCCTTTCGAAGACATCGAACAAAATTGTTTCTCGCTTTTCCACGTCGCTATCCCTCGTGATCGATGTACCGGAAACCGAAGATATTCCGCAAATTCGATAATCTCGAAGCACGTCAACGCCCTATGCATTTGGTACGTTTCGCCGGGTAAAACGATTCACGATGTTATCGTGTAAAAAAAAAAAAAACACAGAAAAAAAAGAAAAAAAAAAAAAAGAAAAGGCACAAGAATGTCCATGGAAAATCGACGAAACCAGTTCGATTCTTCTTTTAGTTTTTTCCTTTTCCCTTCTTTTTCTTTTCTTTTTTCCTTTTTCTCAAACTTTTTTCTACCTTTTCTTTTTTCTTCTTTCTTCCCTTATTTTTTTCCCCCGTAGAAAAGTCAACAAAGAAGAGAATGAAATTATCGACACGAGAAACGGACGGGTGATTTGAAAGTAGATGCACTCGATCGAATATACATCGAGAAAATGGTCGTCGATCACTCGACGAGATTTCAACTTGCTCTCTTTCTCACTTTTCGTCCGGAATCAAAATTCCACTGTCGAATTTTCAATGGTGAATATACCTTTCGGAGAAGACGAAAGGACGAAGACCTCTTTATACCTTTACTGTGAGAACGTCCTTCGGCTAATCAATTCAGCACATTAACCGCAACACGATCCGAAAATCTATTAAATCGTTCGACCATGTGATTTTCGTTCGTATTTTTACGCGCTCTCTCTCTCTCTCTGTCTTTCTCTCTCTTTTCCCCATCTCTTTATTTCTCTGACAATTTTTCCGACGTATCCATCTCAAAAGAGAATAATCTCAAGAAGGAGATCCGTACGACGTAAGAAGGATCGAGAGAAGAATCGAGAATGTTGCTAGACTGAGTCGTCGATCGGCTGAGCCTCGTTATGCTCAGAAAGATACGCTTTTAGAAAGGACGCTGGCTCTCCCGTTCACTTTTCACGAGAAAACGAATTCTTCGGTGCATTTCTCGAGTCGTCGAAGCGCACGAACGGCGGCAACGGCAACGGCAACTGCAACTGCAATGGCAGCGGCGTGGAAATTCGAGGATCGACTTATCGACAACGTCTCGGCTCAAGTCTCGGCTCACCTCGATTTCTCCAAAGAATTCCCTTCGTTCCTTCAATACTTTCGAAAGATTTCTTAAAAGAAAAAGAAAGATTGTTTTCTCTTTTTTTCGTTTGTTTGTTTGTTTGTTTGTTTGTTCGTTCGTTTTCTTTTCTTTTCTTTTCTTGTTTATTCTTTTCTCTTTTTTTTTTTACAGATTATAAGATCGCGATGGACGTCGAAACCGGCGCCATCTTGGCACTTCAGATTTTAGCCCTTTGCTCTATAGCTGCTGCACTACTTGCTTATCTGATGCGACAATCAAGAAATGCCGGAGACGAATACGAGTTGCGAAACAAACGTCACGTACTCGTAACCAACTGCGATACGTGCGTGGGTCTACAGATTGCCCTTGCACTCTCTGAAGCCGGTTACAAGGTAATAATACTCGTGTACTCGTGCGTTCAATGTAAATTACCTTGACGTTACACCAAGATCGTGATACTTGGTTGAACTATAAAATCTCTGCTCTCAAGTTGGATTTGAATATATATATATATATATATATATATATATATATATATATATATATATATAATATGAATATTTCAAATGAAATTCACGAAAACTTCTCTTCCTACTTGTGTTATATAATTTCAATCTCTTAGAGCAGAAGAGAACTATAGGTATTATACGCATCCAATGGAATATATTGAATAATTAGAGAATCGTGTTGGATAATTGAACTCCAAGCGAGTTGATCGAAGTTGAACGAGTCTAAATGAGAAAGGACCGTTCACGAGTAGTAACGTGAGTTTCCAAGTAAAATACATGCAAAATAGCCTAACTTTAACTATCAGCTAGAATCTGCGTGGCAGATGTGTGTATGTATTATAATTCCTTGCGAATGTACACGTTGTTTTATCGATTTCGTCAAATATTTTCTTTTTCATTCGTTTTCCATTTCTTTTTAAGATTCATCGATATAATTTTATTTGAATAGAAGAAATGAAGGATTTAGAGAAAAAGAAGAAGAAAAGGAAAATAAATATTGGCCAGAAATTTAAAATATGTCAATTAAATTTACGAAGGTAAAAATTTTTATCTCACCGTAATTAGATTTAATCCATCGAAAGTAATCGTTTTATGTTGATTAATATTAAATTACTTCGAATCCTGTCTAATCCAACGTCTTTTCTCGTTATCCTTGTGTACGTGAATATTTCAATTAGTTACCATCTTTCTTCCTTCGAAATTAACTTCAGTATATTACGAGAAGGAAAATAATGATATCGATTTATTTCTACCCTTTCACGTAGTAAATAAATTTCACTTTCTTTATATTGTATATATATATATATATATATATATATATATATATATATACACAGTTACACCATTTCTACGAATGAAATACTTCATGTAACTTCGACTCCCCACATTGAATTTGATTTACGATAACAAGAGTCCACGAATTGCTCATAATTTATCCCTACGACTAAGGAGGATAAATTCAAGGTGAGAAAGCTCGAGCGTACGATTCTAGCATAATTAACGCTCGTGTTCTACGTCGCCAAAGTTGCAAGTAATTGTCCTCGAGCTTGGTGAGAACGTTAGAATTTAGATCTTTCGAATTAATACGAACTTTAGTTTTCGCATCTTGGTGATACGATGGGATGAGGAATATTTCTTTTTATGAAAGCTTTTGTCCTTGTACTTTTAACAGTTTACGAATGTACTAAGTTCGATGTAATGTTCGTATTTCGTTATAAATAATAAATTAAGATAATCGTTCGATGAAACTATTCTTGAAAAATTTCAGGTATTCGCTGGTCTACCAAATCCATTGGAAAATTCACCATCCATAAAAATTTTAAAGGCGGTAGAACAAGAACGTGAAAAAGAAATGGACAATAATGACGCGAGTAACGATAAGATTCAACTTCGTACTCGAGGACAAATCGTGCCATTGGAGTTAGATCCAACTAGGGAAGACAGTCTACATGCTTCCTTGGACGCCGTCAGAGCGAAACTTCCAGCTGGAGAAGATGGCAAGCGTTTTGATTCCAATTTAATATTATTTTTTATAATTAGTCATTGAATAGCTTTCCTGCAATCTCTTTCTTTTTCTTTTTCTTTCTTTTTCTCTTTCATAAAGTTCACTTAAAACTGATAAAAAAAATATATATATGTAATTATCTTTTTAAATTATTAATAGTTACTTTCAAAAATTACTTAATCAAAAAGATAAACTACACCGTGACGAATCATTTGAAATATTGATAAAGAACCTTAATTAAGATGAAATTTATAATGATACTCGAGGGAGAGACTGGACGTGTATTATTATGTGTACTATTATTTAGGTCGAGGGAAGAATACAAGTCTTATTAACTAATTCGTAATTCATAAACGAACATTTCGTTTGATCTGCTTAATTATGAAACTATTTATAAAAAAGCGTTTCTCTCTCTCTCTCTTTCTCCCCCATCCTCTCTCTCTCTCTCTCTCGATTCCATGCTTAGAAGGAGTACCTCGTTAGTCGAACGACCTGAAGTTCGCAGTAGAAATAATAAAAGGGAAAGAAAAAAAAAAATAAAAAAAAAAGGTAAAGAAAATGAGGAACTAACGAAGTCGAAATGCGCGTCTGTCGACTGAATCACCGAGTACTATTTCGTTTCCCTTTCTCTCTCTGTCGCTCTCTCTCGGTATTCTAATCGACGAAGAAAAAAAAGAAAGAAAAAAGAAAAATCAAGAGAATCCTCGTAAAAAATTAAAATAATCGAGACTTTTTCTTCGTTAACGAATAAGAGACAGTTTGAAGTTTATTAATGCCTTAAATCTACTATGATCCAGGTCTCTGGGCAGTGATACATACCGGTGGCTTGGCGTTACCGGGTTCTATAGAAAAGCAAACCAGTTCAGCGTGGGAATCTATGCTGCGACACAATCTGGTCGCACCCCTTAGAACGGCCAGAGTGTTTATCCCTCTTCTGCGCGTTAAAAGAGGTTATTACAGTTTACCCTACTTACTAGGCATGAGCTTTTAATATCAGGTCATTCGTCTATAAGCTTTTGCTTTTTTTTTCGTGTTCTCAATATTACAATTATTCTCTCTCTTTCTCTCTCTCTCTCTCTTTCTTTCTCATTCTTTTTCTTTTCTCGTTTGCACGATATTCTTATTTACGATTCTCATTTACTCGTTCAACCAAAACGAAGAAAGAACAACAACGATCTATGTATCTGTACATACATACATACGTTGATATATATATATATATAGATAGATATAGGTTATTCGTTGCGCACGACATATTAACATAATGAATATTTACTTGCAAGGTCGCATCGTTCTCCTGGGTGATTCCGAGACGAGCTACGCTAGCAAAGCCGGAACAGGGTTGGTAGCATTCACTGCTTCTCGTAAAGCTGTGGAAGGGGCTGCTACGGCATTAAAGAGCGAATTACATTCTTCGGGTGTTGACGTCGTGCTTCTCAAACCACCACCCGTGAATCCCCTCGTCCTTTATGCATCGCCTGTTCTCAAGACGTGAGTCTTTCTCAAGTATTATCTACATAGATACAAACATATATCGAGTATATGAATTTTTCCGAAAAGCAAACTATAGTAATAATAATAATAATAATAATAATAATAATAATAATAATAATAATAATAATAATAATAATAATAATAATAATATCAATAATAAAAATAATCATAATAATAATAGTAATAATAATAATAATGATAATAATTTAGTTTATATCGGAAAGATCTTTGCTCTCATTTTTATTTCTTTTACGTCATGATATTAATGAGATCATGTTTCCTGTTTCTCCTTCTTTTTCTTTCCCATTTCCTTCTTTCTCTCTCTCTCTCTCTTTAATTTTTTATTTCATTATTTTTTTCTTCTTTTACAGGGTCGACGTCGAATCGGGTGTTACGTCTTCCGAGGGAACGTGGATCGCACCTTTATCGAATTACTCGGTTCAAAACTCTCTAATACCTGCCTTAACGACACCCTGTCCATTAAGTTCGTACGATATGAGCTTAAAGACCAAATTGTTCTGGCGATAAATATTATAATAAGAAAGAAATGTTTTTATTTATATAAGATCTATCTTTTCTATTTCTTTCTCTCTACGCAAGATGAAAGCGATAGACTGTAAATTTTGTAGTACTGTTAAATAACGATTTGTACAGTTTTGTAAACAATTTAGAATAAAAATGTCTAGCATAGAAAGTTATTCCTTTTTCTTCCTCTCTCTCCCGCTGTTGTTTTTATAACTTCTTTACTCTCCTGTCACGTTCCTACAATTTTTCTTTACTATATATTCTTCACGCAGACGTTACTATACGGTGAAATCTGCACTAGACACGTGTCTGTAATATTTAAAAGTAACACACACACGTGCCCACACACACACACACATACATACATACAGTTTGTTAAAATGTTCTTTTGTTTATTTCACTTGTCTATTTATCGAGGTCCATGTCGTAATTATCGCGAAATAGTTTTTCAACTGTCGATGATGATAGAAAAATATAAGTACACTTGACAAATAGTAGAAGGAAGTAAAAAGTTCGTTTAAAACTTTCTCTGTCGTTGAAATAAGAAAATCTGGATAAGAATCGGACGTAGTGCGCAACACGAAGATTATGTCACTTTAACGAAATAAAAGTGACAAGAACATTCATAATGCTCTTGTAACGTGAGAACGTCGACTTTTGTTTTGTAGCCCATGTAACAATAATAAAAAGGCAACGATGAAAATCTGTGTAACATCTTTTTTCTTTCCCATTAAAAACATCATCTTTTTCTATATGATTATACATTGGTTATTTATACGACTTGATTTATTTACATTACGAAATAATCAAGCGAATGTTTCTGTCATAATGAAGAGAAAAAAAAATAAAATAAAGAAATAAAACAAAACAAAGGAAAGAAAAGAAAGAAAAAAAAAGAATGTAAAAATGAGAAATAAATGACGACGATATGAAATCGCACGTAGTCGAATAAAACATATGCTTATCGGAACAGACGAAATACGTTTCAATAATTATTACGATTAAAACGATCGCGAAAAAATAAAAGAAAAAAAAAAATTGAAAGGTCAAAGCGATTTAAAGGGTATCGGTAACGATATCCCGCTTTATTCGTGACAAAGGCCAGTTTCCGCATCGTTAATATTATGGCGTTAACATTTATCATCGAATTTCGTCGGGTAAAGTATGATATAAATACATAGTACTATGTAGTCCCTCTAGATTGAAATAATTTCTGGGATTGGGAATGGTTTGTAATAAAAGTCATACGATAAACTAGAGTGTTATAATCAGATAACTATATCGGAATCTGGGAGAGATTTTTCAAATGAAAAAATATCGACGTGTTCTCACTTATAACTCGTTGATATTTTTAACGTTATAATCTTTTGTCGATGGGAAAAGTAAAAGATAGATAGACGGATAGATAGATAGATAGAGAAAGAGAGATAAATAGAGAATGGTGAGTCGACGAGTCGAGACAGGATGTAAACACATTGATTTGTTTCCTGTTTTCGAGAACGAACAGTTGGCACGAATTCGAGAAATATGAAATTCCCATCTCCTTTGTTTCGCAATAATGAACATTAGAATAAAAATAAAATTATTAAAAGTAAGTAAGGGACGATCGATTTGTCCTCTCGATTTAGGATCGAGAGACAACGTTATAATCTAGATTCATATTACATGCAAATTCGTTCGCGTTTCTTGTTTCATTATTTTCTAACGATATAAAACGATCGATCGATCGATCGATTCGCTGATTAAAACGGGTGTTATAAACTGTACGTTACTCTTCTCTTTAGGTATCCTATCGAGCGTATCGTAAAAAATAAAAAAAAAAGGTTTGGAATTTTCTTTATAAATGAAGTCGCGGTATATACCAGCTCGTGTCTGGCGATGACGAAAATTGAGATCGTAACGGTGCTTTTAGTGGAATTAGTATCATTCGAACGACTAGTACGAGAGACCAGGCCCGCCTCTTCTTACTTGTGTGTGCACCACCGAAACCGATCGCAGGGTATAACAAACGAATTAGTGGTTTATAGTGGAACAGTCAGTTCGGGTCGCTATAAAACGAACACGCTTCTCGTTCTGGAGAAACAGTTCATCGTCGATTTTCGTGAGTGAAGTACTCATGGACTTTACCAAACTAAAGGTATGTTCGAACGTTCGAAACGTGCGATCGTTTCAAACAAAAAGCAAAACATTATACGACGAAAGAGATTATTCGAAATTCGTTTGAACCAAAAAGAAAAGAAAAGAGAAGGTACCATTGCTGGATGTGAAAATTTCATATTTTATGTATTGCGATACGTTCGATTGAAATAAAAAGAAAAAAGAAGTTTTATTTCGCGCACCGACATTAATTAAATACGACGCGTTATGATAGCAAGAGAAGGAAAAAAAATTGGATCCCATAAAGAACTTCTCTTATATCTACTGTCTCGAGAAAAAAAGAAAAAGAAAACTAAGAGAAATTCGTATTAATATTCTACAAGCGATTCGTCCCTAGACTAGGGAAGGGCAGACAATTTGCGGTAGAGAATAATCCGAAAAGGATAAAAATTCTCTATGCGAAAATAGAGAAAGAAGAAAATCGGGGAGATGAGGTCGGGCTTAATGCCCACGAACCGATCTCGATTTCGAGAGTTACTCTTGGGGCAAAATTCTTCTCGTCGATAAAAAGACGTTCCTGGATCGTCCTTATTCCCTTCGTCCTTCTATCCCAATTCTCTTTCGAAACCCCTCTTCACCCTTCCTTCTTTACTTACTTACTTACTTCCTTACTTCCTTTCTTTCTTTTTCTCTTTCTTTCTACCCCCTTTCTTCCCCCTTACCCATTCACCATTCCCCATTCCTCCGTTTCCATAGAACGAATCGTGAGTACCAACGCTGAACAAAGTATTACGCGGAGTCGTGACCGTAAAGTACGAGCGCAGCGTGTTTTAGAGGTCTTTATGTGCGCTGTAAAAGCGTCTCCGCAACTTCGTTCCGCGGTGGCCGCGTATTCGTGCGAAAGAATAATGGCGACTACGACTACGTCGTCGCCGCGCCATCGCCCCATAGCCGCCGTCGCCAGATCCTTTGCAATTTTCTGTTACATATTACCGCGATACCTAACAGCTCGGACTTGCCTGATGAAAATTAATTTCCAAGAGGGAGAGAGAGGAAGATGCAAAATTTTCTTCCCACTCGTTACGATTTTCTTCTCTTTTTCCTTTCTCTTTTTCCTTTTCTTTTTCTTTCTTATTTTTTCTTTTTTTTCCTTTTTTCTTTTTTTTTTCTTTTTCTTTTACCGAAGTGTTTTTCTTTGGTTCTCTTCGTCCTCTTCTTGTTTTTTTTTTTTTTTTTTTTAATCGATAATTAATACGATATCCTTTTTTATATTGTTTGTTATTATTGTCATTAATTTTTTGTATTTGCAGATGTCGATGCTGTGCTTGTGTCTTTTATTCGCAGTAGTCGCGGCTGTTCCGAAGGTTCATCACGATGGTACGATCAGGAATAAAAAAAGAGAGAAAGAGAGAGAGAGAGAACAAAGAAAATTGTAATATGATTTTCAATTTTCATATATGTAATATTTATATGAAATGACAAACAGACGACGGGGAGAAGGGAGGAGATCATGGCGATTCCCATGGACATGCCCATTCGTATCAACATTTTATCGGACCGGTAGTGGGTCATCACGATGAGATAACGTGGAAGGACAAGCATGGTGATCATTACCATGATTATAGAGCTCATCCAAAATACAAATTCTCTTATGGAGTTGTAGATCATCATACGAAGGATCATCATGATCAGAGCGAGCATAGGGATGGTACGTACGATGAGTTGTTTATCGTTTCAGTATCGTAAAAATACTGTATATCGAAAGTTTTATCGTTTCTTCTTTTTCTCTTTCTTTTTTCTTCTGTAATAAAAATATGACTTCAATAACAGGAAAGAAAGTGGAAGGAGAATACCAACTACACGAACCCGGCGGTAACGTTAGAGTTGTCAAGTATCATTCTGATCCTCATGGTGGATTCTTTGCTGAAGTTCACAATCATGGTGGAAACGATCATTCCGGTGGTACTTATGGTGGACACAAACACCGATGATCAATGATGACTTGAATTATTGATTACTTTCGATGTAAATTAATATGTCGGAATAAATTGTCTTTGTTGATTTAATGATATCTCATGGATGTTAATTTATTAATAGAGTAAAAACGATTTCTCTCTCTCTCTCTCTCTCTCTCTCTCTCTCTCTCTTTTCAAATTTAGAGATTTCTTTGTACGATTTATCTCCCTCGTAGACGAATCCGAAGATCATTCGTCTTTCCTTTCTCGGTAGGAAACGTCGCAATCTGTTGGCTACTCACGTTGCAACGGGAACGGTGTGCAACGAATCCCAGACCGAATTCCAATGAAGTAAGCTCTTCTTTCGACCGATATTTTGCTGACAAAATGCGACAAATTGTCCGATTGTCTTTCCTCTGTCATAGAACGAGAAGGTATTTCCGCAGATCACCTTTTCCATGATTCCTTGAAAATCCTTTCGAGTCGGCAAAGGGATCGTGTCACTTTGATTACTCACCTAAAAACGACAAATCGTTTCTGGCGAAACAATTGCAAAAGTGTCGTCTAAAAAGTATCTGTAAAATCCGCAATCGTTTCTCTCATGGATCATTGACTAAATGCAAAAATAGTGTTCGACGAATGAAATAATCTATACGGCCGTGATCTATAGAAACTTCGAAAGTAAACTTCCGTTCTCAAATAAACTCACCATCGGGATTAGAAAACTAACGGACCATCGAATGAGGACGACAAACTTTGGTCCTACGGTGAAGACTATCTCTCAAAACAAACTCGATGAAAATAGCCAACGAAACTCTGATGGTACCTTCTTCCGGGGAAAGCAATCCAACGTCTAACGAGAGAGGAATCGAGTTAAGCCCTGGTCCAGGATGATCCTTGAGTGGAATTAAAATGAAAAAAAAAAAAACCGAAAAGGAAGAAGAAGAAGAAGAAGAAGAAGTAGAAGGAGGAGGAGGAAGAGGAGGAGGAGGAGGAGGAGAAGGAGGTGGAGAAGAAGAATTAATATCAACCAACGACGAAATAGAAAAATGGAAGTGGAGCAGAATCGTATTAGTCGGATCACAGATCGAGTCGGTTACTTCTCGAAAAATAGAATAAAAGTGAGAAAAGGGGCAACGATCGAGAATGGCAACCCGTCGTACGTCGATGCAACGAGAATCACGATGTGCCACGGCATTCGCTGCATTTCTCGCGCATCGTCGAGCGTGATGAAATTGTCTCTGCTTGAGAGACTTGCTGCCTCGTCTTCTTATTCCTAGTATTCGCAGCATCCTTCTATAGCTACTCTATCGTTCTCTCTCTCTCTTTCTCTCTCTCTCTCTTTCTCTTTCTCTCTTTTTCTTTCTCTAATAAAAAGAATCTTGCTCGTACCGTCAACCGCATACGATTTTACGATTTTACAATTTTACGAATGGAAGCTGAGTTACGTAACGCCCACGCACGCTTTGGATCGATAAGGTCGTTGACTGTAAAGCAAAGCAAACGAATGGATACGAATAGACCGTTAGGAATATATCCCACGTTTTCCAAAGAAAATTTCGAGATTCCATTTCAATCTACGTAATCTCTCAAGTTTACCAAGTCGATCATGACTTATAGTTCTATCTGCATTAGAGACGTCGAAAGGAGGGATATACTGAATTTTGGCGGTCTGGATAAATGCACTCTACCAGAGTGCACTTAGTAAATCGGAAAATTTACGCGTTCGTTGATTATATCGTACGAAGTTGTGTATATTTACGTTTCTCTATGTTGGGAGAAAATTAAGGTGAAACGCGTCGTGGTTGTAAACCGATCGTAATATCCAAAGTTTTTTAATTTTTTTAAAAGATACCTTACGCCTTAATACACACACACACACACACATATCGGAATAAAATTCAGTTGCAGAGGGGAGAACTTTCTCGATTAAAATTAATTATAGGTAATATTGATCAGACTTGAATAGATTAAGTGGTTACATTACGTCAAACTTTCTTCGAGTCCTTACTTCACTTATATGCATATAGTTTTCAGTTTATCTTAATAGAACTTAGAAATCGTTGCATTATTAAAAAGAAATGTTCCTATGGGGATAGACCATGTTCACTGAACTAATCAAACGAGTATGACACGAGGGAAGGAAATATCTATTAATAAAATAAAAGTTCAACTTCGAAAAGTAAAGAGGATCGACACCGTAGACGTAGTCGTTGGCCATTGTCGTTGTTGGGTGCTGTTGCTGACGTTGTTAAATATTCGATGAAAATGATAAAAAATGAAGGAAGATGCTCCCTAGTGAGTCTTAACTCGTTTTCTCGTTGGAATGTTAACAAAGTTGACAGCTTCGTAATAGCATGCATTTTTTTCCCTCGGAATTTCTAAATTTCACACTTACGCGCAAAAGCTCACACGTATACCCGGATTTAATTGTATTTTCCTTTTTTTCGCTTTTCCTTCTCGTCATTTTTTGAATTCCACGCATCAATTTCTTCGTTGTATTTTTTCTTTTAGTTTTTCTTCTTTTTTTTTTCTTCTTTTTCTCTAAATCGACGTCAAAAGAGAAACGATACGACGATATTAGATAAAGATCATTATGGAATGTATTTAAATGAAGATTTGATCGTGATTCTTCTTTCTAAAGTTTCATTATTTGGTTCAATATTCACGGTGGTTTTTATTCGAACTACGATAGAAGAACAAGAAGTCTCGGGCCCGAGCGTATAAGAGAGTATCGATCGAAAGGCACAAATTGAAATTCCATTTGGCCCGGCCATATGCGCAAAATCGATTATGTTCTTCCATAGATGGAATGCGACGGGTTTATGCATAGGAAAGTAGACTGTACCATGATCTCGTTTTTTTCTTTTTCTTCTTCTTTTTCTTCTTCTTCGTTTCTACTTCGATGTCATACCGGCAATAGTCAATACTATTATTGTGTATACATCGTTTTGTCGATAGTTAAATAGCGACGTAATGTCGAAACTCTCGGGTGACAGGACACGGTATATAAAGTCTCGGAATTATCGACGAACGTATCATTCAACGTTTAGGGACCTACTCGACATCGGTAATCAACATGGCTTTCAAGGTTCGTAGTTGAACAATTTTGTCTTAATGAATTATTATTCCTCGATAACGTTTAACGAGTTCATTTGTCCGCTTAAATAGATTTTACGAATTTAAGTTAACCGCTTGGACGTCCTGAGAATTTCAAAGTGCAAAGAAAAACACATTTATTATTTATTACTATTTGATACTTTATACAAAAGAAAAATAAATTAAAGTCTAAGTTCTCACGATCGTTTGTTTCTTGTAGAACTTGTAAACGAGCAAGTATGCGTTAACAATTTATATTATACTTAAGTTTTGACTTGGTTGGATCCGAACAATTTTCAACATTTTCGAGGAACAACAATTTCATCAAATTTGACGTTGCCGTCTACATAACTTAACAATCTTCGTCCATAGTTTGTTATAGTTCTTGGCATTCTTGCCTTTGTTGGGATCAGCAATGCTTTTCCCGGACACGCACATAGTTTCGTACATTTCTATGGACCCGTAAAAGGACCTGGTCAAGAAGTTATATCTCATGGTAAACACGGCCATCATATAGATTATGTTGCTCATCCGAAATACGAGTTCTCTTATGGCATTGAGGATCATCATACTGCGGATTATCACGGACAGAAAGAACACAGAGACGGTAATGATTTCTATAGGGCTATTATTTTATATTATTCTGACGGCAAGATCTATAAAAGATCTATACGTTTAACAGGTAAAGACGTAATCGGCGAATATACGATCAAAGAACCAGGTGGTAATACGAGAATCGTTAAGTATCATTCTGATCCTCACGGAGGATTTTTCGCTCATGTTCACAACACTGGTGGCAATAATCACGAAGGTGGTACTTATGGTGGTCATGGTCATGAACACGGTTACGGATATTAACGTCAGTAATAATATTAACCAAGTTAAAAAAAGTAAAAGAACGGAATATGATATAACGTTATTTAAAGTATTCTACATTTATTAGATTTAATCTTTCTTCTTATTTTAATTGTTAAATATTGCAATTAACATTAAACATTCTTATATAATTGTTAAATATGACGTAGAATTAATATGTTATTCAAATTAAAACTCAACTGTCCCGATTTATCCGGATTTTTTTTCTAATGGAAAACAATACCGCACGAAATACCGAATCTTATGAGAGACCGAACAAAGTTTCTTTCTTTCTCTTCTTTTTTTTTCTTTCTTTCTTTTTTTCTTTCTTTTTACTCTTTTTTTTTTAGTCCGACTAGAAAATCGCATCCGTGATTTCAGAGAAAAACGATCGACGTCCCACGATGAATCTGCAAAAATATGGTACCCGTAACGATCTCAATACCAGCGTAGTCAAGGTATCGAAGAGAAAAATATAGCATCACTAGTATTTCTATCGATCACGACGCGTACACATCGGACAGGCCGATGCGTCGCGGTGTCGTTTCAATAAATTTCTCAGACTTTATCGCAGTTGGATGAAAAAGGGTCGGTAATTCTGAAATTCAGCGTAAAAGGTCGCTCTCTTTTCTTTCTCTATCTCGTCTAAACATTCGGATATTGTTCGATAAAATCCTATTTCTCTCTCTCTCTCTCTCTTTCTCCCTTCTGTATTGATACACTCTAACGTATACGATATATATCGTAGAAGGATTTATTAACTATCATCGATTACTATGGGAAAGTAGCTTTAACGTGAAATAAATTTTCTGAAAAAGTTGCGTGCGCTTTGGTAAACTCGATCGAAAAGAAAGAAAAGAAAATAGGTGAAGCACATTGTAAGTCCGTTCGGATGTATTAGGTCACGTATTCGGGTCAGGGCAACCTCCTATCTTCCGTATGGGGACAGTAGAAATTGAATTTCTCTCGTGGACGCGGAACATCGGGCCGAAGTGAAACCTTTCGTTATAGGATTAACGAACACTCCTGATGGATCTCGAAATACGTACTATAGAGATACTATTCATGCACTACTTTGATAAAAGCAACGATTCTACCGATTTAATTATCAATAGATTAATATATATATATTTTTTTTCTTTTAATACGAACAATTTCAATTTACTTTTTTTTTACAAGCAGCATTACCTCGAAAAGATCGTTATTCGAATTTTGCAATTCGTCGATACAAGTCTATTAAAAAAATTACTAATAACTTTTGTTCTATTTACACGAATTTCTCTGATATAATTTTATTTCGAAAAGATGATATTTTCGAATTCATTGAATTTGGAAATAACTGGCTCGGTTTCTTATTTTCCTCTTTCTTTTTTTTTTTCTTCATCTTTTGTGAGCATACGTTCTATTTATTTCTCTCTTTTTATCATCCCTTTCGGCTCTTCACATTTCTTATATGATGGGACATCAGTAACACAGCTATACGATAATGGTCTTAACAGTGAGGATGACGATGCAATAATAGAAGGTAGAAGAGAGTATTGGTAATAAAAATGGTGACATAAAAGGTAACCGAAGGGATTCATCCGTTATCCATTGAGAATGAGTCTGGCTACTTCAGAAAGGAATACAAGTAATTGAAAAGAAATAACTATTAGTACTTATCCTTTCTATTTTTTAAAACGATTTGTTTGATTCGATAGAACGATGACTTTGACTTGGTAGCAAAGGAAACTACTCCATAGATATTGTTCACGACGACTAAGCAACGAAACTAATCAACGAAAATGCTTTGTTCGGTATTGGATGTTATCGGTAAAAGCAGATCCTTGAGAGGTGGCTTTGATAAACGAACCCTAAGGATCTCTCGAGGGTTACCTATACAATATATTACCTCCTTGAAGAATAAATATTTATCTACAAGAACGTGTGACTTCTTCTGTAACTAATTCCATCCCTTTCATTCATTGGAAGCTACTTACTAAGACCATGAAAGCGAATGTAATTAAAATCCGACATTCAGCAAGTTTCTATTGAATCACATTCAATAGAAAATTAATTTTTAATAATCCTTCCTATTGATAGTAATTTCTTTTTTGTGTTTTAATAAACATTCTTTCGATCTCTTTATATGAAACTGTCAGAATGGGGCAAACGAAGATTTATTAGAAAATAATAAAAATGTCTGACCATTAAAAATCGTAGTCTCTTGATATTTGCTTTTGTCGTTCAATAAAATGTATCTAACTTTTTTTATGGCTCACGCTTTTCGACATGTCCACCGATAAAATGAATTCTCTATCGTTACGTTCGTATCGTGTATCATTGTATTTAATATTTTCATATCAATTTTATACCCTCTACCGCTCCTATCCCACCTATGCTTCCCACTATGCGTTCACCTCGAATTTACGGAACGTCGATTTACCTTATCGTTTCAAAATCGAGCTTTTCGCGAACCAACGACGTAGTCTCGTGATCATATCTACAATACGCATGCGTTCCAATGCCTAATACATAGATACTTAACTACTTTCAAGGATTTTCCACAAATTACTTCCTCGCTTTTTCTTCGTGAATAAGAAATCAAAGAAAAACTAGAAACGATTCGCGAACGTCAGAACGTCTGTTATATACGATTTAAATTAAGTTCCTTAAGAATAAATCATTTACTTCTCTTTCTTTTTTTCTCTTATCCGTTTTGATATTAAATTTCATCATTAATTACAACAACGAAATAACATCAACTTATTACAAGGATCGCATATCTTATTTCAGATAAGTTAACACATTCATACTGTTCTTCGCTTAACTCGATTCATCTTTCCACCATAATCAATCATATTTTTCATAGCTCCTAACGATTACGTTAGTCTGGAGTACCTAATAAAGTTCTTTATCTATCTGTCGGCCGATCTATCTATCTCTCTCTCCTTCTCTCTCTCTTTATCTCTTTTTCTCCTTCCCTCTTTCTTCCTCTCTTATAAACACATACACTACTAACAAGCACTCGCGACGTTCATTCACACGTTCTCACGTACGACGAAAAAGAATTCCACAACCTTTCAGCTGCCACCATATCTTCCCCCTCCCCAACTCTCTCTCTCTCTCTCTCTCTCTGTCTCTCTGCGTCTGGAGAAGAGGAGAGTGATAAATGAAAGCATCTACACCGTCTCAGTGTAGAAAAACACACGATCCCGAAATTGCTCCTCTTTTATAGGAGTCTGAAAGAGTGAGAAGGAGAGGGAGAGGGTGAGATAGAGAGACAGACTGAGAGAGAGAGAGAGAGAGAGAGAGAGAGACGATAGTAATTTTATCGGCGCGTCCGTTTATTTCGGTCATCGTTGAAACTTCCTCTCTATTTCCTTCCGTCCTTACACCAACTAACTTCCGTCTACTACCTACACATATCTCTACCTTCTGCTAGTCTTGTCCATCAATCGATCTCGCACGCGATATCCTAACAACCATTAACTTCAGTAGTAACAGCTTGAAAGGGATGAATTATTTAGGGTTCGATCCTTTTTACGTCCAATTTGTAGTTAAATCGACGTATATAAGATAAATATTTCTAATATATCGTGAGGTTAAAAGATATATTGCTGGTAATTGATTAGGGAACATTCTCAACGTAAACGAACGAGAATTTAATAAAAAAAATAATAGGATCTCTATGGTGACGAACAAACAACGGATGAGAATTCGAAGACGCTCTCGATCCTCAATGAAAAATCGTTGTTTACTAGTCAATAATTGAAAAAAAATCCCACCAAGATACGAAAGAAAGAATTAAGAAGGACAAAAAATGGAGAAGTAAATAAAAAAACGAGCCGAGACTTTTGAATTCTTCAGAATCGCTTTACCCAGTCTTATTTAATTCAACGTTCCATTTCGCTTTACTCGGTGCGATGGATGGAAAGTCGACGGACTGTCCCCTCGGGATAATTAAAGTCCGGAGCGTTCGAATGCACAAGAGAGGGGCGAGAGAAAGGGGTATTAATGGAATTTATAATGGTCTTTTTGTCAAGGCATTCCAAACTCGCGGACCTCTCTTGGCCTCTCTCTCTCTCTTTCTCTCTCTCTCTCTCTCTCTTCCATCATTTTCTTTCTCTTTCGTTCTCACTCTCACTCTCACTCTATCTTTATCTTTCTCTCTCTTTCTATCCTTCTCTCTTTACCATCGTTCTCTTGCTCTTTCTCTTTGATTCTCGTTCGTCCGACGAACATCTCCAGACGAGGATATCCGTACTGATTTGAAATGCGATGGCGGTGCTCCTTTGCAGCTCCGTGCCCGACAGAGCGAAATAATGGACTATCGGACGAGCTAACATGGAACTTATATTCTCGGGATTTTGTTCGAAACGTCTAAAGCACGTAGAAAGTGTGAGGAATAAACTCTCACAGTTTCTTTCATCTTATTTACTCCTACTTGAATCTATTTCTCTATCTTTCTCTTTATTCCTTTCGGTCTCTCATTCATTCTCTCTCTCTCTGTGTGTGTATGTGTGTGTGTGTCTATCTGTCTCTAAACTACAATGGGAGGATAATGTTAAAGGAATTAGAGGAAAAATTGTAAGGTTTCCAAGCGTCACGCGATCTTTTTAGAAAGACTCGCAACACTCGAGGGAAGAAAACGCGATCATGGCTTAACCGAAATAATAACAACAATGATAATAACTAATGTATGTATATATATATATATACCACGTCAGAGAACTTAAGAGAATTAGGTTAATAAGAGAGATTCATGATTTCCGTCCGATTGGAGTTCGCGAGCGTGCTACTTTACGTCCACCGTGAGATCCTCTAATAAAAGAGAACCTTGGCTCTTGGAGTCGATCGTTATCCCAGCCGGAAACTTTACAACGAACTAGTTTGAAACTTTTAGCCGGTCGGACTGCATTCTGAGAAAACAAAGTGTATCCATGGATCGAAGAAAATCGTTACCTCACCCAAAACCCGTTTCACCGTGAAGCTTTTAGAAGAAGAAGAAGAAGAGGAAGAAGAAGAAGAAGAAGAGAAGAAGAAGAGAAGAAGGAAGAGAGAGAGAGAGAGAGAGAGAGAGAGAGAAAGAGAGAGAGAGAGAGAGAAAAAAAGGGATGAAACTTTTGCCTGCGTAAACGTATTTGTAAGAGCCGCGGAAGAGTACTTTACGGTGTACCTTGCAAACTTTCTCGATCATCGGATTAAATAACTTTAGGAAATTCGAACTTGTATGAAATAAGATCACATATTTTTAACGTATTCGATACGACGAAGAAAGAATAGTTAATGTATCATATATTTATTATTTATTATATATTTTAAAGGAACATAGATCATTATCAACTTGTTCAGATTGAATATTAAAACATGCATAGATTATCTATGCATGTATGTATATTTACTTTTAAGCTCAACTTGTTCCAATTTCGTATTTCTCTCAATTCTCTAATCTCCGACGATGATAAGCGCTGACTAAAAATTCATCTTTCATTTTTATTACACATACGTACGTTCTAATATCTTTCTTTTTTTTATATTCATACACCCTCGTCATTTGTTTCACTAAGTCACTACACGTATATACACGGAATGATACAAGAAAGTACAGAAAGTAAGTTACAGAGAAAAAGTTACGCCTATTCGACGTTTCTTCGAAATGTGAAACGACAGTAGGAAACTACGATCTGGCGCTGACAAATTTGTTTTCGTGCTCGCGATAAAGGAACTTCGTCGTTCTCTTGAGGAAAGTAGCTAGGTCCGTTTATCTCGCGACAAAAGATCATTTCTGTCTGTTTCTTTCACTTTGTGTCCGCAGTTCTGTGAGAAAGAAAAAGAAAGAAAGAAAGAAAGAAAGAAAGAAAGAAAGAAAGAAAGAGAAAAAGGAAGGGAGACATCGCCGATCTTTTCTGAAAGAGACGCAATCGCGTATGGTAAAACTTGAAAACTTACAAAGAAGGATAATAAAACAAGAAGACTTCGCGTAGAATCTCTAGTTTCGTATACTTTTCTTTTTTCCTGCCTCTTCTTTTTTTTCCTTTTCTTTTTTCTTCCTTTCCCCTTTTTTTCTTCTTTCCCTCTAATATAAAATTTCGCTTCGAAATCTTCCATGGTGCTCATCTTCTTTGGAATTTCGCTGAGCCATCGTCGAGGGGTTGTTTCATTTTTAATGACTATATTCTAGAGAGATTTCTTATCGTTCCCTCGTATCGTTTAGTATCGTTAAAAGCTGGTAAGTACACGTGTCCGGATCGTAAAGAAAGACCAATCGACATACATACATACATACAATATTATTTCTTTCATATAGAAAATCAATTCGCGTGACGATTTCTATTAACTAAACGGATATTCGTTGGGGTTATCGAAGAAAGAAAATAAGACTAGTTTTTCTCAGCTCTTATTAAGTCTTATTTTTCGATAAGAAATGAAAAGATGAAGATGAGAAAAAAAAGAAAAGGAAAAAAAAAGAGAGAAAGAAGAGCAAAAAATGACAAAAAAAGAGAGAGAGAGAGAGAGAGAGAGAGAGAACGAGATAGTAAAAGTACGTATTCTTTCTCGCTCGTGTCGTTAAGGTGCCAGGCGGTTCTGTAGCTATCACACCAGTAAGTCCTTCGAGCAACGATAATTTCGACGATACTCTCCATTCCGTTCCTCCTCCCGGTTGCTGCCGGATACCATTAGAGTCTTGGTATCGTGCCAAGATACATCTGTCGACGGTCGAAAGAGCACCGTAGCAACTCGTCGTCTTATACGAAAAATCCTAACGTAGGTATACGCGAACCCTCTGACGTGTGACATCGCCACCCTTGCGTTTTACTATTACTATTACTATTACTACTACTACTACTACTATTTCTAGTACTACTACTATCTTTTCTTCTTACCCTCAACCCTTTCCACTATCCTCGAATTATCGCCTCTTTCTTTCTCCCGGAGCCGTTTCTATCGACTTTCCAAACACTATATAGACTTCGCGCGACGATCGCTTTCCTCGGTCTCGATTTCCGTCCTGCCACTCCATTCTTTCCAACGACACCGACTCCTTTTGCTTTTCCACGAGGATTAAGGGTATAAGTGAGAGATCTATCGATCTTACGCTTTCTCTCTCTTTCTCTCTCTCTCTCTCTCTATCTCTTTTTTCTCTCTTTTTTTTTCTTTTTTGTCCCCTCTCTTTTCTTCTCTCTTACTTCTAAATTCGTTATTTAAATTTGTTAAGTTTATTTAGATCTTTTAAATTCTTTTTTTCTCTCGTAGGATGTGATCAATGTAGAGAGATATGTATGGTGAATAATGAATTATCTCGCTTAAGGGGTTTCTATCGTTTATGCGTTTGTCAGAATTTACACTGTGGAATTCTCAGCATTTTTTGTCCATTTTTTTCTAATCAAGGGCTTTTTTATGGTAAATTTTTCTTTTTTTCCCTTTAACGAGATTTACTCTTTCGAATTTTTGGAAAAACGTTTGCGAAGATCATGTTTGAAAAATAGATACTTTTTAAGGGTACCTTTAGCGGGAATAAAAGTATCCTTCGAAAATGAAAATAAAGGCAAGGCTAAGAAATATAATACTTTTGAAATAAATTTATATAGTTAAATATAAAGATTAGCAGGTATTAGCAAGGATCGATCAATTTTATCTTCTCTCTTTCTCTCTCCCTCTTTCTCTCTGTTTTTCTGCCTCTTTTTTCCTCTCTTTGTTTTCGACATATAATAAATTTATTAATTTATCAATTTTTTAATTTTCTCTCTCTCTCTTTTCTTTTTTTGGTAGAAAAGCATAGAGTGATCAACATAGAGAAATATATTTATATTATGGATTGCTCGCACTGAGGAGTTTTATGAGTTTTTCAAATAAAATTGCCATTTCTTTTCCATTTACCGGTGCCTGCCATCGAAGCGATATTATTGCGATATCGACGACTCTCGAAATTCGAAATAAAAACGCAGCCTCGCTCGGATCAAATAGCATCGAGCCAGCGTATGCGTCATACGAATGCATAGGCAGAAAATAATGTATATGTGCGTGTATATGTTTGTACATGTGAGAGAGAGAGAAAAAGAGAAAGAGAGAAAAAGAGAGAGAGAGAGCATTGTCGATTTTCTCTCGAGTGCGAGTTAATAAAGTTCTCGCGTTATTCGCGTATTGACGGCCGACCATTTTCATTTGGGCATGATTTTTAGCGTTTGTACGTCCGTTAGCCAGCAGTACGGATCACGTGCCATTAGCTTTTACGCTTGTAACGAACGGTAGGTACTTCGAATCGCCACTAGATACGACTTTCGATTCTCGAGGGAAAAAAATGAAAGACCTTGTGTACAAGTTCCTGTTCCAAATTACGATCTCTTTCAAATCCGTCGAGCACTGACCATTGAATACGGTTAACGAAATACGCACGAACATATCTGTATCTGTGCGCTTGCGGAATACATAGGTATATATATATATATATATATATATATATATATATATATACACACACACACACACACACACACATATATGCATATGTACATCATACATAAATATATTCGTTAATCAGACAATTTTGACCAATTGTTAAAATATTAATAGAACGTTCTCTCGATAATCAATCTATATTGAATTTGCAATATATAATTCGTTTATTTTATTGATATTAAAAAAATAATCGTTCGTTTCCTCGGATATTTAGTCGAGATTTCGATCGATCGTCACGTTACCTTCGGCATGATTAACGGGGTGAAAAGGATGCTTTTTGCTATCACGCGGAGACCGAACGAATGGGATGCGCCGCCATCGACGGTGCTCTTTTTTTCTTCTTCTTTCAATCTTCTCTACTCTTTTTCTTTCTCTCTCTTTTTCCTCTCTCTTTTTTCTCTCTCTTTACTCTCTCTCTCTCTGTCTCTCTCACGCGTGCCCTAGTTACCAGTGCAGAAGGAAGGAGCTGAGAGGAAAAGCGAAAAGTGAATACCAGGGAAATGTGATTCGGTCGAAGCCCAAGCGTTGTGGCTGCTGCAAGGTTTGCATTACCATTTTGGCCGCTAGCCAAGCCTGGCCACCGAACTCCACGGATATCCGATAGGAGATAAGGCCTGCACCACTTCTCCCCTCTACTCTCTTCACCACCGGATCGTCTTATACTCGTGCTTGGATTCAGGCAGCTCACCCGTTGGATAAACACTCCCGCGAGAGCGTAGACTCCCTCCAACTCTCTCTCTCTTTCTCTCACACTCCTATTCTCCTACTCCTACTCTCTTCATTTCTCTCTCTCTCTCTCTCTCTCTCTCTCTCTCTCTCTCTCTCCCTCTCTCTCTTTCTGCCACGCGCCCTGGGATTTCCGCAGATTTACAGGCCGAAATTTCCTTATCGTGATCGCACCACTATATGTAGCTATGTTTCAAACGGTGGATTTAAGAAGTCCGGAGGAAGATACTTATTAATCTTCTCTTTCTCCAACGTCATTCCATTTGAGAGAAAAATTTTGCATAATTTTTTTCTTATCTTATCTTCTCTTCTTTGTTCTTGTTTTTGTTTTCGTCTCTTTTCTTTTCTTTTTTTTTTCGCCATTTTTTCTGATCTTTCCTTTTGTTTTTGTTTGTTATCGTTTTTTTAAGTACTTTCTTCCTTTTTTACGTCGTCATTCTTTCCTTTGTTTTGTTTGTTATTTCATTTTTGAAGATCCCTCGGTAATAATGAAATATAAATACTAGTGTGAAGAAAGCAATCGGATAACATACGAAGATGCTTCGATATAATGTACATCAACAAATCTGTTATGATAAAACGTTTTCAAAGCTTCTTTGTTTTGTAATAACAATTTCTTTTCGTACTTTGAAACTTTTTTACAACGATTTTCTTTTTCTCTCTTTCTTTACTAATCCCCTTTCTTCGTAATCTTCTCTATACGAATATCGATTGGTAATAATAAAATACACATACATATTTGTAAGAGTCTTATCGACATTTAGATTTCAGTACGTCGTTCCGATAAAAAAAGCATTCGAGATAAGAAATATTCAATGTGCCCTTTCAATACTACATCCCTATTTACGTGTGTGCGTGTTCAATTCTTTGGAAAAACATATAACAAGATACAGATATTCCTACGAAACAATCTGATTTAACAATGAAATATCGATTTCAAACTCGCCACCATAGAAACGTCAAGATAAGAAATTTTCAACGGCACCGTTGAAAGCGGCCACGTTAGGCTCGTTAAAAGATCCAATTCGTCATTTATCACGTCGTCTTACACCCCCTGCGTGACTCCGCCTCCATTCGATTTCAATTTTTTTCTCTCTCTCTCTCTCTCTCACATATACACACATACCTACATACCCTCTCATGGAAGGTGTTGCACGTCAAGTTTTTTCAAACAGCAGGCCATAATCTCCGTATCCTTCCGCTCCTTCTCAGACTGTGACTAACGACATGCAAGGGAACGACGTTCGATGGTGGAACTTCGAAGGAACGTCGCGTTCTTCGTGGGAACGAGAGCCAACGTTCCAATTTTATCGACGCCTCTTATCTCTTGCAATATTTATTAAGCCGACGTGAGACTTGGGTCTAGAGAAAAAAAAGGGAAAAAGGAAAAAAGAAATAGAATTTTATTGGGTGGATGCATCTTTTACTAGATTTTATTCGGGTCACGGAATTTTTCCCTATTTATATTTCAATCGGTCGTTCATCGACATTGAACAATTTTATTTTCGCTTGCAATTAGTTTGGAATTCTTTTTAAGAATTTCCAAGGGTCATAGGATTATTTTAAACTCATAAAAATAGCGTATATTTTTTTTTCATGCAACGGAATTAACGATTTGTTTCGTAATTTGGACTCTCTTTTGTGTTTTAATTTTCGTATTCCGTATTATCCCAAAATACTGTTTTTACTTTTGATTTTAATAAAAAGAAGGAAAGGAGCAAAAATTAAATAAGGTAGAAAACAAATCGTATTAATGCGTTAATAATGTGCGAGTTGTTAAATAACACGAAATCGGAATTTTCTTTTCTTTTGTGTTTAAAAGTTGCAAGCAAATAGGTTTTATTGACTTTTATAATTTAATTATATCGCTTCAGGCAAATAATAATATAAATAAAGATTTAATCGAATTAATATTCATAAAAAATGTTTTTTGTTTAATCGAATCGAATTGTTGAAAATAAAAAAATACTACGATATGTACTTTGCATTGTCCTTCAGAAAATAAGTAATATCTTTTCAAGTACAGTTATATTAAACCCGTGCTTCACATTTGATTTTAAAGCTTTTCTTGAATGGAAAAACCAAGCGTACTACGAAAAATAGTTACCTCACCTATTTTTCATTTGCCTGAAAGCATTTTCGTGTATCTCCGTCGTATCTTTGTATAACACTCGGTATATTGAAACAAATTAATTCCTATTAAATTTCTACCTTTTCTCAAAGCAAAATTCCTCGCACTGTTACGACATTGCTTTACTACATTGCTCTTTTGATGAGAAACTTTGAAACTAATCTTTTATCTCGCGATATTTTTTCCACTTTGACTTATTGTTAATGCCTCTTGTATTTTGTATCATGTCGAATTATATCAATTTAAGATTTTTTCTTTTCGTAAAAATCTTTCTAATTTACTTGAAATAAAAAATTTCCTCGTATATTCGACATCGTGATTATCTACTCGTTAATTATAAAACAAAAAAAAGAATCTAAAGCGAAAGATAAATTTTAAGAAATTAGAAATAGATGTAACACTTTTACTAACTAAAATGCCGATTTATTTCAGCATATCACCGAGAAGAGCTTTGCCAGACGAGTAAGAAGACTAACAAGGAGAGAAGCCTGAGGAAATGTGGAATGGCGTAATTTGCGGTTAGAATCCGCAGTTGGATAGTCGCTTTGCCGACTCCATGCGAGTCTCTCGCAAAAGTTGAAAGTTTGGAAATTTACCAAAGGATAAGTGGTGATAGCGGAATACGTTGGTAGTTAGAATGAGTATCTGAGATAAAGCGGCTCATCCTAGGAATCTTTCATTTAGAATTCGACGAATGAAGCTTCGCGAACATTTTTCACGATGCCAAAAATATGCGTTCTTTCTGTCTCTCTCTCTCTCTCTCAAGTTCTTTTAAGTTTATAATTCCTTCTACGTGACTTGAAATTTATGAACGATCGAAATAAAACCTTATAGATATTAATGCATAATTCTTCAATTCAACGTACGACTACGTTTACTATATATAAATATACATACGTATATAAACACTGTATATATTATCTTTAAAGAAACTCTATCGAACACGACGATATCGAATCAATTGACTATTTCAAAAGTTTATCGTAAGAATTGATCATCCATCGGAGAATATCTTGAGATACGTGTTCGAATGTAAACGAACTAATATGTAATAAAGTGATGAGGAAAGTTAGGAAATGAAATACTTAGAAAACGTGAGAAGTGGTATTCCGTGGATGGAATTGATCCAATCCAGAGTTGGAAGACTAAGAGGAGATGGAAGAAATCGAAATGTAAGAAGGAAGTAGATGTATAGAAAGGAAAGGAGGAGGTAAGGATAGAAGAACTGCAATTGCTTCTAACGAGTTGCCGCGCGAAAGACGAGCGCGGTTTAAAAAGTAATTTTCTCATCAGTTTTTCCTTCGTTTCTTCTCTCTCTCTCTCTCTCTCTCTCTTTCTCTTTTTACACTTCTTTTTCTTATTTAGCATTTTTTCGTTCGTATCTTCCAGAATTCAGGTTACATTACGACGATTAATCGACGATATTGCGAAAGCGAAAGAGAGAAAAAAGGAGACAAAAAGAAAAAAGGAAGCAAGTGGCGATGAAGAGGGTTGGGAAGAGATGGCGAGGATTGGATTGGATCGATCGTAATTCTCCTACGGATCGATACTCGACCGGAGAATGATGAAGATGGAAACAAAGAAAATTGCGGATATGAATTATTCATAGATTTGCCATTGCGAAGGCTAATTCGTATCCGTTTGCTGACTGACGATTTATCCAAACGAAATTGCACAACGTTAACTCTATTTCTTGAAAGAATCAGAGGAATTATCCTGGAAATATTCTGGTTTTTTGTTTTGTTTTCTTTTTTCTTCTTGTTTTTCTTCTTCCTTTTTTGTCGATGATAAAAACGTTTTTTCGGAGACTTTTTTTTTATCCTGATACTAGATCCTACTCGATCGATCGACACTTAACGCGAGTAAGGAACTAATCCGACACTAATTCGGCAGATTAAAATGTAAATGTAAACGTAAACATACGATCGAAACGATCGCTACGTCTCTCCTCTGAGCGATACTCGATTCTAGTTTACCGAGACAAACCACTTCATCGCGTCGCTTCGATCGTAACACACCCTGCGTCGTTTCCATTACTCTAATCTTCCATTCAATTACCACTCGATAATAGCCAAGTGTTATCGGACTAACTCCTACCGGTATTTCTCTGGACACTGTGTTCGGCTACTGTTTCAACACCGTTTCGTAAATCGATTCGATACGATATAAAACGTTATTAATATCAAGTAAATATCTAAAAGTAGTACGATGCTTGCTTTTTCTCCGTTCCCTTTTTGCTCCTAGCAGTTTCAATCGAATCGTTGTTACTATTGTAATCGCTCGACAGAGCTTAATATTTATCGACGACGAAGAAAAAACCGACGAAACTATTTTAAACAATTTTATTTGAAACAAACATTAGTAGCATTGAAATCCTGGAAAAAAATTTCCAACGTAATAACGAAATATTACATTTCTATTTTTCAAGGGGTTTCGAATCAACGGACAATCTCGAGATATCCAAGAACAAAAGTACCGTTCGCTACTGTTGTTAGTTTTCGAGAAAACGGGAGAAAAAGAGTAACAAACGTATGAGAGGTATTTTTATTTAGAGATACTCTCAACGAATCAAGCGGATCGCTAAGACGATGAAAAGGATAAAATCTCTCGACGAGATTTCGAGAACTTTTCAAGAGATAAATATATACGCTTATTATGTACAGGTTGGTCCTCGTAACAGTTATCATGATCTTTTATAAATCACAATAT
This sequence comes from Vespula vulgaris, assembly GCF_905475345.1. Lineage (NCBI taxonomy): Eukaryota > Metazoa > Arthropoda > Insecta > Hymenoptera > Vespidae > Vespula > Vespula vulgaris. The sequence continues at coordinate 1,858,763 of NC_066608.1, forward strand.
TTTCATTTTAAAAAGTCTGGCTGATTTTGCTCTTGTTAAAAAAAAAAAAAAAAGAACAGAGAAAAAGTATATTGCCAATTATTGTTATTGTAATTTATTGCCGGTTATAAATTGTTAAATTCTCATTCATGAACTTTTTTAATCGGATTTTTGTAAAAATGAGGTTTGCGTTAAAATGACCACCGTATATGTAATATAAAAAAAAATATATATATATATAAAGAGAAAAAATTTCGTCTTAGCTCTCCCTAACACATAGATCGTAAAATCGATGTTTAAACAGTCGGAGGTCAAATCCAAAGATTTAAAGGGAAAGAGGAAAATAAAGAAAAGTATTACAGTATACCTTCTAAGAGAAAATGTTATTTTCTTTCAAAGAAATACGATCTTACTCCTAATTGCCTGGAAAAATCGGGAACTTTTATTTTGAGAATGTTGAATATCCTTCTTTCTTTTCCGTGGTTAACCACTATTCTTTCCCTCTCTCTCTCTCTCTTTTTCTCCCTCTCTCAAAAAAGTTCGAACACATTTGCAACGTTGAATCACACAGCTGGTGCATTCGCTTGGATAGAAAAATTATTCCTCCGAGAGAAACAAATGTTATTTCATTAAAGGACAATTTATCGTACGAAACTAAAGTTCGCGAAGTTTGAAGGAAAGATTTTCGAGAATATCCATTTTGTTTCTAGACTGTGATCCATCGATCTCTAGATACCATTTCGTCTAGAGATACCATTCGTACTAGACGAAAATTTGTGAAACTATGAGAGTAAGAAAAAGAGAGGAAACAAACGGAGATAGGAAATAAAGTAATAATAAAGCTAGCAGAGAGACGAGTATCTACCTAAAAGTCTTTCGCGAAGTCTCGAACTCTCTTTCGAGTTTTAGAGAAGTAACGGATTCTGGGCTGAGAGCTTCGAAAGTCATACTTCAAGGCTGCCATACATCAGGACTTTGAGAGACAGAGAAAAAAAAGAAAGAGAGAGAGAGAGAGAGCCTCTGAGTTCTCGGCCTCCCTGTCGAATATACTTGACGACTCTTACATTGACGTGCTAAAAGGTTCGGTCCTCGTTCAATGTCGACGTTCTGAAAAATCGTTCTTCGAGCCCTTCGATCCTATCGCTGGACAGACTTTCGTTATTGAACAACCCGTATTGTCATCATTCGTATCTCTCTTCAATTCCTATCTAAAATCATGAATAGCTTAGCAAAGAAATTATAACTCTTGAACGACTTTCGTGAACTCACTGTCGAAAATTTATTTAAAGAAGCAAAAAAGAGAAACAAACAAAGAGAAAGATCTGAGGATATGAAATCGCGTTAAGTCAGTTAACGAATTCTACTAGCTTTCCGAAAATAAATTCTAACAAATTTAACGATTGAATTCTTATAAGAGAATTCGATTGACTCCTATTAGGATCGGTAAGGCTTAGACTATTCCAGAAATGAAGGTAGACCTTTTGGGTTGCTATAAATCATACAGCCGATTACCCACGGAGAATCCACTTTCATAAGGCTTTCCTGGCTAAACCACCGTACGAGCTTTCGGTCTTGTTTTCGACAGCAACCAGTTATCCTTGGCTTTTACAAATTTCCGTTGGTGCACCTAACATTTGAGGGATAGGACCATGCATGGGAATAATTCGAGCATGTAACCGAAGGAATTTTAGTTGGCCTTTCCACGTTATTACGTCAAAGAGTAAAATAAAGGAAAAGAAAAAAATAAATAATAATAAAAAAGAGAGAGAGAAAAAAATTGGATTTGAAAAGAAAAATTAATTTGAAAGCCGTTGCACGCTCGAATTGTAAAGTTCGTTCGAACTTTCGTATCAGGCCGATTTATTTCCGATCTAGTAAAGCACGTAAGGAGTCCATCATTGGACCTATCGAACATGAAACGGATCGATTCCACTTCGTTTGCTTTCGCGCGTAAAACTTCGGTCCGTTTCCTCTTCCTAGCAAGATAGTCGTAGCACGAATTTTCTAGATAAGAATAAGACAAATTTTCGAATCAAGAGAATAACGTTAGAGAATCAAAACGAGGGAAGAAAATGTTACAAGAACATTTTCGTCGAGATTAAGATATTATCTTAACCATATAAATCGGCAAGTTACTTGGTTAACGTTATTCCCCTTCGAAAACTCGTTCAATTCTTATCCACGGCCGATCATTTTGATTTATAGTCGAAGAAATAAATTTACTTCCGTACTATTTCTTTAAACGAGCATTCCTACTTTTACGCTTGATTCCACATATCCCAAGAGCTAGAATAAAGTCTTGGAATCAATCACAAAAGCTAAGAGTTACGACGAGCTTGGCAGTCGTTCAAGTTTACTCAATCATTTATCCATCGATCTTTTCTTTTTTCTCTAATGTTATTATCCAAGGTCAATGAATTCGTACGAGCTAACTTAAAAAATGAATATATCGATACGAAGCGAGTTATAAATAACGAAAGGCAAATTGGATAGACGGGTACGAAAACGAATTATACTTGCATTTCCATCAGCAGGATCAAAAGTAGATATTTTCAACGTTCGGTGAATAGTATATTTCCATTCCTTTTTCAAGTATCTTCCATCAGTGTTGATTGTTCGAACGTAAATGCAAACGAAACGTTCCGATGCTTTGGCAAAGATAGAAAAAGAGAGAAAGAAGAAAAGAAAAGGGAAAAATGAATAGAAGAGGTTTCTAATGGCTGTTAAAATAGAATAGATGGTTAAGATCGGGTAGAAGGTGGAAGCAACGGGGTGAGAGGGAGGGAAGGAAGGGGTGGAGGAAATTTTCGTAGGTCGAAGATAAAGAGGATTCTGTTCTATACTAAAAGGACAGATAATGGGAGCTTGCTTCTACCTTGGTAGTACGCACACCTACTCAAAATAATATCACGGTACGATAGAGGATCATCAATCACGCGTCCTAATGAAAAGCCTGCCGTTAAGCCGTGCGCGCGAGCGCACGAGTATGCGCACGAGTATGCGCACGCACACACGCACGTACTATAACAGCAAGTGTGTCCGTTGAACGTATCAAGGGAAGACCGACTAAACCGTACAACAGTAACAACAGCTGGAATCGACGATGTTGGCAGCTCGCTATAACGGAGCTTCGATATATCGATCACCCTTCCATCTCTTGTTATCTTACACAGTACCTATCTACATAAGCAAAGAGCTTACTATCGATTGTATGACTTCGATGCCATTATTATCAGATGAATTTACGCTGACATTTCATACTCCTGTGGCTTGTTATATCCACATACTAATTTTCCAAACAATAACAACGACCTAGCATTTTCTTACCATTTAGGTTATTAACAACCAAATGGAACAACTCAGTAGGTTATCCAAGTTTGTCATTCAATGTTGGATAATTGTCGCTTTTCATTCTTATACCCAAAGACGTGGAAATCGACGAGTTACCATACCTCGCGAAATTCCTACTTTTACGAACAATACCTCAAATGCTTTTTGTCGTGAAATTTTCAACAACACGCCAAGAGTTTCTCCGTTCTAATTTTCACTTATCGTACTACAAATCGTAGCAAAGCCCTTATAGAAAGGTAAAGGAGCCTTGAATGAAGCTTCAAAATGTATTGTGTTCTCCTTTCTCTATTGAAGTATTATTATTATTAGATATAGTTAAGCGAGTAAGAAGGATTGTGCAAAATTATCTCCTTTGCGTAGTTTGCTACATTGTTTATTATATTCTTTTACGTAGTTATGTGAATTCGAATAAAGAAATACGAGATAAAATATCACGGAAAATACATCAAACGAATATCATTTTTATAAAAAAATTTTGCTACGTCAAATAATTTTAATACATCGCTTAATGAAAACTAAACTCTGTTGAATAGCGTACGTGAATACGTACGTGGACAGACGAAACGGCAAAAAGAGAAAACGATTCAACATTTTCCACAACGTCGCTTTGTTTAACTTAACATTTTATTTATTCGTCATCACTGAAAGATTGTCAGAGTACAAGAGAGTGTTCTATTCATTAAGTTTGGACATACCCGAATAAAGTTTTATACTTGTTTTTCTAACAGAGAAGTTTTAATAAAACGGAGAAAGGAATTTGAAGACTTTGGAGGTAATAATATTCTTCATTTTGAAATCTCTAGCAAAATACGGATTAGTATATTTATTAAAAATGTTCATGTTATATCAGATATAACGAAGTAAAAATGAGAATAGCATTATCGCTTTACCCTCGGGAACAAATTTCAGGTAGTTAACGTTAGTAATTAATTGACTTTTCTCATCCTTTTTGCTCACGTAACACGATGTTCGAAATATTTTAAATTATTTTCAAAGAGGAACGGGCATAGAGAGAGAGAGAGAGAGAGAGAGAGGAAGAGGAAGTCACGTCAGTGATACGTTCTCGTAAGAGAACCTTCCAACGGTTAATACTAATTGCCACGCAAGTGCATACGGCGGCTCATTATTTCATTAGTCGTTACTAACGATCGTTTCGTGCTTTCGACGATGCATTTTTCGACAGGGAGCTTAAAAATGAGGAAAAAGTAAAGCAAGAAAAAAAAATGGAAACCAAAAGGAAAGAACAAACAAGAAAAAGAAGAGGAACGAAAAAGAAATAAACAAAAAATACAGAGAGAAAGAGAGAAGGTTCAAACGAGTAGACGAAACTTCTATCAGAAATCGAAGGTGGATCGGTGAGATATTGGGGGATTAAATCGAATAAACGAAAGAAGGACGGAGAGAGAGAGAATGAAAGAAAGAGAGAGACAAGAAATAAAAGATGAAAAGAGAGAAAAGAGGAAGTTTGTGGGGTGGTATGACATCGAGGAAAGGGCACGATGCGAAGCGTGTTCCGAGAAAATCCGGACTATTTCTGTTCGAGTTTCATTACGATCTGCTAATAAAAAGAAGATAATTAAAAGTTTAACGATTTCATCGCTTTTGGTTAGATATGTTCGAGCTGTACATTCTTTTCTACTTTTTTCTTTTTTTATTTTGGAATACGTTTGACATCAACTGTCTTTTATCTCACGAATTAGATCAATATACCGTTCTTCTAGGTCCAATCAAATATCAAACATTCATGATATTACGTCGTATACGGTATCTCAGCATCTATTTGATTAAATCTTCAAGATTCAAAGTTCTTTCGTGACTATTCGCGATATTTCGTTCTTTTGTCAACGCTCCCACCCTGTTTTCTTCTTTTTCTTTTTTAAAGACTCCCATAACTCTTTGACGTATCATTATATCGCAGTATCGCGAGATATGTTACATCGAAAATATGTAATTTCTGCATAGGCGGATAGATAGATATCCACCCTTTCTTCAGGTTTTTCCAATTCTTATATTCTTCTGAAATACATGGATTTTATATTACCTGTCTATATATATATATATTATGTCTATATATATATATATATATATATATATATATATACACACACATATACATATACCTTTCCGCGAAAATTCATATGGCGATTTTCGATAACTATAAATTTCCGATTCTATCGAAGATAGATTTTTCAGCCCGCAATATTAGAAAGATATCTATCATTGCTTTTGCTGACTTATAAGAATATTATTTAGTCGAACGTAAGGTAATATCTACGTAAGATCCGACATATATCTTTTATTTTGTTTAAATCTTTTCTTCTTCTTTCTTCTTTTTTTTTTAATAAAATATATGTATCGTCGTAAACAACAAATGAAATTTAAGTATGATATTTATCTATGAATTCGAATTGGAGAAAGTAAGATCGTGTAAATAAATCAAAAGATGTACAAATCGTAAAGAACAGTATAATTCGAAGAAAGTATTTGGAACGCATTTCCCTTTCCTTTTGGCAAAACGTACAAGTGGAAAGAATTCATTGGACGTTTCCGTATTCCATTTCCCGCGTGAGTTTCAACCGCGTAGAAACGTAAACGTCCGCGAGGAAATAGTGGTAACGCAAATGTATACTAAAGTTCGCAAACTGCGCGCACGTGACTGGCACACTTGTGAGGGGACAAGTGCATAAGTAAACCGCCTCTGGGAAATCCGTTTTTATTCTCATTCCACGATTGTACTATAGAAAAATCGTTGTAAACCTTTTTGTAACATCTTTCTGGTTATCTTCAAATTATAAGTCAGAAAGAAAATAATATACGATGTAAAAAGAAAGATACAAAGTCGGTATATAATTTTCATTATAAAGAGAATAAATTTCAAACGTGTAAGAAATTCATTACAAGTTTTTTTTTTCGACGTTTGTAGCTTGAGAAAATTTTAAAACTGACTGGTATTAGTGGCTTTCTATAATGCATAATACTCTTTCATTCATACTTTCTCTCTCTCTTTTTCTTGCTAGCCAAACTTCCTTCGTTAATTGACATAACATTAGAAGGGAAACGGAAAGAGAATTTTCTTCTTATTGGTCGGCATTACGCGAGAATTACATTATGTATTTAAAATGGAACTGTTCGAGCTTAATATGAAAATTCATATTTCTCTTATAGTCTTTTCATATTCAGAATCTAATGAAGTTATCTCGTACTTATTGTTAGACTCTACTCCATATTCTTATTCCACACTTTCAGTAGGTATTCCCTTTTGTCATCATTCATTATTTTCTACTTATCGAAGAAAAGCCACTTTATAAAATTTCCGTTATACCAGACGGGAATGCTTTTCGTGAGACTGAATTAATGTAATAACAGTTTGGTTTAAATAAAATGTCCAGACGTTAAAGTATATACTTTTGGTTTCTTCTTATCTCGGAATATTTCTTGTTATTTTTTATAATTATATGTCGTGATGAAGTTTAATGACTTACTATATACATACATACATGCGTACATATGTATATATATATATGTACGTGGCAGACGAAGTTTTTCCTTCTTTCGTTTCGTGTTTACGTTAATATTATACCTTTGGCACGAGCATAATTCCTTTCCAACTCGGTTGAGGTACTCCAGTCACGCGTACGATGTTCATACCACTAAGGAGACCACTCTTTCTTTCTCTCGCACTCTTTCTTTTTCCCTCTCCATCTTCCTCTTTTCCTTTCTCTCTCTTTATTTTTTTCTCTTTTTCTCTTTCTTTTCCTCTCTTCTTCCTATTGGTCTTGTGCCACATGCGCTTTGTACTTCCGGTACGATGATCTCAAACGTTTCGCTGTTCGTTGCAACTTGCAAGAGTCCTCCGGGAATATCCAATACGCGTACGGTATAGCAAAAGAAAACGTTTTCCCTTTTCTCCTCTTCTTTTTTCTTTTTTTTTTTTTTTATCCAGCAGGAAAAAATGTCCTTCCTTTCATGATACTCATGTTTTTTCTATTTATGCATGCATGTATGTACTGGCGTATGTATCTATGTATGTATGTATGTATGCATGTACGTATTTATGAACGTAGATAGGTGAATCGTTTGTAAAATATCAAAGGGCACGATGACCGAATTCTAAAAGTATCTTTTACATATTTTCTTTATTGCTTTATCAAGTCGTATCACACAGTCGTAAACGTTGAATGAATATCTTTGAAGATTTTTACGAAGAAAATCAAGGAGAACGGATAAAAGCAAGCCCATTTCTTTTTCTATCTTTTTCTTTTTTACTTTTTTTTTTCGTTTCTTTTTTTTTTTTTTTGCCCCTCACCGAGACGAACATGTGAAGTAAGAAAGAATATTGATTACGGAATAATTTCTGATGCGATTGCATTAAAACTTTACCTTTGAAAGGAATAAAATCAAAGAGTATAAAAAGTAGTATCGAAATGTTTTATCTTTGCGAGAAAAAAGTGGAATGGAAAATGGAAATTAGTTTATTATGAGACGAACGGAGAACACGTCGATAAAGTTATCGATGCAATTAACGGACAGAAACGATAAACATTGTATATCGAAGGAACTTGTGGTATCGCGAGAATATAATAAAAGTAGAGGGTGAAGGACGTAATATCGCGGTTTGCCATTTCAATCATGATTGAGTTCCATTCGATCAGAAAGATTAGAGATTTGTAGAAAATAAAAGTGCACGATAATAAAGAAAAGCAATTTCCAATCGGATTGATCTTCTTTTCATTTTTCTTTTTAACCTATTTACATCGACCAACTTTACAGCGCGAAGATAGTTTGCGCGAGATTATTCGAACGTTCTTTAGCGTTTCGGAAAGAAAGAAAGAAAGAAGGGAAACAATTTCTTTAAAATTTTTTCGACGAAATCGAAGCGTGCAGTCAACGTAGATGCAACGTAAGACGAGAAGTATTTCGATGCTCTCGAAAAGAACGTACGAATGGATCTAACGCGTTTAATAAAATATTACGATAGACAATGAACCTAGCAATCTTTAACGATAACGCAATACGACAGCTTTGAAAGGTTTGAGAGAAAAAAAGGAGGAAAAAAGGAAAAGAAAAAAAGAAAGAAAGAGAAAAAGAAAATCCACGATTATTTATGAGTCAAAGTTCCGAGTGCTTTTCAAGTAAGTTTAACTTAACGCATTAGCTCCAACCCCGCATCGGCGTTTGCCGCATCGCCGATGTGTTTGCCCTTATTCTATCTTAAAGCTTTCCGTTCTTCTTCGGGAAAACGTCTAGCCAAAATAACGGGGTTCCCTTAACGAATCTTCCAAGTATCTATCCGCGTTCAAAATACGATCTTACCATTTGAAACAGTGAAATACGTTCTCGTAAGATTGATAGTCTTCTCGAACCATCAAGGAGAGAATATTTACCGTTTAAATCGGATTTAATTCACCGTTTGATGAGAGTCCTCGTTCAGCAGCTTTCCGTTTTCCAAACGTTTAGTCAAAGCCTATTTAACGGGCTTAAACGTCAATGTCGCTACAACATTATCATTATGTAGATAATACCTTCGTTGTATTTACTACGGAAAATCGTTTCAGACAAGATGTATACGTTTTCTTTGTTTGTGCGAATGCACGAGCGTATGCGTGAGAGAGAAAGGAGAAAATATAGTGTGTGGGAGTTTGTGTCCTAGATTTCTATGCGACCAACGAATGCTACTATGCTCGTCTGCTATGAGTTATTATAATCGACCTTTCGTCTTGTCTTCAGATTCTATAAAGCTCTATACAATAGTATATACATGAACATAGAGATACATACATACATACATACATACATACACACGTATATAAATACCTACGTAGTACTCTTTCGTTTAGAATTGAGATTACAAAGTACGAATCTTCCTTTCTATTGCTACCCTTTATGTAAAAGGAAGTGACGAACGAAAGGATGTTTTCATGATTCTCTCGTTCTCATTTATTCTACATCTTCTTCCTTTCTCTTTCTCTTTCTCTTTCTCTTTCTCTTGTTTAGTCGTTCTCGTTCCACTACGATTTCATTGTTCACGATTTCGTATTTCAATTTCCTTCTGTGGAACGATTCGATTTAGTGGCAATACATACATACGTACATATATCGGAATAAGGTGAACGAGCGAACGTATGGGTGACACGTTCGCGAGTGGACGATCGACGACTCTTTAGCGAAGCTACGAATATTCAAGCCATCCGCACATCCTTCCTTTTCTGATAGGTACGTTCGGGCAAAGCGATACGAAAATAGATGAATGTTACGAGAAATAGAGGAATTAATGAACACATCGTATGTTTCCGTTCGTTTCAATATCGACAAGAATTTACGAGCTCGTTATTCTCGTGAAATCTCTTACATCGATTACATAGGTTACGTTACTTTGACATGCATAAATCCCAGAGAGTAAAACTGTATAGAGAGTCGTCGGAAATAAAAACGAAATACAAAAAAAATTTCTCCTTCCCGTTATTTTTCTTCTTAACAAATCGTTCTTTTTTTTTTTTTTGATATACGTCTAATCTATTACATCGATAAAAATTACCAATAGTAGATATAGCTCGAGCAAAGTCATTTGTCAAAATACATCTCGTTTAATACTACTCGCGTCCATTATACTCTCCTATCCACGACATATCGTCCATTATCTCTTATCGGAACGCGGAAACGATTTAACCCCACGTACGTTGCATCTGTCCGATGATAATCTTCGATTTAAGCTATGCCGAGATTCGATTGGCAACTGCTACTATTAGAGAAGCATACATATTAAGAGAACGTATATCCGTAACTATGTATTCAATTCAAAGTTTATTCGAACGGATAGTCGAAAACCCACAAAATTATCGTTATGCCATCGGATATTTAAAACCGTTGCTTCCGACAAACGAAACGTATATTCCAAAGCGTATTTCACGCGATATGAATGCGTTATACGTGTATGTTAAATTAAATAATCGAGTAGAGTTAGTTTATTTATTAAAAAAAAAAAAAAAAAAAAAAAAAAAAAAAGAAAAAAAGAAAGAAAGAAAAACAGAAAGAGAAAAAAACGCACAGCCACCACGCTGCTCTTTGGAAAGAATCAATAACAAAGTGTATGAAAATTAAATACAAATACGTAGTCGAAAGTATCATCGATACCGATATTCGCGTTGTTCTCTATGGAAACACGTATCGTTCCTATTATTATTATTGTTTCTATAGATCAAACACTCCAAAAATTGTCATCGTTTATTTCAGAATGGCAAATGATTTTTTTCTCACGATGGTGCTAAAAAATAGTTATAAAATATTACCACGATCCTGCAAACAGAAAAATATAATATTTCTTTCTTTTCCTTTTTTTTTTCTCTCATTTTTTCCTCCCTCCTTTTTATCTTCCTTTTTTTTCGTAGGCAATAAAAGAAAAATAAAAAAAAAGAAAACACGTCACTTCTAATCAGATTACGTATGGAAGTAAAATGTAACGAACACTTTTTCGTTGGACTACCTTCGCTACCCGTCGACCATGAAAAACGATCGATTTGATAACCGTTGACCAGAATAGAGGCAAACGAAAATAATTCCCGCACAATTTTCGCGTAAATTTTAGTTTTGTTCTCTGACAGGGAGCACCGCCGGCGCACCGGTATTGGTAGCTGGAATATTTCCGATATTGGCCGATTTTCGGCTCAGAAAATTCTCGCCGTGCGATAAAATATTTCTCTTTTCGGCTCTCTTTCTCTATGCACAACAGTTTTACACAATCGAGTGCCAAATCGAACGTTGTCAAAAGCGAACGAAACAAAATAAAATAAAAAAAGAAAGAAAAAATGAATAAAGAAAGAGAAAAAAGAAAAGCTCGAAAAGAGCTTATTAAAGGGTATAGCAATTATTCGATATGCTATGTCGTATCATCGATCGTCGTTCTCTCATTATAAAACAGACAAAGATGTTCCGATTTCATTGGGATTCGGCTTTGAATAAAAGCCGGCTTGAAATCTTTTAGCGTAGTTCAAAATCGATTCTATCGACCATAGACGAATGGACAGATAACTAGCAGGATCGATCGTTAGCATTAAATCCAAATCGATGTGACTAGCATTCGGCCTACAAACTTTTATAATAGCGAAATCCGTCTTTCGAATTACAACGGATGAAAAAGGAAAGAAAAGAAGAAACAACTAAAAAAATAAGGAAGAAGAGAAAAGTAAGAAAACCTTCCATACGAATTTAATATATCGTATTACCAGTGTGTTGGTATAGAAACGTAGAAATGGGATTGTATTGAGAAGACAGATTGAAAAAAAGAAGAAAAAAAAGAAAAGGAAGAAAAAAAAAATTCGATGCATACTTGTTAGATACAGTCTCGACGAACTTTTCCCAGTCGAATCGAATCCACCCCTAACACACATAGTCTATCCTTTTCTCGATTTTCCAAGACCCGTAACTATATCTTAGAAACGATCTCGAAGTAGACTTCATCGACCGGAAGGATTCCCGTCGTGGATGTTGAATTTAACCCGGAGCCTGGCGTTCCGTGATTCATGGAATTAATTTGACGGAATTACTCCAACTTTCCTGGCACCGATATATTGCTCGACCGAACTAGCGACGAAAGCGCCAAGAACGTTTACCGTACCTTCAACGACTTTACGAAGAAGCGCCTTGAGAAAAGTCAACTACACTCCCAGTGACTACAGTCACTACCACGTAGTCGTTCTTAAGTTAATCGATTCTATGAATAAATTCAATATTTATCAATCGTTGAATGTTAAAAAAGCGTTATGGATAGTTCCTTGTCGTTACCAGTTCGTTAAGTTAAATTTGTTGAGGCGTACAAACGGAAATACAATATTTCAAAGGAAATTTCTTCCGAAAAAGATTTTTCGTCGTTTCTTCAACGATATAGAGAGAAAAAAAAAATGAAAAAAAGAAAAGAAAAAAATATCGTTTCTTAATATTTCACTATAAAATGTATAAGAACGTATCTATATATGTGTGTGTGTGTGTATGTGTATAAATCGAAAAGAGAAAAAAGACAGAGAGAGAGAAAGAGAGAGAGAGAAAGAAAAAGGAATTCAACAAACGGCGATGTGGAAAGAGTATTCCATCAACTCGACAGCTTTTGGACATTACGCGAAGAGCTTAATATTTCTACATAGGAATCGGGGCATATAAAAAAGAATCAACCAACCGAGACCATCGACCTTTCGTTCTGTCCACGAATGTTTAGTAAACATACTCAAAGAATATGTGATTCGTGTGTATATATATATATATGTGTGTGTGTGTGTGTGTGTATATATGTATGTACGTATGTACGTGTCAAAGGAAAATACGTAACAACAGAATGAAATCGATTAGTTAATTAAGTGAGTTCAAATCAAACAAATTAACGACAAGTGGTAAAATTGTTTTTCGAATTATTTTAATGACCGCAATTAAAGTCGTTTCAATCCCGCACAAGAGTTGAAGAAATCAAATATTACTCAGGATATTGCAAGTAATAGAAACGAAAATTTATATTTTCTCGAATCAAGCGATTTAATTAGTACGCTTAAATTACCTGACATCGTACAACGTATTTTCGCTAGAATCCTCAGAATTAAATCGGCTCACGGTATTACGATTTAAATACCTGTTAAGAATACTACGAAGGAACGAATCGAGAGAACGACAGTTAGAGCGAGACCTAGAACGATAATAAGAAAGAAAGAGAGAGAGAGAGAGAGAGAGAGAGAGAGAGAGAGAGAAAAAAATTTAAGTTAAATGCAAAGGACCGAGTACCCCGAAGCGAGCGATGAATTTTGGTGGAAAATTTCAAGCTATAAACCGCGAGGAATCTCAAAGTCGTCGTCTCGAAGGATATTTATGCACGACTGCCTTCTCAGATTGACTCTCCGACCTCGACGAAATTTTACGAGAGAATTAAACGATCCAAAAGGTGCAAGCTTTGCTCTGAAACGATCGATAGAATCGATTTTAGGGAAAGGTTGCATTAATTTCACGTCCCAAGAGTGAAAGCATCGGGGCACGTTGCATTTCCGAATGAAACGTAGCGCGAAGTTAAATTTAAAAGCTCCATAGCACTGACATTGGTTGACGTGATTGCACTTACACATATGTCCTCCATTCGTCGCTGTTTGTTACCGACTGCCTCCTTTCCCTTCTTTTTTTTTCTCGTTTCGTTTTTCTCTTTTTCTCTTTGGTATTTATTTATTTATTTATTCCCTTTTTTAAAAATTTTTATTATTCCTTTTTTTCCGCCTTTCTTGCGCACGAATCATGGTTTTACAAAACGAAATAAAAGGTTACGCTCTCTTCTTGCTTCCTTTTTATTTCATAACTTGCCCCTTTCATTCCGCTACAAAATATTTGTTTGTTTCAAATGCGCCTGCAGTCAAAATAAAATCTCTTCGTTCTATTCTCTTTCTCTCCCTTCTGCTTTTCCTCCTCCTTCTCCTCTTCGCCGTCCCCTTCCATCGTGCCCCTGTCGTGTTCATATTGAGATTTTAGAATGAATATTAAAAATACTTTCATACCTTTAAAGGCGGACCATTTAATATAATCGTGAATATAACTCTTTGATCCAAGACACAACGAGTTATATCCGCAAAGCGGATAACGAAATGAATGTTTCTCGAGAGTTTCTCAAAACAAATGTATATCTCTCTTGGCTAATATCTCGATCGTTATGATGATAATCTATATATATATATATATATGTAAGATATTATTCCGCTTAAATTTTTATTTTTCATCGTGTACTTAACCGTATATCAGAAACGTTATTACATTCTTTATTACAATCGCTAGTTCGGTCGACTGTGTTGTGAAATAAATTCATTGCATTACCTTCTTCAAATGTATATTATAACAACGTTCTAACAAATGTACATATAGATCTACTGTAACATTTCATCGAGATGCACGTCGTATAGCGACATTCTTATCCGTCAAGAGATAATGTATGTTATCTTTTTAAAGAAAATTCTACGAGAGACACGAGAAATAGAGAGAACGCTTTTACAAAAGAAGATCCAAGCACGCGTATACTTAGATAGAGAGGCTCTGTGTCACTGTCGAACAACACACATGAAAAAGAGCATTTGTGTATATACATGGATGCATAGCTCGATCGAGTATTTGTATGCATATATATATATACACACGTATGAACGTTAAAATATTTACACGTATATATACTCGGATACGAATAAACCTGTTATTCGGATCTCCTGTGTACCTGTTGAATTTGAAATAACGATTCGTTTCTCTACTGTACTAGACGTATTTTAAGTATAGATAAAAGTATTATTTATACGATATACTTGTTATATGTCACGAACACGATACGAAATGTATATCTTATTAAATTAATCCTTCTACGTGCGTATAGTGATTTGATATAATACGACGATTTAATTTTGTATGTAAAGAAAAAGAAAAAAAATTGTGAAGCAGTATCAAAGATTTTTCTTCGAAATATCCAATTGGTAAAAGAAATAAAAATTCATTCATTAACATAAAAGTTACTGATCTATTTTTACCCTTTTTGTCAATTTGACGAGCATTTGAGCAAAAAGAAAAAACAAAAATCGCTTAACTCTTCATTATTATTTTTACTCGATTTCATTTTGAGATAACGAATAAACGAAAACACCATACGATTAATGTTACTGTAATAATTACGATTTCGCTATGATTCCAAAATAACATAAACAAGAAGAAAAAATATCATTTTATACTTGATAATTCTATTGTCGGAAGAGTTAATTTAATCGAAAAAAAAACAAGAAACAATATGTATGTGCATCTAAAAAAAATAATTAAATAAATAATGGGATGTTTTATTTGAAGAAGATTAAATGAAATATATAAGAGAACGAATGGATTGGAAATGCATCAAATCGCGGTATCGTAAAATCGTTTGTGCTAAGAAAAGAGGTCGCGTGAATGTCTTAGCTGGATAGAAAACACGCATTACGGATTTACGCTTCTATGGATAATCCTAGTCACTCGTATCGCGATCGTTATTTACGAAAGCCTTCCGGCTAGGCGTCGCCGATCGATTTCCGTTTCGAAGAAGCACAAAGCCGAGCTGCCAGGCCGGAGGGCACGCGCTAGAAACTTTGCCTTTGAGCGAACATTTAGAGCCGAATAAAAATCGTGTATTTACGAGTACGTAGTAGAAAGAGAAAGAAAGAAAGACAGAAAAACGAAAGGAAAGAGAGAGAGAGAGAGAGAGAGAGAAAGAGAGAATACACAACACGCGAAAATACAGCAACAAATCGTGGAAAAGCGGAAACACCCCTTAGATGTTCCAATTCTAACCGTGAAATGTGGCAAACAATTGCGATCGTAATTAGAAAGCAGCAGTTTTGGTTTTTTTTCCCGTAACTAACCGACAAAAAAGCTTTGATTTTTTTGTAATAGTAATCATTACCAATGTAGTTCACGTTAATGACCAACACTTTGATATGTTTCTATACAATTCTTATTTATTTTACTCGCATTCTTTTTCTTTTTTGTTTTTCTTTTTGTTTGAAGAGCAGGAGTCTGATCGCAAAAAAAAAAAAAAATTACGTACGAATCTTCATTAAACGAGATCATACTTTTAATACTAATTTTCAATCATATTCATTTAAAATCGTTCGTATAGTAAAATATTTAAAGATAAGTATGTATTTTTAGATTTCGATATGAAACTTAAATCTCTCTCTCTCTCTCTCTTTCTCTTTCTACAATAGTTTCAAAAGTAACAATCCATTACAATTATCTTTATATCAGCAACATAAAGAATTCCCTATAGTCGTGCCTAAAAAATGAAACGAAATGGCATAGACACCATTGCAGACGATAAAACCAAAAGTAAACGTTTGCCATAGGCTACGTTTTTTCTTAAACACATTTTTCGGCTGGTACCACTCGTACACGTTCGTAGAGTATTTCGTTGCATTGTGAACATAGATGCATCCATTAAACCATTTTCACGGTGAACTTCAACGGTGCTACGTGCTCGTTATCCATTAAAGTTAATGTTAACCTACGGTTTAGGTTCCTTTCGGGCGTGTATTTCTCTTTATAAGAATAGCGACGTAGAAACTAAAACGGTCGAGTCAATAACCCGGTACAGTTTGCTTTTTTGTAAAAAAAGCTTTTCGTAACGCGCGAGAAATAAAAAGAAATATATATATATACAAGATATTCTGAAGACATGAATACCTGACTGTGAAAATATTCCTATCGACATTCCTTTCATCATTTTTATCTTTTCTAATTTCTAGTCAATAAGGTCAGTTATTCTTTTACTATATAATATATGAGAAATAAGTATCTTTCTGTCTTTTTTTCTTTCTCTTTTTCTTTCTCTCTTCTTCCATTGGGAATATATAATACGAATGGAAAAAGAATAGAAAAATAGGATAAGAAAAATATAGGTGAAACAGATAGGAAGCCGTGCAAAGGTGGTTTTCACCTATCATCTTTCTCCTTCCAAAGTTTTTTTCTCTCTTTCTCTCTTTCTCTTTCATTTTTCTTCCTCGATTCGAGGTACACATATACACATTCACATATACACATATAAAAGGTACATTGCATTGTACGTTTGTACCTCAAAGATCTATCCATTCTCTTGGAGCGAACGGTGTCAGGCCGGTGTCCCTCGTGCACGAAGATATTTCTTCTTATCGACAAATCGTGATAGCCAACGTTAGAAAATATTCCATTGTTATGGAATATGACTGTGATCCATTGGGATAAAACGAGATTTACGAAGACTTACGAGGAGAGAGAAAGAAGCTTTTGACAATTTGTGATAGCGAAGAAAGTAAGGATCACGAAAAAGAGGAAAAAAAAAGAAAAAGTAGAATCACAAAAAGGGAAAGAACAAAATAAATAAATAAATAAATAAATAAATAAAAAGTATTCTATATAAAAAAAAACTAATTGCGAAGCTTATTTTCCTTTCTTTTTTTTTCTATCCATTATCATACATAGAACTTTGTATAAACATCGAAAATCGATTATTATATTGAAGCTTACTTGCGACACGATTATCGTTGCAATATCGACGTTCTGATACATACATATATATATACATAGACACACACACATATATATATGCACATATATACATACATACATATATATATATATATATATATATATATATATATATTCATTGTCTCGATTTATTTAACAAGGATAATCCATTCTGATAGTAGATGTACTCTTCCGGAGAGTGAGAGAGTAGGAATTAATTGTTCCGTAAAAGAGGAGAGATAATGCGATCGAATCTCTGCTTAGAAAGAAGTGGGAGGGGGTTGGTGGAGGGGAGGAACATTCACTGGAATAATTCCCCTCTTGTGTTCTCGTAAATCGGATCGCCGGAATGCCAACGGATGTTTCGAACGGACAGATATCGTTCCGATCGCGAATTCTCCTTTCAATTTTCCGATCCATCGATCGATAACCGTATTATCTTCTACGATGGATCGATACTAACTGACATTAAATCTTACTTCTCATAGACGTCGACCGTCTACATTGTACCTACTTTGTACCTTCAACGATCGTCTCAAGTTTCTTTTCTACCTAAAGAACGTTCGATTCTCGTCGAAGTAATACCTTCGAAACGTTTCTACGTCAATGTGGGAACAAAAGCGATGCTATTAAGAAAAAGATTCTACGCGTTCGTTATGCGGGATTTATAGATTTTTACGAGGAGAGAGAGAGAGAGAGAGAGAGAGAGAGAGAGGATTGATGTCAAGAACTGAAAATTTTTTTACTCGATTAAGCAACTCGATTCGTTGTAAGGATATTTCTCTATCGTATTGTTTAATATATGTATAATAAAATCAAATATAAAAATGTTAAAAGTTGTTTAATATCTTTGTCATAGCCTGTCATTCTTTTTCTCTCCCTCTCTCTCTCTCTCTTTTTCTTAGAGGATTTTATATGCTTCCATCTCTACGCAGCAACCCACCTACTACATCCGTGTATACGTAAAATACACAGGTATTATATAGCAAGGCGGCAGTTTCGCTCCGCACTTTTGTTTGCGTTACTGCATTATTCATGAGTGTACTTATAAGCCACTATTGCATCTCGTTGCATCACACACCCGCCCGCCCGGTTCGCATCTTGAGCTAGCAAAAAGAAACGGGGCTGAAGGAGGGCGTTGTCTGTACAACGAGTAAATGGAAAATCGACCCTCTTTCTTCCTCTTTTCATTTTTTTTTCTTTTTTTTTTTAAATCTCCCTCAGTTTTTTCTCTTACGATTATCGAATTAATAGTTTGATGTATAAAGAGAAAAGAAATAAATGATAAATCAATTGTAATAAAGTGTAAAAAGAAAATAACTACTAAAATCTGTATCGAAAGTTATTAAAAAATAACATAACACCTAGTAACCCTCTAACAATTTTGTAGATATTTATTTAGATTATCACTTGCTATGACGTTATCATAAAATGCTTTATACGTAACAAAATGAAATTAGCTTCGGATGATATTTAGATGATAGCTTTTAAGGTTTAATTAAATAAAGTGTCACGTTAGAGTTAATGAAAGAGTTCTATATAAAAATAATATTATCACTCCTCGTGACCGTAGGGTGTAAAACTTTAAAAATAATTATTATAAAAATACAGTTTTATTTAAAATTAATTGTACGCCGAACGACGACAAACTTTTCAGTAGTTCTAACTAATCCTAATAATCTAATAATCCTAAATCTACCATGCGAAAGAATAATTTTTAAAGAATACACTCTTCTTGAACATTAAAATTATTTGTCGAGCGAGTAGAACTTGTCAACGAACTTAACCAATTCTAAATTATAATAATCTTGAAAATTTAACAATTCCAAATCTCTCTCTCTCTCTATCATCTAAAAAAAAAAATAATATAAAAAAATACACTACTATTTAAAATTAATTATGCGTCGAGCCAATAGAATATCTCTCTGAATTTAGCTAAAGTTTCGAAATTCTAATAATCCGAGAATCGTAAAAATTTATCAAGCGTAAAAAAATATCGAATGAAACTTAAAACGCACACACAAACACACACTTACAAGTAAGACTTTGATCGTAGATTTTTCGTTTGTTCCTGTTGTTAGTTCGTTCTCACGGTATAAACTTTATACACACTACAGTAACGTTATCGGTTAAGCTCAAAGTCGGCTTTACTTCGTTGTCGTCGTCGTCGAGTGTGGCAGACTACTTTTGAAACCACTAAAACCGCTCGACTCCACCGTTTGCGTGTAACGTCGCGACTAGGTGCCCTGTAACGAGGCTCGTTTGCGTTCCTCCTCATCGTCCTCTTTCACCTTCTCCTCCTCTTCTCGTCTCGTGCCTGTTATCCTCATTAATTAACGTTGTGCGACGCTGATTGATAACTAACCAACGTTCTCCTCTTCTCTTTCACGGAATTCCCATCGACGACGAGCTCGCCAAAATTTGTTTTTTTTTTTACCCCCTCTCGTGAGTTAAAGTACGTCGTGTAATTTCGTCAAAATAACATAATACAAATGTTATTCAGCGGTCATTTCGTGGTTCGATTTGTTTCCCTTTGTTTATAAAAACGATTCGTGAACTTGACTATGAAAATAAATAATTTCGATCGTTTATATTTAACAAAGGTTGTTTTTTTTTTTAACGATACGCCTAATAAGAACGCCACGATACTAAATGGACTTCGTTCGAAAGTATTCGCTTGGTGAAATCGCTTTTGAGAATGAGTAGAAGTAAGAATCGATTGAGTGTTCTAAGGATACTGATTAAAAACTATAGTTTTTTGAGTCCTGAAAAATTTCCTGAACAATATTCGATTTAAGTATTAACTTTCCCTTTTCCGTTGAGATACACAGCTTTTCAATGGTAAGTAACAAAAGAAATGTCCTTGATATCAATATCTTTGACCAATTGTTCTTTAATAATCGTTATCAGATTGTTTTATATTATCAATATAGATCCGATATATCAACGATATCAAATATAATTCGTGAAATCCGTAACGCCGTACGAAAAGAGTTTAAACGTTTAATAAAGTAATAATTATTCCAACAAAAAACTTACCAATCTCGTTTTCTTTCTCTCTCCTTTCTCTTCCTCCTTCAGAATAAAAAATAAACTTAACAATCAAATTTCACCATGCCTTTGTTTCTCCCATTGGTTGTTGCACACGATCCCATACAGCACGTTTTTTTCTTACTTCGTACAAGTAGATGAGATCCTTGGTGTCTGCCATGTCGATTGACTTCATTCTTGAATAATCAATAAAATACAACAATAAAACTCTCACATTTCCGGATTCAATTTTGATGAAGAATTGATAAATACAAGTTCAACCACGATCGCGATCATTCCGATGTAAAAGATTTATAAAATGAATCCTTAAAATCTCTAAAACGAGTAAAGACGAGAAACTTTTACGCGTAAATTATATATTGAGAACCTATTAGATCGACGGCCAATGTTATACTGAGGATGTTTCGTCTTTGAGGACGATACAAGTTAAACAAAAAGAACGAGCACCTTTTGTCCTTTACCAAATCGAATATAAACAAAGCCGAGAATCGAACTCATGTTTATTCTTTTCTAATATGTATATACATATATACACACATACCTAGTACGTTCTACTATTAATATACACATTCGTCCTTCTTAAGAGTACGTAACCTTCTTATTATCTAACATTGTTATTTTTATTATTGTCGCTCTATCTATGAAAAACGTTTTATTATAGCATTTTACAATGAAAACTTATCGTTCAAGTTTATTCCTGACGGTGTAATTACGTTACCCTATAACGAGTAAGGCAATGTTTACGTCGTTCCACATCGAGTAACAGCTGCATTGTGTGTGTGTGTGTGTGTGTGAAACGAGAATGTGTACATACATAAGTCTTCTATGCTGTAACCATAACGATACATATATACATACGTACATATGTACATATCTATGTACATACGTGCATACGTAGATATGTAGATGTGGTTTTACATGAACCTTCTCTCTCTCTCTCTCTCTCTTTATGTATATATATGTACAACATTACGATACATCGTTAAAAACTCTCTCAGCTGACGATAATTGATCTTTCGCATCGTCTACGCAGTTATTAAGCTTCTTTAAATAACGAAAAGGTTAATGAACGATTAAAGAAAATATGATTAACGATATAGATACGGTATATGTACCATCGAAAAGCTTTGGCTTACATGAACAATCTTAAACTATAATGGAATATAATACATGACTGAATTATTCGTATAATTTATAACCATTTAAAAAATACAATCATCTCTCGCGATGCAAATATCTGTTTAGTCGTCTTTAAAGATAAGTACCATTTAATTCTCATCGTACATTAAATATCAATCTATAGATATTTATACGGATGTATCAACCGATTGTTCGTATGAATATTTCTACGAAAAATGGATCTTTTGGAAAGAATTCGGCTAAAATCCGATGTTTTGCAGTCGTACCCGTTCATCGACTCGTTCTTTTCAAATGTTTCCATTTTCCCATAAATATCAGAACATCGGTAGGTTGGAACGAGACGAAGGGAATAAAGTAAAACAGATGCAGGATAAAACCAGAAACTGGGAACGGCCGTAATCCTCTTGTTAACCGATACACCGGGTAGAAGTGACAAGTGCTAGCGCACAAATACCCTTTCAGGGTGTACTATACTCTGTAGGTACGAGCTATGAGTTCAGAACGTTAGAGTTCGCCGTTGGCGTTACAACTAAACGCGTATCCACCGCCATCGGGACGAAATTTACAGGACTGTAGAGATTTGGTCCAACTCTCGAATCTCTACGATGGAAATACTTTGCTTCGTGAACGTGCAACTCGGTTCATCTTCTCTTTCTCTCTCTCTCTCTCTCTCTCTCTCTCTCTCTCTCTCTCTCTCTCACTATCTCTCTTACTATCTCTCTCTCTATCCCTCTTTCTCTCTTTTTCTCATTCTCTCTCTGTCTGTTTCACATTCTCTTATACTTTAACATCCAACCACGTTTGCAAAGATATTACTGTTCGTATAGTACTGTTCTAACTTTAGCTTATTGTCAAAGTTACGTAAGAAGAGAACGTTCGTCAGGACTTTGTTCACTGTCGTAGGAAGAAAACGGACCATTCGTTGACTAAAAGTAACTTTAACTTAATTGAAACCAGAAGCTCGAACGGACGTCCTGATAACCATTCTTAGATATCCTCTTCGTACCTTTTCAAAGAATAATTTCGTCTCCGTTCGAAATATTTCCTTCTCTTTATAGAATTAATCCTTCCATCAAGTATACATATTTTATTTTCAAGAAACGTGATATACCTGTCGTTATAAATTTAGAAACATCGATATCATACACTCATACATACTTATATATGTATATATGATTTATTTTCTTTTTCTTTTTTATTTAATATTTCTTTTTTATTTAATTAACAATCAATTGATTTTCGAAGGATGATCGTCATACCAGAAAAGCAAATTTTTTAAGAATTATCGATGAACGTTTAAATTCAATTTAATTCAATATTAATTCAATTATTCCTTTGATTATTAGCCTTTGATTGCATGTAACTAATAAAAGCTTATACTACTATGCAATTATTAAACTATTATAGAATTAACTGTTAAATCGTTAATTCAATTAATCCTTAATCGAATGTCAAGTCTTTTTTTTTGCTTACGAAAACAATAATGAAATTATAAAAGATTTAATTAGATGGATCAAATCACATTAACATGATGAAATACCATAATACGCGAAATCTAGGTAGAAAGCTTGCGGTTTTCGTTGGTTGTGACGGTGATGTATCAATCGTGAAAGTGCAAGCAAGAGATTTCACACAGTATTCTACACGTAGACGAAACTGTCCAACAAGGCCACGAGCAAACGGCCAAGCTTTCGGTGAAATCGCAAGCCGAGAACGATGCTGAGCTCGACGACAAGCTCGCTGACGTAGGATTGATATTAGAATCGCAAACCCAGCGAAAGGAAGGAGAGGAAAGGAAACTTACGTTCCAAAATTTTCTATACGACTTTGCTTCAACCGTGACGCGAATCTTTTTCTTTTTTTTTTTTTCCTTTTTTCTTTCTTTCTGTTTTTTTTTTCTTTGCTCGTAATATCGTCGTATTTCGACATTTTTATGTTCAAGATTTTTACTTAAGTATAAAAAAAGGACAAAAAAAAAAGAAAATATTAAGGTTAAGTGAGATATCGTGTCGAAGATTTTTTCTCTATTTTTATATTCTCAAGTTATATGTGTGTGTTTATATATATACATATATATATATATATATATATATATATATATATATATATAGAATAGATTTTTATTAATCAGAAAGGTTCGATTTACGAGTCTAGTTCATGTCATATCAATCCGAATAAAATTTTTTATAAAAATTAATAAGAGATAAGTGCAAGAGACGGGGTCTTACAGTTCGAGGAAAAATTTGTTGAAACGCATTGGAATTCTCAAGTATTCTATAAAGATACGAGAGGGGACAGACCTCAATGGACGAGTATAAAAGATGCGATGAAATTGCGTTTTCTTTATTCGACGATTACAAAAAGATAAATGACATTTCTCGTATATCTATTTCTTCCAAACTAATTCACGAATCATTCGGAATAATGAATGAGAAATTTTACGCAGAGAATTCAACGATAAAAGCTTTGTTATCTAGTCTTATGAGAAAGAGGAGGAGGGAGGAGAAACAAAAAGAAAAGAAAATAAATAAAAAGTCAAACAGGAATTTTAATAAATTTTACAAACTGCATACACAACGGGGAAAGTACGCCCGTAATTTTTCATCCTCGCGATGTTGGCTAACGTTATACGAAAGCGGATATATGTATGTTATGTATGTACTTATGTATACCTATAGGTATATTTTTTCTTTTTGTTTTCTTTTTTTTTTTTTACTTTCTATCTAACACACTATACTGTTTCTATGCCTTGCCCGGTATCTGTTTATCTCTTTCTTTCTTTCTGTCTGAGTTTTTTAGCGTTTCTCTCTTCCTAATAAAATTACGTTGCCAGGAAGGTTCACAGTTTCGTAACATGTAACATTTACGAGGGGATACGTAAACCGTACTTCGTCGCTTCCACTGAGCAAAAGAACAAAAAAAAAAGAAAGAAAGAAGAAGATAGAAGGAGTAAACTATAGAATTGGTTAACAGTAACCAAAGAAGAAGAAAAGGAAAGAGATTGAATTTGGAAGGGAAAAAAAAGAAATTATATTTATTGCATTCATCCTGTAATAAAAGGATTTCATTCTGTAATATTATCTGTAATATTATTCTGTAATACTAGTTATCTTGCAGTTGATTTTCTTTTTTCTTGTCTTCTGTTTTAGGTTTTGTTTTTCCTTTCTTTTTTTTCCCCCTTTTTTTTCTACCAAGATACACCTATAGCATTTGCTAAACTCGCTTAACGAATTACAAACTTCAAATAATTGAAACTTTTTAAACTTAAATAATGCCAATTCTCCGTTTACTTTTAGTCGAGGTTTTTCTACGAGGGTCAAAAATTTTTTTTTTAAAGAAAAGAAGTAGAAAGAGGAAGAAGAGGGAAAAAGGACAAAGAAAGGGCAAGAAGGAAACGAAAAAATGAAATCGACAAGTTTCAAGTAACTTTATGAGTTCGTGTTACCGAAAGAAATAGAATAAAGAGCCATTATTCCTGGCGAAAGTAGACATCGATTTCTAAGATGCCACTTTGATTTAAGCGATACGACTCGAGTGGTAGCTTTTACTCCTTCTCTCTTTCGTTCGTTACGTCAATGGAAGAACTAAGTACGATATCGTAGACGTACTTTTATTTGATCACGAGTCTGTATTATTCGTAATAACTTTTCGATCCTTGAAAATTGAATAGTAACTACAATTAATTCGATTAAATCGAGTAAAAGAGAATACTTGTTAAAAAAAAAAAAAAAAAAAAAAAAAAATTCGATAAAAAATAATAGACGTTTGTACACACACATACATAATTGGATCTTGTAATTACGTGTAATATATATGCATAATAAAACGTTGGAAATTTTAATAAGAAGACATCTTAACAAAGCTACCATTTTATTTTTATTCGTAAATGCTTGAAAACGTTTTTGAAAAGTTGTTTCTATTAAATTTCACGATGTCCACTTCGGAGTATTTGAGAGGCTTTTTCCTAAAAGCTTTTCCAATCTTAGTAGAAACGGTAAGAAGAAATGTAATTCCTTCTTATAATGACTACGCCAGCTTGGGACTTCGAGATGACTCTCTCTCTCTCTTTCTCTCTCTCTCTTTCTCTCAGTGAGAATTGAAAAGTTCTCTTTTAAATTATGTCGAATAAATTTCTGATATTCTAACGAAATCGATGAATTAAAAAAAAACAATCAAAGAAAAGAAAAAGATACAGAAATAATAAATGTATAGTTTCCCTTAGCGAAGGAATAAAAAAAAAAGAAAGAAAGAAAGAAAGAAAGAAGAAAAGAAAAAGAAAAACAAGGGAAAAAAAACATTGGAACGAAGAAAAATTACTTTTGTTCGAATTGAGAAAAAGAACTAACTATAATACGCCATGTACTTGATGCAGAACAGTGTTTCCCAACTTGATATATACTACATATGGATTGCAATCTGATATACACGAAGTATAATAAAAAATTTCATTCATACTTACGTATATTAAAAAATATAGAATATTATAAAGAAAAAAAAAAGAGAACAAATAACAAAATAATATCAAAATATTATAAAATCTATATACATTAATATTCAATAAAAAATCTCTAATATTCCTGTTTTCGTTTTATTCGAATTATCGATTTATCTACATATAATACTTTTTCAAAACTTGATCGATTATTAATAGCTGAAGATAACGAGGCATTACAATTGTTCATAGGGATTGCGATAGAGCAAGATTGAAAAGAAAAAAAGAAGGAGGTTGAGAAACACTAGCGTAGAAGTCTCGAAAGCCGGAGGATCGAAAGTATCCTTTCTCTAGGATTACGAGAGCTAAGATCACGTTTACTCGTGTTCGTTGCACCTAATCGTTCCTTGTTCTCGGATCAACGCTTACAAGATAACACGAATGAATGTTATATAAACGATCCTCGATGTCGCGAATGACGAAATTATATACCGTACGAAATATGAGAAAGCGTTATAAAACCTATCGGTACGGATCTATTATACTAACGCGTTACGAACACAAGATTTCTTCGTTAAAAGAGAGAGAGAGAGAGAGAGAGAGGGAAATGGAGAAAGAATGTTCCTATAAGAGAGACAACGCAAGAAGAATCGATTCGGTTTCACCAATGAGAACTTCCTTTCTCGATTCCTCTCGAAGCATCTCGTGCATAAAGAATTCGCAGCATCCTTCTTCGTTTTTTGTCAGCATCTTCTTGTGAAATTTCGATCTTTCTACGTACTCTAATTTCCTCCGTCAAATTTAATCCAAAGAATTTTTTTTTTTTTTTTTTTTTTTTTTTTCTTTCAAAGGTTGATCAATCAAAAATGTTTGGACTTGATGGTTGAAAGAAAGAAAGTCGAATTAAGAAAAAAAAAAAGAAAAGAAAAAAAGAAGAAAAAAAAAACGAAGAAGAGACAGATAAGGAAGAAGAAGGAGAAAAAGAAGAAGAAGAAGAAGTAGAAGCAAAAGTAGAAGTAGAAGTAGAAGAATGGAATTACGATGTAAACGAGGAAACGAAATTGCGGAGTAAAGCGCTAATTGCTTTCTCTTTCGAAGTGAAAAGGACGAGACTAGAGGTGGACGTTCGAGCGTTGTAAGTGACCCTTCGTTTGCATTTTTAAATTTTACCTTCGTCGACGTGGAAGCCCCATAGAATCGAATTAGCCGTGAGAAATAGAAGGCTGCATTGTTTTTGCAAACGTCTCGTTAACTCGGCGATGTGTGCGAAATAAATTAGAAGCTGAATCGAAGGCAAATGAACAGTCGTGTGCGACAAGATTTTTCTTTCTTTTTCTCTCTCTTTCTCTTTTTTTAATTTTCTTTTTTTTTATTTAATTATGTCTTCTTTGCTCTTTTTTCCATTCCTCTTTTCTTTCTTTCAGTTGGAATCATCATCGTCATCATCGTTATCATCATCATTATCATCGTCGTCGTCGTCGTCGTCGTCGTCGTCGTCGTCGTTGTCATTGTCAACATCGTCGAACTTTACGAATGATGGTTCTATCTATTAAACTTGATAAACTTGACATACTTTACTCGTAATATACCATGATCATTAGCGTGTAAATTGGAATTGCGATGTCGGGAGAACTTGCTTGGTCGAGCTTTACAGCTCGTATAAACGGTTGCTAGCTGAACGAATAGGAACGAAACGAGCTTCGATACATATCTGTCGTTCGGTACTTCGTGAGATACTCGTGTATCTCCCGTCGCGATAATCGATCGCTCGTATATCCGTGCGAAAGTCCGAACGGAACACATCCCGCGGGCTTATTGTTGGAAGCCGTTCGAATTCGCTTGAATATTTCACTGCTCTCTTGTGCTATACCTTTTTGTAGGATACCCCGAAACGTGACTTCGTATATGTTTTAAGTGTTATCATCGCAAAAAAACAAACGGAGAATATATATATATATATATATATATATATATATATATATAATATATGGACAGACAAAGACCTGAGAAATGTTAATATTTATCCGAAAAATACGACACTGTGTATCTTGGAAACATTTTTTTCTATTTCATTCATGACGATCGTTTCACCTCTATCTATAATATATTCTCTCTTTTTCTTTTACGTATATAACTAAATTATAATCAAAATGAATATATGATTTATATATATATATATCCATATGATACAAATGGTAAATATATTATATAAATAACGTCATAAAACATAAGTTACGGATACTTCACTGTTCGTACATGAACGTGAAACTCATTCCTCGTTTATGTTCTGCTTGTCGAATATAAAAAAGTGACTACATGAGGAAGTATCATCCTCTTCCTTTTTTTCCTTCGAGATAAGTAACTATGAAATATCTATAAGATTTTATTCATTTTATTGGAAAATCGAAGAGGACAGTATTCTCTTTTTCTCCTTCTTTTTTCCTTTTCCTTCTTTCTTCCTATTTTTCTCTTTCTATTTATCTTTTCTTTCCTTTTTTCCTTTCTTTATATCTTTATTTCTTTAACGTTCTGAAAACCAGAAGCAATAGCATTTTATAAGGTGAATGACTATGGCCGATATTACTTGCCATCTCGATTCCAACCACCACCGATGGAATAAATAAGACAGAAGAATTCTAATATTCCATTGTGCTACGTACAACGTCAGCAGAAATTGGCGTGACGCAGCCTCCTATGCGAGGTAATCGATCGAGGTTTCTCCGCGTTCATCGAAGATACCAGTGGCAATATATCGAGATGGGGTTTATTGTCGAAGGCATTCTCGCGCAATTCGCATGAATATTTCAGTGGTAATATTTAACCGAACCATCGAAGTTATGCATACATAAATAGACATATGATCGTGGTCTTAGCTCTCGTTGTTCTAAGATAATCAACGATTTTCGCCTTTCGACTATCGATTTCCTCGATATGTAATATATTCTATAAATTCATATTATTTGAAAATAAAACTATTTCACGATTATTATTCTCTTTCATTTCAATCCTGATATTTATTTTATACAGTATCAGTCGAAATGTTCCTGAATGAATGGAAAATTGAATATATATATTTCTCGGTCGATATATGATTTATAAAAAGAGTGTAAAAAAAAGAAATATGTATATATAAATATACGACGTTAATGAAGTTAAGAAGCGAAAGATATTACATTTCTTCACGTCATTGCATTATGTAAGTTAGCAAGGGTGTAGGTATTAGGAAGCGTTAAGAGGCAGCTTTCAACGGCATTCTCCAAGAGATCTTGCCTTTTAGTTTAACGGTACTTACTACAGTTTCGTTACTATATACGTAAATTATACGTACTCGTGAAGAGGCAGAACGTACTCAAGATTTTACGAGCGCCGCTTCTACGATTCCTTCTAGCACGCGTCATATAAAGGCAAACTATAATACCAGTATATTTTACGAGTAGTCATGCAAAACATAACGGATTGACAATCTAACGCATAAAAATTTTGTATCTTTTATTAAAATATTTATAATACGACGAATGAATATACATAAGTTGGTATATTAAAAAATTTTTCATTAGAAAACAAGCATAAAAATCTCATTGAATTGAATTATCATATTGAATCAATAGAAAGGAAAGTAGAAAGGTGAACTTCACGAGAAATAGTAGAGCATTGCTGTAGATCTAACACAGAATTCTACGTTACTGTAGAAAAGAATGAACTAATTAAACGTCGAACAATTATTAAACACTGAACAAAAACTCGAGCGCGCACGCTATCTCGTATATAAGAAAAGAAAAAAGAAAAAGAAAAAAGAAAAGAAAAAAAAAAGAAACAAGAAAAGATAAAAGAAAAAAGAGAAGAGAAAAACCAGAATATATTAACACGAGATTGAAAAAAGTAAAATATATAACGTAATACAAATAATTCCTCGAAAGAAAATCAAATTTTCGACATTTTATGATATTCTAGTTAGTATCGAGCCGTTGTAATTCTACCGTGTCTCGCTTCAGATTAGATTCAGTTGGTCGTTAGTCTCCTCACGAAACTGCTTTCTCTGTTTCCGTGAACTTTCTATCGTTTCTACGTAGAAACGGAAGATGGTCACGATTGAAACGCAAACGAGCATCAGCTGTTACGGAAAAGAGATTCCAAAGAGGAGCAGGTAACGTTTCACCGCCGTCACGTTGAGAATAAAGTTGACGTTCTTTTCTCTCCTTCGTGCACGACCATAAAATTTCACAGTGAATTCGACGATTGGTATTCGTTTCGTAGAAAACGATATAGGATTAAAAAGAAAAAAGAAAGAAGAAAGAAAGGAAAAAGGAGAAAGGAAAAAAGAGAAAAGAAGGAAGAAGAAATATAAAATAAGATCCTTTTTATCATCTCTCGTTGATTCATTGTGACTTTCTCGAAGTCGACGTCTATCTCGGAGATCGTACGATATGAATATTTTATGCAAAGTGGAAACAATCGATTCGAATCGATATATTCGTTATTTTAAAAAAGACACCCTTTCCTCGGTTATACTTTTCAACCGTACGACAAATATGAACAGCTAGTAGCTAGCTAGCTAGCTAGCTAGCTGGTATATCTCGATAAATTTATAAAAACCATGATTTATGACGTAATATTTATTAAGATACGTATTCTATATTAATAAAAACATTCCCAAGCTACATTTTCCTTCTCTTTTTGCTTTCTCCTTTTTTTCTTTCTTCTCTATTCCTTCTTCCTTTTTTTTTTTTGAAAATCCATTTTCCAATCTCATCGATACATCTCTCTCATGTGTTTGGCGAAGAAAGAGACTACTCGAATGTTCAAGAAATATATCGTGAAGATCATCGATCGTAAAAGCTTAATGGCTCTCGGTGGGCGAATCGAAGCTCCGCAAAGTCGTAAAAGCAACACATCGTTTCACGTAGCGATCGTTCTGCTCACGTGATCGTTCTACACCTGTCTAGCGAAAAGGTAACTCGAAAGACTCTACTTGGTCTATCTAAGCCGTACGACATAGTAGATCATATATGTCCCTCGACGCTATTCCGATCACAAGGAACCCAATTATTCCTCGAGGAAATTTTGTGAAAACGTTAATCGAACAAATCGGATTTCTCAAGGTGAGAACAATTAGCTTCTAGCAATGCAATTGTTTCCAAACGCGAAAATACACAATGCGGGGGACTCGAGCTTGAATGCAATTACGTCGTGTAACGAATGACCATAATAGCCCAATTGTGTCACATCCTCGAGGAATGTGCAGGCTGCGTAGATTGCGCGGTAAGCCAAGAATTACTCGCACGTCGTTGTAATTCATGAGGCGCCGACTCTTAATTACGCCATCGCGATATGGCAACGTGACAAATTATCGATTCACGCGATACACGTAACAAGGAGAGGTGGTAGTGGTGCGATAGCTGATAGTAGTGGTGTTGGTGGTGTTGGCGGTGAAGGTAGAGGGGAAACAGGAGAGAGTGCTTTCGGTGGGCTGGTTAGCCCGTCCGCGCAAATTCTGTTTTATCGCGCCATCGAATTGTGAATATTTGTCATCAGCACGACGTGTACCGCCCGTAAATCGTCCCAGTTTTTACTCACATAGCGTTTTCGTTAACCCGGCACGACGAATATGCAAATGACTAAAGGAAAAAAATAAACCAAAAAAAAAAGAAAAAAAAGAAAAGAGAAAAAGAGAAAAAAGAAAGGCGAAAAAAATAACAACGGTTTCGTTTCATATCGTTATTACGCGAAAGCTCCTTCAATCAAGCTTTAAAGAAAATTACTCCACCCGTCTTAGTTCCAACCACGTTTGCAGGAGCTTTTTACTACTCCCCTTGAGAACTTTCACATCCTGCGAGCGTGACTTTCGCTCGGTGTCTCGTTTCTTCTCTTGGAAAATAATTAATTGACCCGCTTTGATTTAATATCCGGTCCGACGACTTCTCTCTGTTGCACCGATGTCACCCATTTTATCTTTTTTCTCTTTTCTCCTTTTTTTTTCCTTTTTTTCTTTCTTCTTTCTTTTTTTTATTTTTTTTTTCTACGCGCAATTCATTGACATGCTCAACGAGTCCGGCGAATTTTGTATAAAATAAAAGGAGAAATATCAATCTTTTTTCTACGTGACAGGCTAAATCTTTCGCGCGTAACGCTAATTAAATTTATTTATCGTTTAGTCAATTTATTAGTTAACTTGATATTGGATTAAATGATAAAAAGTGGAAGAACAAAAAAGGACATGTGAGTAATATCTACGAACGATGTAGACGTTAATAATTTACTTCAATGTTTTTCTCTTTATATATTTGTTATATATAGATGTATGAATATACACATACATACACACATATATGTCTATATATAAATATATATGTATACATGTATAATATATATATATATATATTTCTCTATTTCCCTTTTGAGTTTGTCGAAGAAACGTCAACGAGCAGCTATTCCCAAAAGATCAACGTCGAAGAGAAGCAAACCAATGGATGGACAGAGGCAAAGAGTGAAGAGCAGTCCTACAGGATGCTTATTTCGAGAGAAGATAAACTGGAACGGTCAGTGGCCCGTGGATGATCTCCGAAGGCGTTAGCTGTATGAGAGATACTCTGGGTATCAGTAAAGTGCTATGGCAACTGTCAGCTAGCAACGATCGACTCTAAATCTGAGATGCTTCAAGGAAACATGAAAGAGAAAAAGATTAAGAAGAGAAAGAGAGAAAAAGACATATAGGTATAGATAGATAAATAGATAGATAAATAAAGAGAGACAGAAAGAAAGAAAGGGAAAGAATTATCCCAAATAGCTCTTTGACGTTTTCCTCGAAAGCGTTCACTCCCACTTCCTATCCTTTTTACGTAAAGTAAATCTTTCTATCGAAGGCCTTTCCGCGGAAAATTTTCTAAGGATCGATTAACGAACTTTAACGGGTCTTAACGGCCTCATTGACGTCGAGACGTTGTCCTTTTTCCTTTTTATCAAAGAAGAAAAATCTCACTTTTACCCTTTGTCTCTCTTTCTCTCGCTCTCTCTCTCTCTCTCTCTCTCTCTCTTTCTTTCTTTCATCGCGTCGCTCCTCATAAGAAACTCGATAGATGTCTAAGGAGGTTCATGAATCTGCACCAGCATTAAGCTTCTGGGATATTTAAGTACCTTATCGAGAAGCGACTAGACTTGCTTTAACGACACCTTTGGAGATTTAATTTCATTTTCAACGAAAAAGCTTCTCTCACTCCTCCCACCGTCTCCCGTTCCGCCCCCACGACCACCCTCCTACTTTCCCTCCTTACCTTCCTCGCGATTCTTCTACATCAACGCGTTTACGTTTTTGTATTATTAATATCGAACAAAGGAATATAAAGTTCCTTTCGTCGAGCTTTATTAATTTCTCTTATCCTCTGTGAAAAGGGAACCCATGTTGTGCGCGCGCGTGCGAAAGCATGGACATGAGAGAAAAAGAGAGAGAGAATAAGAGAGAGAAATAGAGACAGAGAACTTTTCAAAGTATTATTATTAAACGTCATAGAGTCGTCGCGTGTTAGAGTTTAATGAATGACTTTCCCGGAAAATTTTCTCTAAATGAAAAACGATTTGTTCCTTACTCACTCCCACCTCCACTCTCACATCACCAAAGTTTCGATTATATATAGGTCGCGATAGAACGGTAAGGACCAAAGTTTAATTGTTCTTGAATGTTTGATATAGAGAGAGAGAGAGAGAGAGAGAGAGAGAGAGAGAGAGAGAGAGAGAGAGAGATATGCACAATCAAGTCATTAACATTTACTAATTCACTCATTGTTTAATATCGATAATATTGAACTTCTAAAACTAAGAAACACAAATAGACGTATTACGACAATGGCTGAATGTCGATTAAAGCGTGCAGACTTCTTTGTTCAAAACCATTACCGAAAGGTGAAAGAGTAAAAAACTCTGATCAATGCTTGATTGAATAATCGAGTTAGAACGTTAAGGTGCAAGTATTATTATCGGGAATTGTGATCGAAAAACTAGATACTTTGGGGAGAAAGAAATTGTTACGTAATACTAAGAGTGAATATTTTCCTATAAAAGCAGAGTAGAACGATCAAGAGGATAACAGTTTTCAATCAGGTTGAAAGAGCGAAACTGGTATCATATTTTTGATGGAGAACGATGGCTGCCAAGGTCTTCAGACGATATCATTATCAACTTACGAAAAAAAAGAACAAAAAATTACGAACAAGAAACAACTATAAAAAAAGAAAAAAAGAATTATTTTAATCAATGTAAGTTTTATTATTATTATTATTGTTATTATGATTATTATTTTATGTGTTTTAGCTTTCGTTTCTCGTTTATATCTGCGGATTCATCTGCGCCATTTTGGAATCGTCCTTGGCTACGAGGGAACTCGAATGGACGGATAATGAGGCCGATCCGTCGTATAAGTTTTCTTACGTAATTAAAGATGGCAGTATGAAGATTATTCGTAGCGAAGATAGCGACGAAGGTAATTAAATTGTTAACGAAGATAAATTATTCTAGAAACTTTTTCCTCCAATCCTACCCCCCATAGATTATCCTTTCTGAATTTACGTTTACAGTGAGCGATTTGATCGGTAAATACAGCGGACATGATCCAATCAGCTATGGTGGACCAGCTGATTATACTTCGGATGGAAGCTATTTCCACATCGAGTATGATTCCGATAAAAATGGTTTCGGATCGGACGAACAACCGACACATTATTATGAGCATTATGAATATGGACACCATGGGGATTACAGTCATGGTGGTGGTGGTGGTGGAGGAGGGCATGAAGCCTATGGTGGATCAGGAGGAGGAGGACATGGTGGAGGAGGAGGAGGACATGGTGGGGGAGGAGGAGGATATGGTGGGGGAGGAGGAGGACATGGTGGGGGAGGAGGAGGCCACGGAGGTTATGGTGGATCAGGAGGAGGAGGACATGGTGGAGGAGGAGGAGGCCACGGAGGCTATGGTGGATCAGGAGGAGGAGGACATGGTGGAGGAGGAGGAGGACATGGTGGAGGAGGAGGAGGACATGGTGGGGGAGGAGGAGGACATGGTGGGGGAGGAGGAGGCCACGGAGGTTATGGTGGATCAGGAGGAGGAGGACATGGTGGAGGAGGAGGAGGACACGGAGGTTATGGTGGATCAGGAGGAGGAGGACATGGTGGGGGAGGAGGACATGGTGGGGGAGGAGGAGGACATGGTGGAGGAGGAGGAGGACATGGTGGGGGAGGAGGAGGACATGGTGGGGGAGGAGGAGGCCACGGAGGTTATGGTGGATCAGGAGGAGGAGGACATGGTGGAGGAGGAGGAGGACACGGAGGTTATGGTGGATCAGGAGGAGGAGGACATGGTGGGGGAGGAGGACATGGTGGGGGAGGAGGAGAACATGGTGGAGGAGGAGGAGGACACGGAGGTTATGGTGGACATGGTGGAGGAGGAGGACATGGTGGGGGAGGAGGAGGACATGGTGGAGGAGGAGGAGGACATGGTGGAGGAGGAGGAGGCCACGGAGGTTATGGTGGATCAGGAGGAGGAGGACATGGTGGAGGAGGAGGAGGACACGGAGGCTATGGTGGATCAGGAGGAGGAGGACATGGTGGAGGAGGAGGCGGCGGACATGGTGGTTCTGGTGGCGGAGGTTATAGTGTTACTGAAGGAGGAGGTCATGGAGGTGGCTCTGGAGGTGGAGGACACGGAGGTGATGGTCATGGGGGTGGCTCTGGAGGTGGAGGACACGGAGCTGGTGGTCATGGAGGAGGTTCTGGAGGCGGTGGCCATGGTGGTGGCTCTGGAGGCGGAGGACACGGAGGTGGTGGCTACGGTAGCGGATATGGTGGACACGGTGGTCACAGTGGTTCTGGAGGTCATGGCGACAGCAGCGGTTACACGGATGGCCATGGAGACGGTGGTTACGGTGGTTACGGTGGCGGTGGTTTTGGCTACGGTGGTTATGGGAATAGTTATCACAAGTAAATCTAAATGTGTCCAGAAATTGCTGGTCGGAAAATCTCATTGGTATTATATTTTTGTTATTAATGAAGAATTTTCTTCAATTTCTCAATGTTTCCTTATTTGTTCATAACAATTATTTATAACAAATTTTTTATAACAAATCACGTATTCATCATTGTAAAATAAATGTTATAAGTAATGAAAGTTTAAATAAAATTGTTTAAATAAAATTGTTTATAAAAATAATTCATGACAAATTGTTTATAACAAATTATTTATAAGAAATTGTTTATAACAAATTGTTAATTAATTAATTAATTATTGCCGATATATTAGAAAAATAGAGCAATATTTTCCCATTAAAATGGTCTGTCTATGAAGTTTCTATGATTACTAGTTCCGGAGACATCACACTTTTTAAATAACATATGACTTTACATTGATTCATTGATAATTCCATTTAAATAGGTCAATGACCCACTGACCTATATAAATTCTTGGAATCGTACGCTACCGATCAGCTGTTAGACGTAGTTTCTTTCATTACTACTACTACTCACGATTACTACTACTACGTGTACTATACGGGAATTATGAATGAAAATCTTTCGAAGCGAATATCTCCGCAACGGGAGGTCGTAGAAAGACGAAACAAACACCATTGTAAAGGGCAAAACCTCCTCTTTTTATCTATATACAGGAATGCTGCTGTTATAATAGAACCGATTTTATCAACATTTCGTATAAACATTCGGTAACCATCGAGATTGATATTTTTTTCCAAAAGTCTGCCCTTCGACGTTATTGTACCATATTTTTATGATCAAATAAAAAAACGATGAAAAAGCGAATACGAATCAAGTTAAACTGTTGGCTTATAAATGACATTTGCCAGTAAATGTTTTCGATAAAACTGAATGCGCGAATGGGAGGATAATCAAAGATCGATATGATTCTGTTATAGATATTCTACAATGGACTATCATGTTCGTACGATCAGCTCATCGTTTGATTGACATACAAAAGCTTTTATAAATATCGCTAAAAAATATGCCAGGTTATTAAATTTCAGTAAAAAAAAACTAGCGCAGAATGGCGAAGAAAAACATTTTCTCATTTACTGACATTATTATTTATAAAAAAAAAAAAAAAATAGTTTGTATAAAGTAAGGACCTCGTTCCTGTCTACCGTCATGATTTATACGTCGTGATATCATTTTACTGCGTTTAGATTACTTGAAGTTTAATTGGACACGGAATCTTCGATTGCATCGGATTATCAACAAACTTTGACGAGTACGAAATACGATATGAAATCAAATCAACTATGTTCCTTCAGATTGGTTGTAATAATAAAATCTAAAATATACTAACATGAAATTCTTTTCTTCGCAAGCAACATTTTTTTTCAAATAATCGATAAAGTTCTCCCTGAAGGCCATTTTATTTCAAAGTAGAAATCCCTTTTTCTTTCTTTTTTGTCCTTTCATTAAGGAATCAAGCCCCACTGTAACTTATTCACAAAAGTTAATGATATCAGTTATTCCATAAGCTACTTAAATTAATAATCTTCCATTCTTAATTTTACTTCAGTTGCTAGGAGAGGTTATATAAATAACTGAACAGCTTTTATTTTTTTATTAGAAGCTATATGAAAAAAGGAAATCAAACGAGGAAGAGGAAGAAAAAAAGATCTCTCTCTCTTTTTCTCTTTCTCTTTGACCTATTAAAATATAATAAAATTATAATTCTTCATAAGAGTTAAAAAATAAGATAAACCATATTTATCGAATCCCACGATGATACACCGAGTTCAAAGTGACCGATATTTCTCTAGACGACAAGTTAATAGCTACCTAGTTCGAAATTCAACGAGTACCTACAAGTTTCTACATTACGAGTAATTCTCGACATCCCCAAGAGATTGAAGAGAGATATAGAGACGATGAAGAAATTGGTTAAACCACGGGCCAGTTTAATTAAGATACGAACTAAATTTAATGACCGTGTCTCACAGCGTTATCAAACTGTTCTTTCCTACCAATGTTCTCTCCGCTAGTACTTACTTCCTCTATCCTTCACCCACACTTACTTAGATGGTTCGTTTAGACATTGTTCGCACGAAGGATCGGCAAGATCCAAGCTTATCTCAGTCGATCCGATTCGAACGTTCGTTATCCGATCTACGTGACACCATCCGAGACTTTGGCGTTATCGTACTGGCTTGTGCTATTCCTCCCCTTTCTTCTCGATCCCCTATCCTCATCCCCCTCTTTACTCTCTATGCGTTAATTCAATCAGAAATTCCTTTGAAACTAATCGCATCATGGTCTGGCGATAGCCAATAAAATTGACGCATTGTTCTATGTTGAAAATTTGAAAAAAAAGAACTATTTCTATTTTACCAAGCTAAAAATAAAAATTCTCTTTAGCGAAGAAAATTTTTTTGACGCTTTTTTTTTCTTCTGTGTTCTCTCTTTTTTTGTTTTTCTTTTTTGCTTTTTTTTTTCCAACGCGCATGTTCATTTTGACAGCTTATAAAAATGGGAAGCACGCTTTTTATGCTCGAGCGATTACGTAGACTTTCGCCTTGTAATATTTTGTTGTGTAAAAAAACGCACGGCCCTACAGTTTTCCTATAATTACGATATTAAACACTGATAATATCGTGAACGAAGAGTTTGACACGAGAACGTTTTGAATTAAATTACGATTTTATCGGATATTCTAACGAAAGAAGATATAGCGCGGATCTTTGTTACTTTTTTTATTTATTTTCTTTTCATAATTTTTTATATCACACTTGTCAATAATTATTAGTGTCATTATTATTAGTGGTAGTATTAAAAAATGTCTTATTACATGAAAAAATTTTCGAACGTAAATGATTGCAAACATTTATCCTTTCTTTTCTCATCCTCCTCTCTCACTCTCTTTCTCTCTCTCTCTCTCTCTCTCTCTCTCTTGATAAAATCAGTAAAAAGAACAAAACGTAAAAAATTATTCAGTTAATTAAAATTTGACCGATAAATAGAATTCGTGGATTTTATTTCTTCCTTCTTTTTTTACTTGTTTTTCCTTTTTTTTTTTTTTTTAATTACAACTCATCTCTTCCATTTCATCGGAAAATTGTGCACAATATCGCGTTAATTAACGTGAAATATTTCATGGCCAATCTAATTACATTTCGTCTAGTTGAAAAAGAAAAGAAAGAAATTGATATTTTTAACGTGATAAAAAAAAAGATAAAAAAACGTTAAAAACAATCAGAGATATAAAATAAAATAAAAGGTTTAATTTTATTAATCATCGGCAAATAATCTTCGTTTCGTTTCGATCGATGACTTTCTTAAATTTTTTTTTTCTTTAGATGATCGTTCTGCGTATTTAAATATGTAACTAAGTATTTAACTATCAACGTATATACGTACTTATATTCACCTTAGAGAAGACTAGATTCGGCACGATCAACAGGTCTTAAGTTCGCTACGCGAGTATAACGCATCGAGTTTACCGTCTTTGCGCTTACAGCGAAAGCTTCGCGCTTGAGCGAGCAAGCGTGACAAGTGCAAGTAAGTGAATTGGGATCTTGAACTTTGATTTACGTATTGGCTTTAAATCCACTTGTTTTTTTTTTTTCGAAGAACGCTTATAACACTTGTGTGTTAAACTTGTTGTTGAAAAAGAAAAAAGAAAGAAAAGAAAAAATAAAAAAAAAAAAAGAAGACAATGATCATGAGCACATTAAAAATACAATTATACGTATACTAACTGTTATGTATAATAACTTATACCAGTACAGAGTTTTATTAATATGTAATTTATACTGTTATAGGTATATTGTAATTTAATATATAACTTGTATTAATATGACTATACTAAACAGTATGTAACACTTGAATCATACCATATAACCGTGTAACCATACCGTAATTAGCTTATAACGTAGATCTGTTAGCTTAACTATACCGTAATTAGTATATAACTGAGACTAATATAATTACACTGCAATTAGTATACATATAACTCGTAGACACTAGTATGTATAATTACATATTATATCATAGCTTATACTTAGTAACTATTAACTTTCGAGTACGAACTGACAATTAATTTTATGGCAGAAATATGAAATGAGATTTTTAAAATATATATACGTCTACAAGTACGCGTACGCGTACACGTATAATTATGATATGACTTCAAAATTACATGCTTTTATAGAATTAATCAAAATTTTGAATTCTTTTTATTACGAACGAATGCATAATTTTTCTCTTACGACTAGCTTCATTTCTTTTCAATTATTCAATATTTTTTGTTCCTTTATATAATAAATAAAAACGATTCGAAACACTTCATTCAATGAACCATTAATTGATTAGCACTTAAGATCGATTAACTAAGTGCCTCATTGAAATTCTATTGACATTCTAACGATTCCCTCCCACTTGTCATCCTCTACCTTTCCCTTCTCTCAACCATCTTTAACCAACTTTTTTTATTTTTTATTTTTACATTTTTACATGCTTCGATGCCACCGTAATTCCGCGTATAAACGTCAGCGAATGTTTTCATGAACGTAAAAATAAATGGAAGAACGTTTCCATGCATATGGAAATAGAAACAGCCGTTTAATTTATAGGAAGAATGGACGATAACAGATCGATAGTATTCCATTCTGAATTCCATTTTCTCTATGTTTCTCTCTATTTTTCTCTTTCTCTCTCTTTCTCGAAAAACGAACGATATTCGGAATCGTATGTGCGATAGCGAAAAATGCATGAGAAAATAATAACAAGTTAAAGTGTAGAATAGAAGATTCTATGAACGAGATATTTGCGAGGAAACTATTGAAAAATCGTAAAAGATTGTTCGAATAGAAACATAATAAATAATATCGACTGAACGAATTCTGAGAACTTTTGATAAAAGTAAGAAGAAAAAAATATGAAAAAAATAAAACGATACATTGTTATTCATCGTTCCGAATATTTTATTACAATTATCACCACCACCACCATCATCATCATCATCATCATCATCATCATCATCATCATCATCATCATCATCATCATCATCATCATCATCGTCATCATTAGCGTCATCGTAGATTAAACAATTCGCGGAAGATATTTCACGAAATTATTTCGTGTCAAATGTGTCACCGAAAAGTTCTCCGAAAATATAATGTCAAAGGCATTATACGTTTTACCGTCATTACATATATTCTACTCCTGGTACGAGCATTTCTCTGTCAATTACCGTGGCTTTCAAAAGTAATGTATGCAAAAAGCAGACAAAGAGAGAGACAGAGACAGAGACAGAGACAGAGACAGAGACAGACAGACAGACAGACAGAGACAAAAATAAAGAGAATGAATGTGGATGGTGTGAAAAATCGTAAGTAGAAATTCCAAGACTTTAAAGGCAAGTAGAACGTTGTCGTCATCATCGTTGTTGTCCTCGTCGTTGTCGTCGTTGTCGACCTCGTCGTTGTCGTTGTAGTCGTAGTCGTAGTCGTAGTCTGCTAGACGAATGAGAAATTTCGAGGAGAATTTTAATCGAGCCCCTGACAACTCGAGCGCAATAAGCTTGGTGCTGCACGCTCGTGGAAAACGGAATGTTTCCGTT
Source organism: Vespula vulgaris (assembly GCF_905475345.1). Taxonomy (NCBI): domain Eukaryota; kingdom Metazoa; phylum Arthropoda; class Insecta; order Hymenoptera; family Vespidae; genus Vespula; species Vespula vulgaris. The sequence goes on from NC_066608.1 coordinate 1,900,312, forward strand.
TCCGGCTACGAACACCAACCCCGTTGCTACTTGTTTGTACGTTTGTACGTTCAAGTCGTCATTAACGTCGGAGAAAGATGCAGGTGGAGTGTAAGTGCACGTATTATGCGTTTATTTCTTTCATGGTATTGTCTTAATGGTCGGGATGCCTTTGTCGTAGACTTTGAAATTAAAAATATTCTCTTTTTTCTTTTCTTTTTTTTTTTCTTTTCATTTCATTTCTTTTCTTTTCTTTTCTTTTCTTTTCTTTTCTTTTCTCTCTTTTTGTTTCTTTATCAGAACCAATCAACTCGTAAGAATCATTTAGATTTATTTACTTATAATTTAATTCCAAATTTATTTATTTCCTTTTGTCAAATATTTATTAAATTTCTTGAATTGTCACATTATAGATTATTATTCAACTACAGGCTATAAACTTTTCATTTTACTTTATCATGTCTTTAGAATAGATTAATAATCATGTTTCTATAATATATATTTATCATGTCAATGGATTATAAATTTAAAAAAAAAATAGAAAGAAAAAGAGAAGAAGGTAGAAAAAAAGCAGATCGCAAGGACGATAATCGATAATATTCTGGTTGATACAGATAAAAGTTCTCTATAATCTCCTAATATCTTTTCTAAGGCTAACCTGTAGCTCGATATCAACCGAGAGAAATGTTAGGAACGCGAGCTACAAGCTAGAGCTGACTCCTCTACTCGAATCACCGTCTCGTTTACTCGTCGCTTACCAACGTTAAACGGGTCTAATGTGAGTAGAACACTATCGTAGATCGTAAATCAAAGAGATCGATCGTTAAACGTGTATATGTATAAACGTGCTTGTGTACAGAGGCTGTGATAAGAGGCTAGAGAGAGATGCTACGCAATCGGTAGATGATAGTAAAAGAGACAGAGATATACACACACACACACACACATATATATATATATATATATATAGAGAGAGAGAGAGAGAGAGATAAATAGAGAAAGAGAAGCGACCAGAGAAACCTGTTCTCTTCCACCTTCATGGATTCGTTTAACCATCAAGTACCTACCCGACTACGTTCGTCCGTTCGTAGACCGACGTGACCTAGATCGAGTGTCTACTGCAATTTGCACTTGACGCGGTCTCGCAGCCTTTCAGGATAGCCTTCTCCGCAGGGAAAATAAAAAGAAAAATGACGAGAATGAGAGGAGACTTCAGCATCTCTCTCTCTCTCTCTCTCTTTCGCTTTTTCTCTCTTTTTAGATCTCTCTCTCTATCTCTCTCTCTCTCTCTCTCTCTCTATATATATATATATATATATATATATATATATATACATATATACCTCATATACCCTAAAAATATTCTCCAAAAGTTCCTCCAAATCGAACGATGATAACGTACCAACTCAATCGTCGAAGACCTCTAGAAAAATCTCTTCTTGTTAACCAACGCAAAAGATATGGAATATTCTATAGAATAAAAATCTTCAGTTATGTTGTCTCCTTTGCCCTTTGTATCTTTTATCTATCTCTCGTTCTATCTTTCTCTTTCTTTCTTTTTTTTTTTTTCTAATTTAAATTGTCGGATAAATATCTTCTTGAAGATATCTTTCTTTTTTTTTTCTTTTTTTTTTTTTTGAAAGACACACGATATTAAATAGGATTTGCGGATTCGTTAACGTACCTACTCCAGAATAAAGGTTATTATTTTCGAGAAATAAAAGATAATTGGAGTACACAATGCTCGATGGAAGCATCTCCTTTGGTCTTTGCAAAACGAAAAACGTGTGGTCGATTAGATGACACGGTAGATATACATAACGTTTGACGGTACCCATACAATTAAAATAGTAGAATCCGTTTGACTATGTAATCTTTCTTAATTGAGAGAATTTGCATGACACGAAGCTACTCGAAAAGTAGTATAATGCTTTTATCGTTCTGTCTCTTTAATAATTATAGATACGTACATACATATTTCTAAAAGGAACTCTATCGTACAACGCAATAGTCTTTACATATATACATGTGTGTGTATGTGTGTGTGTATATATAGTTTTATATATCTACTATATATCTAAAAGACTTTTCACAAAGAAGATCCAATTAGCGATGAGAAGAAAGTCAAAGAAGACAGAAGAGATACAAAAAGAAAGAAAGAAAAAGACAGAGAGACAAAGAAAGAGAGAGAGAGAAAGAGAATATCGCAAACCCTTGTCAATTCATTATAATAGTTTCGATCCGTTGATTGGCTTATTAGACGAAATACGATGCGGCCATTATGGAGCTCATCGAATGGAAATGCCATTATCTTTGATCGAGTTATTTCCTTTTCTCGGCTAGGTAATGACATGCTCTGCTAAATTAATACCTCCAAGGAGACTTCCTAATGATTTTAATGTCAGTTAAACGAGCCATCGACTCTCTAAAAGGCTTTTGTCAATTTTCTTCGGACATTGCTTATGTAACTCACGCAGAGTATATGTATGCATCTATTATCACGTGAAAGTGAATCAATTATTCTAATTTAGTACAATATTCGCCTCATGAATACACATTAATCATAATCTATCTAAAAGAAAATATATATATATATATGTGTGTGTGTGTGTATAAATATGTATGTATGTATGTATGTATGTATAGGTATATCTTTTTTACTTTCTGATTCTAATTTTAGCTATGCTATTAGATAAATCTTTTAATTAATTAGTAATCAAAAGCTCTCTCTTTCGATTAATTCATTCATTTGCTCGTTCATTTATTTTGGTTCTTACAATGAAAATTAATTTTCAGATTGGAATTGATTATCGATAAAAAGGATCAAGCGATCCCGATCAAATTATCCGAAAGATTTTCGTAAATTGATTTTAATAAAACGAAGTTAGAAATCTTAGCATAGTTTTCCTAGAATTATAGATTTTACTCGAACGAAATTTCTCAATAATCAACATGTACTATAGATAAGTGTAATTGTGTTCTTTCATCGAGAAATCTCGTTTGATTTCTTTCGAAAGATATTTCATTTCTATCAGACTCAGTATAGAAAAGTAGACCAAACTCTATCAGTCCAAAATGAGAAAACGATGTTTCTCGTCTATTAAATACTATGAGTTTGCTTCTATGATCCACTCGAATTACAACTTCGCCAATGACTTTCTCGATTGAATGATATTCCATTTAAAACTACTCCGAGAAATATACCGATGATTACAACAAAAGTGATCTAACTCATAAATTTGTTTCATTCTATATTATTATAACATAAATTGACGTAACGTAAAACGATAATGATAAATACAATTTCTTCGAAATTTATTACTTTAACAATGACTCTACGATATAAGATTAAAAAAAAAAAAAGAAAAAAGTAAATAAAATTTTAAAACTCGACCAACTTTTACATGATCGTTCTTGAATCGGAAAAAAATAAATAAATAAATAAACAAATAAAAAATAAAAAGAGAAAAATAAAAAATATGTAATAAACATAAAACAGGGTCACAATTTTTTCTCACTGCTTTTTTTTTTTCTTTCCTTTTCATCATTTCGAATGAAAGAATCAAGAAAGATAATTTTCAAAAGCTGAATCCTGGACACGTCTGTAGCATAATCGCTCTTATAACACCTGGTGCGCACAAACAATGTTCCAACTATTAACGTTGATCAATTTAGAAAAAGAACAAAAAAAATTATAAAATGGAGAAGTTGGAGGAGGTGGATTCGAGAGAGAAACTACATATGACAACTGCCGCTTCTCTCCGCTGAGTTAAAGCGATGATACGGAACAAACAGATTCTTCATCGATGTGTGTATCCATGTGTGGACATAGAATATCCTGGCATCGCTAGACTGCCATATAAAAGCTTGGAAAACACGTTGGAAAGTCGCAGTTCTCACCTGACCGTCTTAATATCGAAATGGAAGTGATGACTTTCAAGGTAGAGTCTCGAAAAATGGGTTTGAATCGATATGGTAGGAATCAGAAAACTTTTTTATTTTCGTTCGAGATCAATAGAAAGAAGGGTGAGGGAAAAAACGAGAAAAATATTTTTAAAAGAAATTTACAAATAAACATTCTATTTATAGATATTTATCAACGATTGTTTCGTCCAAAAAAAGAGATAACGCAAAAGAAAAATAATATCAACGAGAGTGGAATTAGAATCTTTTTTTTTGTTTGTTTTTTAGAATAACGTATGATAATAACAATATTTTAGAAGTTTTCTTACGTCTCAGGTGATAGTAATTCTCGTCATAGCGATGATTCATCGATCGAAAGCAGTCGTGATCCCTGTCGACGAAGACGAAGCTGAGACTCATAACGAACCACAAGTTTCCTTCGCGAGTTCTTACATACATTTTCACGGACCAGTCGAAGGTCCGGAATACGAAGTGAAAGTACCGTACGTTGTTCTCAAGAATCAGCACAATCACTTTTCTCACGGTCAAGATCGTCATCTTCAAGATCATGAATACGCTCTCGACTATATCGCGAATCCCAAGTACCAGTTCGCTTATGGTGTCGAGGATCATCATACTGGTGATTTTCATGGACAAAAGGAATCAAGAAATGGTAAATTAAATGATAATTATAATATCAATGATACACGTCGAGTTTTTGTAATATGAGAATTTTATCTCACATTGTTGAGTCTAAAATCGTACAATTAATTTTTTAGTTAAAATTCTATTTGTCAGAACATATGTATATCTTTTTTTTCAATTCGTTTTACTACAAAATTGTTCGTTTACTTTTAATAATTACGAGTAAAAAATATATTTTTTTTTTACCTGTTATTCGATAACGAATATCGTTTCTGAATAATTGCTGAGTTTTGTGTATTCCAATTGAAAAAAATTAATTTAATTCGAGTAACAATATCTTCCAAAACAATACGAAAATTAAATGGCGAATGTAATGGAGTTGCAGCAGATTTGTGGAAAACAAAATTAAATTTATTTGGTTTAATTTGATTTGATTTGATTTGATTTAACTTCACAGGTCATAGTGTATCTGGCGAGTACAGTGTAAAGGAACCCGGAGGTGCCCTAAGGGTTGTTAGTTATCACGCTGACAAGGACGGATTCCACGCTGTAGTTCATACTTCCGGTAAGAACGATCACGCTTCAACCAGTCTCTATTCTCAGCAAGATCACGTCCAACTTCAAATTCAAGATCACGATCACGAACAAGATCAAGGGCTTGATACTCACGAAGAAAATCATTCGCTTCGTAACTACGAGACTTCATACTCGGTTAGCGAAATTTATTAACGTTTTCCTTCAATCGATTCAAGATATCTACATAATCTTTCGCAAAAATTATTTCTACGACTTTCCATTACCAAAGTTACTTTCACCGTCTAAAGACATCAAACGACTGTACGAACACGTTAATGTAAATATAAATTATTTTTCTACTCTGACCGACCTTTACAATTCATTGATGTAAAGGTTATTTACGTTTCTAACGCAAGGAATGTTATTCTATTACTTCTTATATCACGTCTTTGTTAGTATTATTCTTAAGTAATAAGTATATATATATATATATAAGTATATCATTATAGGCGTACGAGTATATATCGTTTTAACGATATTAAAATATTATGAATGAAAAGCACATTTGCGATATTGTATTATAATCATCATTGTGTATAGTCCGAGCTGAAATCACTTGTCGTTATAAAAACTTTTTTCATTGAAAATAAAATATATCCTCGATATTATATATTATTCCGCAAAATCGTATCGATAATTTTTCTTTTTCTTTTTCTTTTCTTTTCTTTTTCCCTCCTATACTAGCTAAAAGCAGCGTCTTGTATAAGTCGAAGAAAGTATTTCTTTGCTCTTTTCTACGCGCTCTCGCGCATCGTCGAAATATGAAAGTTGTTTTCGAGAAAAGGAAGGCAGGATCTTCCTGACGTTCTTACAACTTCTTCCTCACGGAGAAGCTCAGAAGCTCTTCGTTGAAAATAGTTCGAACGATAGATAGACGCGCAATATAAAATTCGAGGACGTATCCGCTGCCATTTCTTCGGCCGAAAAATCGTTGCATTCAGATTTTTCTCAGTCGAGAGTTGAAAAAGGATACGTCATTTCAATATTTTTATAATCCCGGTAAGATGTTAAAAAGCCGGTATTAATAATAAAAAAAAAAGAGATAGTATAAAAGAACAACAAAAACATTTAATGAAAAAGAGAAGAGAGACAGAGAGAGAGAGAAACACTCTTGTTAAAATCCCGTAAAAAGTCGAAAAAAAAATTTCTATCGATTTATATGGAGTTTATAAAATAAAAAGGTTAACAAAATGAGTAAATACTAACGAGTCAAAATACACACAATACTTACACATCAAAGAGCAGTGATCACACGAAGAGAAGCTGGTTCAGTGAGGTCGTCAACGAAAGGACGATCGTTAACGAGACGCGTAGGCAGCAGAAAAGAAGAACGTACGTCGTTAAAGCTCCAGCTCCCTTCTCTGATCTATCGAATGCCGGCTGAAAACGTAACGTCGTTATCGATAGCGATGGGTGGAATAGCGTGTTCGATCGAAAAAAAAAAAAAGACAGAAAAAGGAAAAAGAAACGTAAAAATAAAAAGAAAGACAGAAAAAAAAATAGAAAAAGAAGTGGAAAAAAAAGAAGACGACGTTGGTCGTCGTTGTGTAAACGAAAAGATATTTCTCATTTTATAAAAATCCTTTATAAATTATCCTATGATGTTATATTACTCGTAGATGCGTATATATTGATTATATATCAATGTATTTTACAGATATATAAATTAAATAAAAATTGTATATAAATATTTATATACCGACATATATAGATATAAATTTTCATTTTTATAATTATGTTATATAAAAAAATTGAAATAAATTCTATACGAATATATCCTTGAAGGAAAATATACGAGAGAAAAATTTGTTGGAACGATCGAAAATAGAAATAGCGTTCGTTTATCGATCGTGATAACGAACGTAGACGAGATATTTAGGACGCGTGCGTCGCGTCGGCCGCATCGCGACTGTAACTCCGCATCAGTAGATACGCCTTGCAGCAATTTCCGGAAAACCCGGAAGCTACTAATTATAGTTCTGATTATTCTTCCCACCGTTTCGGAAAAGCTTCGTTGCTCGCTTTCGATGTTCTAATCTTCGATATTTCGTTATCAAACGATTAAATACGATCGATACGAATAAACTATACGATTCGTTTATCCGTAATATTTTTCTTCTGTAATAAAGTTCATAGTTAATATGTAATACTTGTCCTTAATAAACGTAAGAGATAAAAGCTTTATTAGGGTTTGATGGGGTTTAAGAAAATTTGACGATCCTTTCGAGAGTCAGGATATTATACAGGAAATCGATTATAAGGGATTAAACGTTGAAGTTTGTGGTAAACTAAAGTCAATATAAATTCACTCCAACGTGTCACGAGGAGGCAAAAGTTTCTTCAACGTCGTCTCTAGAGCTGGCCTTGTCGTAAGAAATTTTCTTGGTTCTACCTCGTACAATTAATACTCGTTTACCTTCCTACAAGAATAATTTATATCCTCTATAAATCCGAGGACCAATAAAGCGCTACACAAGAATTCACTAGTCCTTAATCTCTGCGAACGAGAAAAGCGACGTTTGTACTGTAATGAAAATTGATATTTATTACCGGAGAAAACGATATGGAAAATTATTTAGGATTAATTCGAATTTAAATAATATATTTAAATACAAAAAAATATTCGATCAACAATACGTCGAATATATAATAACTAAGTCCTTTATTGCCTATACGATATTTTAATATATTCATCGGACTTAAAATATTCATATACCATAAACACTGAATTCTGATTTCTGATTGGCGACTTTGATTTGTGAATATTTTTCGAATCGATTGAAAAGCAAACCATTAAATATCTTGTTAACAAGTTAAATTGATTTACACCATTTTCATAATAAACGTCTCGCATATGTACTCGTACATACATACATCTGTATATGTATATATGTATTTTATTCTCGTAGGTATTCTATCTACTGTCGACGACTTATTATTTATACGAATGAAATCATAGAACGTGCAATCATACGTACTAGTGTAAATCTAATAACGAAAACGAAGCAATACGAACGTCCAACAAATTTGTTACCTTTTGTATTCTTGTTAATCGAACTCTATAAACAATACATAGATGATTAAGCTTCCGGATAAAACTAAAAACGAAGCGAAGCCAAACGCACGTTATTATCGCGATATATCGCCGATATACATATACAACGATAATTTCTGTTCCGCATCGATGCTCGAGTAGACATAGGTCATATAATTCAGTGACAGAGTTTTGGACCAATCCAATCAGCGAATCTTCGTCGTTGTCATTTAGCGTGTATAACATCGATGAATTTCAACTCGCTTGACGAGACGTATACTCGTTTCGACATAACTTCGGGCTAACTATCATAAATTCAGCTTTCTATCTAACAATTTTTATGGAGAAAATAGAGAAAGAAAAGAACAAAAGTAAAAAAGAGAAAGAAAGAAATAAAATGGAAAAGAAACAAGGAAGCTCGATCTATATGACTTCCGAAAGACGTTCGCATCTATGAAAGAAGATATATTGAAAAAGCTTTGCAAAGTGGCTAATAAATCATTCGCGCTATGATCCTTGAGATTTTCTTTTCGTTTCGTTAAAAAATTCTTTCTTCAATCCTCCGGATGAGGAAATTCTTCTTTTGCCAGGGACGTGAGTCTGAAAGGGAAAATTTTCGTTGCTGTTTTCCTCTAGGAGGAAAAGAAAAAATCGAAAAGTATAAAACGAAAAGATTTAGTCCGAAAAATCCATCACCACATATTTTAATTAACAATTAATTTATACAATTGCACGCGCACACACATTTATGTATATATATTATTGATAGAATATAGATATATTTAATAGAAAGAAAGTTGAAATGGAGCAAGATTAAACACGTCCTCGTTCTGCTACGATGTAATTACGACTGATTCTCTCGCGAAACAAAACACAGGACGTTATAACCAAGGACAGACATTGGTATAAACATTTTCTAAGAAAACGAGGAAAAGAAAAAGGTAAAGAAAGAGCAGGGATACGAGTGTCAAGGACATAAACGAATTGATCGTATTGAAAGCAAAAAAAAAACAGAGAGAGAGAGAGAGAGAGAAAGAGAGAGAGAAGAAAAGAGCGCAAGAAAGAGACGTGTTGGTGGTTCTTACGTAATCGAAGGATTCGTTGTGGAAGACGTTTTCCTTCGTTTTGACAAATAGATAGGTCGAAGGGGGTTTAAGGTCGAGATAAGCTTGCTTTATAAGCAAGATATATCGATCCATCGGATTACCAGAGTTATCAGCGTTAATCGAGATTGACGTTTAATGCGTCAACGGGACTGGGACGAGCTTTTTGAACGATGTCCGTAGCGTAATGAATCAGATTGCAAATGGACGACATATTGGAAGTAGGAGCGAATAATCGATCGAACCAAAATGGCACCGACCAATGAACAATGAACCGTCCTAAGTCTTTCAATTGGTTGGAAACCGAAATTCACTGCCGAATCTAAACTGTTCGTGGCTCGTGCCACGGTTGCTCGTTTATTCGACTGTACATACGTGTATGTGTGTGTGTATATATATATATATGTACTCGCGGATTTGCTCGCGCGCATCTACCTCGTTATGTTGTGCATTACCACGAACGTTAATTCGTTAACTACTAATTTAAGCAAACCTTCCTCAGCAATCGTATTTTCCTATCGTCCTATCCCACTCCCACTCCCACTCCCACTCACGATATATACATACATGTTAACTCTCGAGAGACAGCCCTCCAGAGCTCTCGAGAGCGTTCCGCGACATTTTTCACCGCACGATAACGAGCCGATCTTCGTTTTCGTCGACGAGTTCAAAGTTCAAAGATCACGTTCCAACACGTATACCGAGAGTGCTACAGGTGGATGCTTCATCAAATCCCTTCTAACTCGTTCTCTCCCTCTTCTTTTCTTGTTTTTTCTTTTTTTTTTTTATTGTTCTCCCTATTTTTTTTCCTCTTGTTTTTTCCCCCTCTTCTTCTGGTTCTTTACATTTTTTCTTTTCTTATTTTTTTTTTTTTTCTTTAAATTTACTTATTATATTTCTTTTATAACGAGACAAGGGGTAGGGGTAAGAAGAAACTCGTTAGTTCTAGGGAAAAGTACAACACGGTAACGAGAAACTCAACTGTCGGATTTGATATTTACTTGGAAATATTCAAGAGATGACGATAAAATGTAACGGACAGTAGGACTACTTCGATTTTAATAGTCTACTTATTAGTTAGTAAATTAACTCATTAATTCTTCCTCATTCCGTGAAAACTCTTTGAACTTCTTTCTTCTTTCGTAGTAAATTATAACGCCGTAGAAAAGGAGACTGTAGGGAAATATTCGTGTAGAAAGAACCGATGGTTACTAAGCTCGCAACTTCTTCCTCGTCGAATTATTTTTCTTCTTGAAAGTAGTAATCTGTAAAGCTCGTTGAACCGCAATACTTGTGCCGCGTCATGTAAAAAGTCAAAGGAAAAAGACGTGATAAAAGACGATAACTGAAAAGACGAAGACGAAAACGTAGGACTGGGAAATAAGAGGTGGATGTAAAATAACAATACGAATGTTACACAGGTAAAGGAACGTATTAGAAAAAAAAAAAAAAAAAAAAAAAAAAAGAAATAGATGAACAATACCGAAAACAAAAATCAAACGTAATAGTGAAAAAGGGCCTATGTCTAGAAGGCACCTAGGATCTCTTTGTGTATCAAACGGAAAATAATTAACGACGAAAGTTTCGCGACCCGGAGCAACGAGGAGTAATGGCGAAGGTGGATTTGCAAGGGTTGAAAAGGGAAGAAGGGGAAAGGGTAAAGTCAAGAGGCAGGTCGAGAGCTCGCGGAGACTAATTGAAAGTTTTGCATACTGCAAAGAAGGCATTAAGCGCCGATGGGACGAGTCGAGGGCTCCTTTTTGTTCCTCCTCATGACGAAAGAAAGAGAGAAGAAGAAGAAGTAGAAGAAGAAGAAGAAGAAGAAGAAGAAGAAGAGAGACAGAGAGAGACAGAAAGAGACTAAACGGAAGAAAGAAACAGCCGCTAATCTTCGCGTCTTTGTGAACGATAACCAAATGCTAATTAAGCGTACCGCTTTAAACCACGTGTAGATGATCAAAGATCGTGCTGCTTCGACCTTCGTACACTAACGCGAAATTCTCGACTGAGAACTAATTAAACTTTTAGCTCCGTTCAGAAGACTCGCGAATATTAATTAACGCTTGATAAATGAAAGCGATTATATTTCTATTGATTATAAATATGGCTACATTAAAGAGAATTTCTAACTATGAAATAATTGAAATTCTCAATCTCTTTAATTAATCTGTACGTTCTCCCTCTCGTGTAAAAAAATACCAATATAGGAGAAAATGAAAAAGGGAAAAAGAAAAAAGAAAGAAAGAAGGATGGAGTAAAAGAAGGAGAGTATTAAAAGAGGAAGAAGTAGAACAAGAAGAAGAAGACGAAGAAGAAGAAATAAAAAAAGGAAGAAAAAATAGAAAAAAAAATAGGAGGAAGAAGAAGAAGAAGACGAAAAAGAAGGGAGAGAAGAGGATAGAAGAGGAGAGGTCATAGAACCAGTTGGACCGACCAATGAAATATGTAATTCCGTGTGAACCGCGTAGGTTTCTCGCGCGAGTGAGATGAGGTCGGCATCGAGACGCTCGTGGAATTTATTTATGAAAAATGTATAAATCAGGGCGGAAGGAGCGAGAGTGCAGGAGTAATAATGCAGCACATAGCCGCGAGCGAGAAGCGGCCGTAGTAGAAGAGAGTGAGAAGGGTGGAATCAAGCGGAAAAGAGAAGCTAGAAGGAAAGAGAGAGAGAGGGAGGTAGAGAGAGGGAGAGAGAGAGAGAGAGAGAGAGAGAGAGAGAGCGAGTGAAAGAGTGTGAGAGCGAGCGAGCGAGCAAGAGAGAGAGAGAGAGAGAGAGATGGTGAGAAAAGGAGGGTGGGAGGGAAAGAGGGAAGAGAGGAGGGGGCACTGCTAACGGGTACGACCTACATTTGGCCTACGGGTCACAGGGTAGTCCGGGCTATTGATTCAGTTCGCTCTTAAACACAGCCTCCATTTCATTTCATTTGACCTCTCTCCCTTCCTCTCAAACTCTTCCTCATAGAGGATAGCCCACACCCCAACGAATTTCCTTCTTCGTACCTTCGAAGAACGCACCATCGACGCGATTAGACCAACTTTTCTTTTCTCTTACTCTTTTTCTCTCTCCCTCTCTCTCTCTCTCTCTCTCGATAAATATATCCCATCCTTTTTTTCTTCCCAACTCAACTTCGAAGCTATTCCGTGTGTGGTGAAATGGACCGTTCCAATATGAGACGAAAAAAGATAGAGCTTCTGCAAAAGTGTATTTCTTCGATCGTATTAGAACTATTTTTCAAGAGTATTACTTTTTCGTGAAAGAGAGAAAGAGAGACGGAGGGAAATGTCTCGTTCGTTCTAAACCGATGAAAGTCGCTGAAAACAAGAGTCGACGCCGTTAAGACCCACCCCTGACTATTACGACGAGTTTATTGCTTTTGTTCGAAGTCGCTGACCGCCTTCGAAGTTTTCTAAAGTTTGCGAATATCGCGACTTTCTTAAACAGTTTCGTCTCGACGTTAAATAAATTTCTTTTTGGCAAAACCCTTCGGTATTTTATCTTCCCTTATATTGTTTCTTTTTCTTTTTGTTTTGCTCTCTTTCACTTTTCTTTTTCTTTTTCTCTTCTTCTTCTTCTTCTTCTTTGCTTTGCGCCGAACTCACGAAATCAGAACGCGAATGATTCGGTTAAGTGGAACGAATTTTAATATCGACTGTAATATTCAATATAATATGCATAAATATAATTACGATAAATCAGGTAAAAGAAAATCGTCGATCTTGTAATTAGTCGATCTTGTGAATAGTTTTCTCTAATATAAAGACCAAAGATTTTGTTGACGTTTAAGGAAGTTGTTCGTACAAAGAAAGAATTGAAAAAAGAAAATGAATAAAGAAGAGGTTAAAGGCCAAACAAGTGTGTATCTTATTCTCGACGTTTCTCCCGCGGGAAAGAGATGGAGAAATCCAAGAGGGAGCGTGCAAGCAAATGCCTTTGCTAGAAAGTTTTTCCATGGATAATCGAAAGCAGTTTCAGGAAGTCCCGCGTAACTCGAGCTACCCCTTTCTCTTTTTATTCTGCTTCCTAGGACGTACATTTTTCAGAAATAATGTAACGAACACACACGCGCACGCACGCACGCACACACCTACATATTTATACACGTGTGTAAACGTATGAGTATTCTTACGTTTACACGGCACGTACGACTTCCCACACCGCACTCGCACTTGTCACAGTGACTGACATCTTGGAAGGCGTTCAGAGAAATATGAAAAGAAACTTTATAGTAAGTAGTCGTGAGAGTCGAAAGTGGGCAAAGGAGGGAGAAAGGGAGAGAGGAGAAGGGAAAAGAAAAACAAATTACGAGGAAAGGATTACGTTAAAATTGTATTAACTGTAAATTTTTACTAATTTACGATAAACCGAGAAAGAGACGAAAGTAAAGTTTCGTAGGACTTAGAGTCCATTATCCCCTTTCCTTTTTAAACGGTTCGTTTCTCTCGGACGTGTAACGAGAAACGAGTAAATTTTAGCACTCGCCAGGAAATTGGAAATTTTTCGAAACGGAAACTCGCTTAGGTACTAGTCGATTAAATAGTGTTACGAGAGAGAAATTGTACAAGGTTAGTAGGTACCACGGTTCTCGTTAAAACGTAGCGACCACATCGGAGAATTATAACAAGATCGTCGCGTTGGTTTGATACGGGAATGAAGCGAGTGTACTTTCCGAAGCAATTAGTAACAAAGTTAACTAATTGCGAAAGCTGTAGGTATTATTTCAAATAGTGCCTTGGTATGAGTGACTACTCGTTATATAAACGTACTTATTTATAATATAGATTAATTATTTTGTGTCATACGCACCGGTACACTCGGTAGACATGGTTTAATTAGAAATTCTGTAATTGTCATCGAGATTCGTCGGACCGTAGACGAAACGAATCGTTGGATGGACGTTGGAGCTTCAGCGAGTTACTACTAGTGATAGATTAATATGAAAATTTTCCTGTACGAAGAGAAGATAATCTTCTCAAGTTATAACCACGTAAATCTACCTACATACCCGTGTACGTCTGTCCGTATATACGTGTAAGAAAAGAAAAGAAAAAGAAGATGGACAGAGTCAGCGTTTCGCTTTGGCTTTTCTATCCGAGCTTATTGCTTTGAATTTTCCGCTTCTTGGAGCTAGTTTGGTCCAAGTACCGGTACTGGGAAATTGGCAGTGTTCACCGTACCATGACACCCAGGACGCCACTTTTAAGAATAAGAAAGACAGAGGATAAATAGATAGATGGATAAGTTTAAATATAGATATATAGTTATGGATAAATACATCGAGAAAATAAAAGGAGAAATAAACGTATCTCGAAACGGATGACCTTCTTGCAAAGATCTCGAGTTCTCCTGTTCAAGAAGGAGTGAGAATTTACGTCGAGATAGAGTCTCCTAGATAACGAGCGAGTTTGCTCGAGCGATTGGCGAACCATCGTTTTATCTACTTGGAAAATAATTACGATTCTCGATAACGGCCGATAAGACTTCCACTTCGATATCGTAAGAAGGCTCGAAGAATTAACGACTTTCTCCTCTTAATTAGTACGTCGTCGTTGAATTAATTGTAAGAACTTAAGCATTGTTGGAAGTAAAGAAGAGGAAATCAACGACAACGACAATAAACAAGTAAAAAAGAAAAAGACGAAGAAAAAAGGAAAACAAAAAAGAACAAAAACCTATATCGGATCGTAAAAAATGGAAATGTTCTGTCTTGGAAAGGGGAAATAACGAACGAGAGGGGGGAAAGCGAGGCAGGGGAGGGACGAGGAGAGGAGAATGATCTTACGCTCGTAGATGAGTCCTTTACAGGTCCTTCGAGGATTTTCTGGCTTACGTCTTTAAACGCAAAACGTGACGGCGCATATTCAACGATTCAAACCCAACCGACCACACCCCTTCTACCTGTCGATTTTCTATCTACTTGTGTTCGTCCTTATAACCATCCAACCCTCGACAGTTTTGTCTCCTCATCGACTAGGAACACCGTATTTAGGCGAAGACACGAGGGGTGCCATCTTAGGGGTTGCAAACCCCCAAACTCTCTCGAATACCTCACCTGAATTAACGAGAAAACGTGTCTCTCTCAACATTGATAAAAAATTCTATCTTTACCGACACTTCATATAGATCGACTTACATTTACTTTTATATTTCTTACGTAAAACAAAGCGAGAAACAACGTTTGAGTTATTCAATAAATCGTACGACCATGGTTTATTCGTGATTAATGTAATTTTGTGTTATATAAATGTATCGATCTTGATATCGACCACGGCACGTTATATTCTTTTTCTTTCCCCCCCACCTCTCTCTCTCTCTCTCTCTCTCTCTCTCTCTCTCTCTCATTACATTCAATAACATTATTCATATATCATATATAAATAACTAACATGAGTTTCAACCATGAAAGAAAATCTCACATTGATTATAATTGATCCTAATGAATTATACGTGGATGCGTAATCATGCAATATGCAAATTATTCATAATTTATTATATATCCATTGAAAGTATCATAATAGAAGATTCAGCGATAAAATAGCTTCAAAGATTAACTGATAAAAGTTGCGTGATTTCAGTCACATGAAAATCTCAACTTGGATCGAAATGGGCTAAAGCTTCATTAGCGAGTTCAACTATAAGCGTGTACGTATTAACACTCACTCAGATAGAATATCGTTCTCCCATATCGCATGAAGTTTTACAGGCTGATAGTATACAACCGTTTCCTGTTCGTCGAGAGAGAGAGAGAGAGAGAGAGAGAGAGAGAGAGAGAGAGAAAGAGCGAGAGAGAGAGAGAGAGAGACACGAAGCGTTTTCCCGCGACCAGATTTCGACGTAGGCCGTGTCGTAAAAAAAAAAAAAAAAGAAAGAAAAAAAAGAAAAGATAGAGAAACAGAGAAAAAAAGAAAAAAGAAAGAAATGTAAAAAAAGGAGAGAGATAGAGAGACAGAGAGAAAGAAAAAACACAGAGAAAGCGTATTCGTGGCATACGAGGCATTCGTCTCTCGGCTTGGAAATCAGCCAAACTCGGCAGGCTACGAGTTAGATAGCCACGTTACAGAAAGAGAGAGAAAGAGAGAGAGAGAGAGAGAGAGAGATCCTACTGTGTCTCTCTCTTTCTCTCTTCCTCTTTCTTTTTCGAGAACCAATTGAATTTTTATATCCCATCGAAAACGAGAAAGAGAAAGAAGGAGGAAAACAGAAAGAGGGAGAGAGGTGAAGGAGGAGGGGACGAATTGACGGATAAAAAATGTCGTTGAGTGATACGGAAAATTTTTGGATGACCGTTTCGATCTTTTTTTTTCGTTTTTTTTTTCTGTTTTTTCTTTTTTTTTTCATGGACTGCGAAAGCTGTTACCTTCCTTCCTTCCTTCCTTCCTTCCTTCCTTCCTTCCTTCCTTCCTTCCTTCCTTCCTTCCTTCCTTCCTTCCTTCCTTCCTTCCTTTCTTTTTTTCTTTTTTTTTCTTTCTTTTTTCTCTATTTATTTCACACAAACGAATTACTTCAGCTTTCCGATCGATTAGATTTCTTTCGTACCTTAGATTTTTCCCCATTCCCGATACCACACCGCGAAAAACCGATAGGTTTTAGAATGTTTTTGATAGACACACGAGAAAAATATATAGATATATCGTGTCGTCTTAAAGATTTTTCTCCCTGGATATCAAGATTTTCGCATCTTGCATATCGTGACGTTTTCTTCTACTTCTTCTTCTTCTTCTATTTTTTTTCTTCTTCTTCCTCTTCCGTCGTCGTTCACGGATATACGAATTTCAACGACGAAGGTTCGGATAAATCCCCCGTTGGGAATACCAAAATCGGTTACCGGTCGCTACAATCTCTTTCAGCCGAACTAATCCTCGATAAAAGAAGAGAAATCTCTCTCGAGACGTCAAAGGGATTGTTTTAAAGAACGTCAAAGTACGAAAAGCATGCTGCGACGTTCAAACGAAGAAGAATAGATTTTTTTATTTGTTCTGTACGATCAATTTCATTTTTTCTCTTTCTCTCTCTCTTTCTCTGTCCCTCCTATTTCGTCATAATTCTCTTTATTTATTTATTTATTTATTTATTTATTTATCTACTTTCATCCTTGTATTTTTTTATTTTTTTAACAAGGGTATATCATATATCCATAACAAAAACTTGCGTGGTCCATCCTCGCGAATATACTCGCGGACAAGTTGGAAATATTCGCGTGTTCATTGTTATCGTCGTTCGTTAAGAAGTATTCAAAGCGAGAAAAAATAGGAGTGAAAAAAAGAGAAAGCAGAAAAAAGGAAAAAAAAGGGAAAAAAATGAAAAAGGAAAAAAGCAAATCCTTTTCTTTTTGAACGTGGTCGCGTTGTCCAGCGTGAGCCGAAGCTTTTGAAACTCAAAATACTGCGAGTCGATTAACGATATCGACCAATCCGTCGATCGATCTACATAGTATCGTGAATTCGTCCGGATAAAGAGTTTAATCCAGTGAAGTCGACATTTTATATCGATAGGACACCTCGATGTTGACGTTCACCCCATATCTCTCTCTCTTTATCACTCTCTCTTTCTCTCTCTCTCTCTTTCTCTATCTCTTTCTCTATTTCTTTTTCTCTTATTCATTCGTACTCAAATACGTTTATATGCCTGTACAGTTTACATCTGCATCGATCCACCGATTTCGAGCGTATTATAAATCATCGACATAAAATCGTTGCGGACACGATACTGCACGAACACCTTCAGGTGACGCGCGCAACCTACCTCTATGGAACAGAAACGTTGAACCTGCACATATTCACGAGAGAAAGAGACAGAAGAGAACATACTGACGGATACAAATTGGCCGCTTCCATATTGGGAATTGAAACCCCCGACGGTATAACGAAGCCAATTTCGAGCTAGCACGAACAAGAGGGAGTACTCTTGTTGCCTCACGATTTCCCCTATCCTTATTTCGACTTTCATACCTATGTCTCATTCTATATATGCATTAAATATATATATATATATATATATATATATATATATATATATAAGAAAAAAGACACCAAGTATTTTTTTGAAAAATCTGACGTCGACCGAATCGAGATTGATCTCATGTGTCCATTTTTATTCGGTTGTTAACAATTGTTTCTGAAAAAATAATATTCGTACTTGTATCTCTTCGTACAATAAAATCCAAAGCATTATTTTTTGTAAAATTTGATAATACGTATACCAAATCGAAAAAGATCGTACGTGTTTGTATTTGTCGTTAGTGAGTTTTCTCGAAAAGAAAAAAAGGAAAATATAAATAACTTTCATATTTGTATCTCTTTCTATAATTGAAAAACACGAAATATTTTTCAAAAGATTTAACGATAACGAGAACGAGAACGAATCCACATTCATTTCTATTCTTTGTTAGCTGGTTTTCTCCGAAAAAATAATTTTCACGCATTTATCTCTTTGTATAGTGAAAGACACAGTATTGTTTAAAAATTGGACAATGGCCAAATTCGCAAAAATTACGATTCAAATATATACTATATATGCATAGTATATGGGTATTTACTATTTTTTTTTTTTTTTTTCAAAAGAACTACTAAATACCTTATTTATATTACTGATTATGGAAAGAGACAGCAAAATTTATAAGCTCATATTTACTCAAAATATGAAAGTGTCCAAATAAAAAAAATGTTACGATTCAACTGCAACAAAGGACACGAAAGTATTTTACCAGCATTTAACAATGACAAAATAGAGAAAAGAAAAAATCACATTTATTCCCATTGTTATAGTTTACGTTGTTACAAACTTTGTCTTTCGTAAAAACGTGAAACAAGGAAAAACATTGATGTAACTTTAACAAAGAGACGTAACTTTCCATTCAACATCCATTCTCTCTCTCTCTCTCTCTCTCTCTCTCTCTCTCTCTCTCTCTCTCTCTCTCTCTCTCTCTCTCTCTCTCTCTCTCTCTCTCTGTGTTCGATAAACAATGACATAGTCTCACCCTTTATCTTCTAGAAAAAGGAATAGGTATCCTCCTACTTTTCAAGGGAATCGCGAAGGACGATCCACGATCTGTATCCTATCCTATCCTATCCTATCCTATTCTATCTTATCCTATCCTATCCTATCCTATCCTATTCTATCTATCTATCTATCTATCTATCTATCTATCTATCTATCTATCTATGTATTAGAACGTTTACGTAACACTTTGTGAAAAGAAGAATCGTTCGAATTCGAAAAGCAAAAGTTTTTCACAGGGCTCGAATGCAACCCTGAACGAAAACAGAATGTAAAGGATTGTCACCACAACCGGACGATAATAATTTGGCACTGTACCAAAGTTCTCGATTCTGTTAGACCAACCCCCTCGGCTTCTGTCATCGATGAAAAAATCGACGCTGGTCAAACATACGAGAAATCCGATCGCTATTCACCTCACGCCCCACGTTTTCACTGCCGAAACGTCGATTTCTTTCCATCTATCTCTGTCTTTCTTTTTTTTTATTCCTTTTTTTCTTCTTTCTTTTTTTTTGCATGCACCCTGACCTTTCCATCTCGCATTACTTTTTCTCCCCTACCTTTCTCTCCTTTCTCCTTTCTCTTTTCGAAACGGACGAAAAAAGAAATTAAAAAAGAAAAAGAAAATGAAAGAAATTATTCGAACACGTACACGTTCTAATTCGATCGTGTTCTCTTCACGAAATTTATTTCCAGTAGACGTTACTCGAATATATTAAGTTCTTCGGCCGGTTCTTTTTTCTTCTCTTCTCTTCTCTTCTCTTGCCTTTTCTGTTCTTTTCTTTTTTATTAAAAGTCATTTTCATTAACACCTCGACTTCCAATGGATTTTCGTAACTTTTTATTCTACGGGGAAACACAGTAGAAAATTTTCATTATTAAATAAGTTTATAATGATAAATTATTGTATCTTGTAATTAAACGAAGTTCTCATTTAGTTGCTCTTAACAACTCATTAGTAGGTTAAAAATATATCATTTTCAAAGAAAGAAAACTAGACAAAAAAATTGATCCAAAAAGATAACAATATATTCTAAGTACTATGATATTATTAACTATGATATTATGCTTTACTTTTGTTTTACGTTCGCTATAATTTTTATCTGTTAAACCAGCGAAGATTGATCGCTAATATTTATAATAACATAATTTACGTGTACACATTATAAATACATGACTTATACTATCTCATAATAAATTTTATTAAAGCAATGCTAATAGGCGATCAACTGTTCACAACGAAGTATATTTAACTCTTGTTTCTCTACTAGTATCGTCTCAGTTTTCTTTCATTTTATCTTTTCTTCCAATAATAAAAAAGTAATTTTTAATAAATTATTTAAATATTACGTGAATGAGTTTGTACACGCTATACGTCTACAAACTTTTACATAAACATAATAACGACGAACTGAATAGATACCTAACATCGAATCGTGATATATTATAATCCAATACGATTTATATTCGCTTTTATCCGGCTTTCTGGATCGATCAAATGCACTTTCGTATTTTCGTACGAGTGCTTATAAGAAAGGACGATAGTCTCGAACTCGAGGTACGTGAATTTAATTCGAGGATATGTAAGACGTAACGTACGCGTTGAGTATCAAGCGTAAGAAGACGATGATTTCGATAGGAGGATACCCATGATAAAATCCAAGTAATCCTTCTAATGGCTGAAATGGATTACATACGTAGGTACTGCCGAAGGGATCGTTGAGAACATTGCTTTACGAAAGCCCGCTTTCGTTATCGGCACCACGCTCGGGGAGGTTCGAGCCGCTTTGGGGTTATCGTTCTCGAGCTTACCGAGCTTTCTATCCTTCGTATTATCGTTTCATGCAGACCAGCAAACCTTACTTACATCAGCAAAAACAACCAACGACGTTCGAGAAGATAAGCGTTTTGGCTGGTAAACGAACGCATAAAAAATATCTTCGGCTATCCTCACGGTTTTGTCTCTACCATTCGTTATCATTCCTTATAATATAAGAGAGAATTAGGATAAAGTATGTTAAAGTTCTTCTAATTTATTACAAGAAAATATTTCTTTCTCTCTCTCTCTCTCTCTCATTTACTCTCTCTCTCTTATCTTGTGCGTGTATATGTGCGTGTATCTCCGTGTATTCTATTTAATCTCATAGAAAGGTATCGAAATATTTTACGGTCTATTACATTTAGAAGAGTTAACGCGTAAAACGGATTTTACCTATTTCCATGCGTAAAGGATGAACCCGGACGAATCGAGTTAACTCACCTTCCCTTTTTTATATTGAGTTAACGTTCGCACTTAAAGAGATAACCGAGATGCACTTTTTTATACTATCGTATACATCGATCTTTCCTTTCTTTCCTTTTTTCTTTTCTTTTCTTTTCTTTCGTTTTTTTTTTTGCTTCCTTTTTCTCGCGCGAAGAAATGCGCAACAGAGTTTGAAAGCGAGTACCACGCTTTAAGCGTTATTACATCGTATACGTTCCTGTCTCTGGAGAAATTAAATCCAACGTTTTACGCGACGTGTATTGCCGTATATAACAAAAGTAAGAGACGAAAGAAAAAACAAGAAGAAGAAGAAGAAGGAGCCGATGAAGAAGAAGAAGAAGAAAAAAGTATGTAGCTACTAGCAAATAGTATTTTCTACGATCTCCAAAAAGCCAAACGTCGATAATACAATTATTTTCGAAAGAGAAATATTGCATTTCATTTTTCTCTTTTTCTTTTTTTTTTTTTTTTTTTCTTTAGCCACCAAGAAAGAAATAGAAATGGACGAATATACGCAACGAATACGAATATGAACGGGAAATAATAAAAAAAAAATAAAACAAATAAATTATTCGATGCACGTTTCACTCCCACGCGTTCGTCTTTCCTCCCTTTCGCAAAGGAAATAAGGAACTCGGAAGCACTGGACCAAGTCGGTGCTTCGTATCTATTTCCAATATTTCTATGCACCCTAGTTCCTTTTTCTTCACATAGAACAGCAATACTAGTTTTATTTATTTCGAAAGTCGGAAAAGTCGACGAAGCAATCCAACGCGACGTTAGAAAAAAAAAAGAAAGAAAGAGAAACAAGATATGGATTCTATACAGAATGAGCTAAAGTTTTCTAGATTATTCGACGAATCAAAAGTTCCTAGCTGATTCGAAGGGAGTAACCCAAAGCCAAGGGATTCAAAAATTTCTAAGGGATTTTAACAATCGATTGTACCGTTTTTCTCTTTCAAGATTTTTTACATTGATTTCTTCTTCTTCTTTTTTTATTTTTTGTCGTTTTCTTCAGACCGTAAAACTATTAGCAGGTACGAGCTTAAATATTTTTGTTATCGCCCTGTGTCCAGATCGAATCGGATCGAAATAAAGGACTAAACTTTCTCGATACTTCTCGAATTCGTTCGAATTCGTTCGAATTCGTTTTCTCGAACAATTGTCCGATTTATCGGAAAACTGACGAGCTCATGTAACAACGAGTTTATCCGTTACCTATAACTAAAAACGCTTTTATTGTAGAATTGATCCGCAACACATCGGTACAATTATATGATATCGAGATACCACGTTCTTTTCTTGCATTAAACTGTGGTTGGATTATTATCGGCCCGCAGGGAAGTACAATTAATTAACGCCCTAACAATATCCAAGCTAGAACTGTAACACCAATGACCTATAAATTTACACGTCGTCGCCATGAATCTCTTCATTGAATTTCCTACGCATTGTACTGCTTGCAAGAGAAGTAATAAAACATTTCCTTTTTCTTTTTTTTTGGTTTCTCCATTTGTTTTTAATAAATTAATACATATCTAAAGATAATCAAAAATTTATTAGATGATCGAAAAAGTTCATACTTCTCCATATGTAACAAAATCAAATTACAACTGAATAAAAACCTGATCAAAATGATATTTATCAGAAATACTATATCGTTCTCAAAATAAATAATTTAACACAATCAACCCAGTCTAATTAATCAATCTAACAAATCAATATCGTCATAGTAGTTTGATTGTCAGATATGTGTAATAAAAAAAAAGAGAAAGAAAAATAAAGTAAAGAAGAAGAAGAAGAAGAAGAAGAAGGAGAAGAAGAAGAAAAAGAAGGAGAAAAAGGAAAAAGAGCGAATCGAGAAAGACGTTTTTATTTCTACCGCGATAATGAACGATCCCCTAAGATGGAATTGGGACCGAGTTGGGTATGCGAGAGTAGATTCCAACGAACCGTCAGAGACACGAGGGCACGCCAGCAATGTCTAATCAGTGCCAACTCAATTTCCACGGGCTTCTATTGTCACCCGATTCCAACCGCGTCTTCGAGCCATTTCGTGTAAACGCGTCCCTTCCTTGGCAATATGCTGGAACGTGCGTGCGTGCTCGTAACGCCTCTTTTAAGAAACTCGAGCAGTCACCTTGAGAGAGATAATATCTTTTTCTTTACTTTCTCTATCTCTCTCAGTCTCACTCTTACTATTTCTTTCTATCATTCATTCTTACTCTTTTTTACTCTGTCTCTTACTGTCTCACTCTTGCTCTCTTTTACTATGTCTATTACTCTCTCACTCTTACTCTCATTCTCTCCGGTTCACTCTACTAGCTTTTCCGTTTCTCAGTTCATAAGATGTCGTGAAGCCGAATGTCCGTTTAACTCGAGCCGTTCGTTCGTTCGAACCATAGAGAAAGCCTAATATCTCTCGGGAGTAGATACTCTACTTATGGCCCTTCGCCGGCGAAGACCCTTCCTAGGATTATAGCAGAGTTATTTACGCGTTTCCGCTCGAGGTCAAGCGCTTTACCAAGCGCTAAATTAATCGGAGACCAACCGGATTTTCTCCCCAACATCCTTGAGCCCTTTTAATCCAACGTAGGTATTTCCACCAAATAGGATTAGGAAAGAAACGCTAATATTTGAACGCTTTCCCCTTTTGTTAATGAATCTTTCTCTTCAGCTTTTATTTTCTTCCAAAAATGTCAATGACTTTTCTTTTGTTTTTCATAGTTTCATTCATAAAATCAATTGCTTGTTCTTCAATGAGTTTTCTATATTCTAAGGATCTCTCATTTTCAAATTCTTTTTATCTCATTTTAAAATCTCATTAATTGAATTAAGTTTCACCAAAGTGTCAGATTTACAAAAAAAAAAGAGGGAAAAAATATTATTAAATACTATTGTGATCTAGTAATGCGGAGTGTTTACAAACGATATACGTACATAAAGATTACATAAAGTTACTATTTTCATTTATTAAAAAAGTTGACAGTACTTTCAGATAAGATTGATATAACGAAAACGTTCTATTACAGAGAAGACTACTTACTCCGATCGATCGGCTTTCTTTTCATTCACGAAAGAACTGACCTATCTCGACCCTTCCACCGATACGTCACAAAAGAAGCAATGCGTTCTGTAACTTAGCAACGACACGTCACCGTTTCTTTCTCTCTCTCTCTCTCTTTCTTCTCCTTTTGTTTTTTTCCTAACGCGCGAAGAATCCCTCGCGACGTTTTTAGCAAGAATTTAAGTAGGTCAACGTGTGGTGGTCGTGACGCTCGTTCAACGTAGAAAAGGATAGAAAAAAAGAAAGAAAGAAAAAGAGAAAGAAAAAGAGAGAGAGAAAGAAGTCGATCTTCCCGTCTCACGAACGACGCGACGCGTCGTACACGCAGAGAAGTTCGACTATAATATTTCATCGGCCATAAACGTCCGTATATTTCCGCGTTTATAGATGGATCATCGATCGTCTGCCAAGTTATTGCAAGGCGAAACTCTATTCTACTAGACTAGACGGGTAAGAAGCTCGTGTCGTAGAAGCAAAAAATTGCCTCTTGGAATATCTTACGAAAGAACATCTGGCGAACGTATAATTTCCTCTTTTCTCTTCTCTTATAACGTAGGGAATATGTTTGTCTGTGTTCGTTAAGTACCTAACAAGGAGAGAAAAGAGAGAGAGAGAGATAGATAGACAGATAGATAGATAGATAGATAGATAGATAGATAGATAGATAGACAGGTAGATAGATAGATAGATGAAGAGAGAAAGAGAGAGAGAGAGAGAGAGAGAGAGAGAGAGAGAGAGAACAAGAGAGAAAGTCTTATAACGATCTTAATGATAATCAAATAATCATTTTCTTTAAATAGTTTCTATTTTAATTTGATATTTCATCTCTCTGTCTCCTTTTCTTGATTTTTTTCTATCTCTATCTATCTTTTTTTGAAAGATCGTAAAAGAAACTTTTTCGATATAGAGTCTCTTGATTATTAGAAAGGGAAAAAGGGGGAAAGTAAAATAAGTACTGTGATAAAAAGAAGAGGAAATATTTTTGCTGCGACGATCGAACCGGCCAACGTATACCAACGAAAGCGAACTGACTCGTAAAAGCCACAGTGAAATTGTATTGGAACGTTTCGACTTATTTTTCCGTTCGGTATACGATTATTCGAGAAAGCGAGGATAGAGGCGAGGCAAACAGTATCTTTACGTTCGAAGAAATGGCGAAGCTTACTGAGAAAATGGTAGAAATTCGAACTTGAACGGAAATGGAGCAACTTACTGCATTTCAGAAAAATTGATATACCTACTAGTACTTCTAGTACTAATACTAATACTCCTACTACTACTACTACTACCACTATTGTATATCTATTTATGGTAAGAAGAAGAATATTGCTTTGGTTATTCATTTTGATCGTTGCGTTAAAAAAGAATTTCGAAATAAAATTTATCGCGAGCTTTTGTTACCTTGGAAAAATAAGTTCACCCTCCAGCGTACCTTCGATTTCCCTCTGGAAAATCGAAAAAGTCTGATATTCAAGTTATTTATTGTTATTGGTGAACCATTAGAGAGAGTATCGGACAAAGTGTTATAAGAACGTAACACGTTCCAATTCGATCGAATATTTACTTCCATACGTAGTTCGATACTTGTTAAAAAATGAATATCGAGTTAGAAGAACATTGAAAGGTAACGTAATAAATTTTTCTTATTAATGTTTCGAGAAAATAAGAAAAAAGTAAAAGAAAAGAAATAAATAAACGCTGAGGAAAACGTGAATATGGACATCTCGTATACACAGAAATAGATCAGATATGGCCTTGCTAAAAAGGAAATAGATAAAACTTAGCGACTCTAGGAAAAGAATATAGATTATAGAAAATGGTAGAGAACGAAACGAAATTAACGTATATTACTGAAGAACACGCTAAGCGTCTGCACTGAAACAGAATCTAGATAAGTGCTTACTTACTTAGATGTAGATGTATGAACGTATGGAAAGCATACCGACTCGCGACTAATAATTTTCATTCATAAAATTCTATGGGCATTCATTTAATATCGTAGACATTTTTCGATCGAAGATACAAGAAAATACATAAGAGTTAGACTACACGAAGATTATTTATGATTACTTTTGTATCTAGCAGGTGGATTTAATGTACTAGCATTTTAATTATTTTTTCTTCTTTGCTTTCTTTATTTTTTTTCTTTTTTCTTTTTTCTTGCACGCTCGTAAAACAAATAGCCTTAAGGTAGTTTTGCAATAGTTTACCCGAACGATAAGAACAGACGTAATTTTTAACCGATTTTGACAAACAAGGTGTCATTTTAAAGACGAAGGTTTAATCTAGAAGCTCGTTTTTTTCTAAGTTTTGAAAAAGCTTTATTTTCTTTGAAAAGAGTCGCGTTAAAAAATAATTTATTCGTAATAAATGATATTTCTTGGAAAATAGTTTATGCACGAATAAGAAGCTTTTTTCAAAATTCAAAAAAACGGGATTCGCGTAAACAAAAATGAATTTTTCCAATTGTTATATAATCATTATTAATTATGGAATAATAATTAATGGACATATATATATACTTATATATTATATATTATATCTGTATAAAAATCAAAACAACACTTTTGCATTATCTATGAAGTAAACATTTCATCATTGTTTCTATTTCTTTTCGTGGATTCACTAATCCTCGTATTAATTATATATTCATTATCTTTTATTCATTTATATCGTAAAATAAATACAAGCGCTATGTCCTTTCTATCAACGCACCACTGCAGTAGACACGCCATCGTTAAAGAAGGATATAAATGTTGACCTTCGAACGAAAGGTGATGAACGATCTTAAATCAACTCGATTATCGTATACATATATTGTACATATAGAGGAATATTGTAACCTAGTATGGGGGTTCTGGTCTCTCGAAACGTTCAGCCATTAGGAACCAGGAAGTCGACCATTACGCTATCGTTCTTCAAAGGACGACGAAAAGAGAAAAGGAGAAAGGAAAGAGGGAAAAAGAAAAAAAAAGAGGAAAAGAAAAGGAGAGAAAAAAAGAGAGAGAAAGAGAGAACAAACCTTCCGATACTTTTTCGTTTCTTCGTGACTACTATGGAGGATTTTCCTTCTCCTTATCGATTCGTATCACGACGAAGAAAACGTTTTTACCATTTTAACAAAACCATTTTCTCTTTTCCTTACATATTTTTTTCCGAATATATATATGTGTGTGTGTATGTACATATGTGTTTATATATATGTTTATATATATATATGGTTTTATATATATTACATATGGTCTTTAAGAGCATCGACTACACATTATTTAAGTTAAAAATAATTTGTCAAAGTCAACGAAAGAAACTAGAAAATATTTCTTTATTTTTCCGATCTTTTTTCTTGACGGGGTTATATTCGCGAAGTCTCGTGCACGTTGAAACTTATCGACGGGCAACGTTACGTACGAGTCACATGCGGTTTTTATCACAAATATCTCGCTTTTTTATTTTCTCGTTTTTTCTTCTTCTTTTTTTTCCCCATTTTTTTCTTCTCTTTTCTTTTTTTTTTCTTTTTAGAGAGATACGAAAGGAGCGACAAGCAGCGAATGAAAAAAAAAAGAGAAGAAAAAAAAGGCATACATATGACAAACGTTACCGTGGAAGCCGGTAACTCGTTTATGTACCGTACACACGCGATAAGGCTTACACACATATATACATACATATGTACATACATACATACATACATACAAGTATAACCAACTCGATGTGTCAATCGCTGGTGAGAGCCTATCAAAGCTTTTTTCTTTCCTTTTTTTTTTTTTATTATTTTTTCATTTTTTTTTTTTATTTTTTTCTTCAAAGAAACAAGTTAAAGAAAGAATTTCGGATCATGATCAATGATGATATGAAGAAAGTAATATCGGTTATACATATATTCTTTTTGATATGTAGTAACGAGCTTTGATAAAAAGATAGATATTAGAAAATTTCTTAATAATAGATCAATAGTTACACATTCCGAACAGATGACGTAGCAACAAATACCGAATATTACAATACAAGCTGCATGGATATTGTAGATCGTGTAAATGCTTTGCAGTTGTAATATTAATGTAACTTGATACAATTGGTTTTTTTTTTTTACCATGGCGTATATTTAATACGAGTCTCGATACTGAATTTAGAGAATCGATTGAAATTCGTGCTATGTCTCTGTCCGTTAACGAAAAATGTTTTGAAATCTTCTCGATGAAAAAAAAAATTATCTTTTTTTTTTTTGCTTTTTTTTTACCCTTTTTTCTTTTCTTTTTTTTTTATAAAACCCGCTGATATCAGAGAGAAACTTTGATAAGAGAGGTTTTTCATGAAAAACTTCGATCGAGAACGTTAACGGCTCGGATGAAAAAGTTTTCCTAAGGAAAAGTTTCTTGAATATATCCGACAAGTAGTAGGCTCTTCGGCAAAAATCAAGCAAGACTTTTAAGTAGCAATATTTGCGATGTAATCTTTAGATTGACACACACAGAGAGAGAGAGAGAGAGAGAGAGAGAGAGAGAGAGAGAGAGAGAGAGAGAGAGAGAGAAGGATGAATTTCTCTTCTCTTAATCTCTCGTCAATACAGCTCAAAGAGAGAGAGAGAAAGATTCGATATTTTCTACAATGTCCTGTTAATTAAAGAAAAAAAAAAAGAAAAAAAAATCAGAAAAAGTGGAAAAAAATGAAAAGAGAAAAAACAAATCTTTTCTAATGACGCCATCCCGATGGTTCGATTTATTTTAAAGAAAATTTCAAACTTCGAACGGAATGAGAAAAAGGAAGAAGGAGAAAACTGTCGAATATATCTGATATATACACACACACACACACACATATATATATATATATATATATATATATATATCAGAAATAAGAGGAAAAGAAAAGAAGCCAAGGAGCAAAAAGCCATAATCAACGTCGCGTAAGAAAATAATACATCCTCTGGAGATTTCTTTTCCTACTGACGAGGCTTCCGGGCTTCCTCTCTTTTCGCTTTCATCAAAGGATACCGGGGATTCACTCTTGACAAAAGAGAGAAGAACACCATCTTTCGATAATGTAGCTCGGGATCAAGACGACAGCTTTTCTATTAATATAAAAATGTCGAAAAGAAAAGCTTTTCATGGTTGACTAAACCCTCTCTCTCTCTCTCTCTCTCTCTCTCTCTATTACTTCCTTCCACATTCGCTTCAAAAAAAAAAAAATAAAATGAAATAAAATAAAAAGGAAAAAATAAGAAAAAAAAAAGAAATAAAACAAAATAAAAAGCAAACGATGTGACAGATATCTCAAACAACTTTTTAATAAGTATTATATCATCGGTATCGTTCAGCAATCATCAAATATCTAAATCTTTTCTAAAAGACCCTTTATTTCACCCTTCCTTCTCGAATTCTCGGAAGCTACAAGTACGTACACGTTTTCGGGATGGATTTTCCCAATAGAACCGAGCTGCCGCTGTTACCGCCGTTGCTACGAGCATCATGTCGCCGGCAAATACATTCATATTCATGAGAGGGCTCCATATTGCGATGCGACAAAAATGCTTATAGCGAATGGAAAAATCGACGAGACGAGGAACGAACGCCAGCAAGCCTGAATATTCTTTTTTCTTTTTTCTTTTTTCTCCCCTTTTTTTCCATTTTTTCGCCTAACAAAACGGGATCCATACACATTCTCAATGCTCTTGTTTCGAAATATCTATAGTATCATAGTTCTACGTTATCGCATTACGAACTAGAAAAAATTTCTCTAACACTTTTTTCTTCGTCTCTTTCTCTCTATCCTTTTTTCTTCTCTTTCTCTCTTTCGGTATGCCACGTATGTACGGGGACACTTACAAGAGATTGGCGTTGTCTCTTTCGAGTCCATTATTACTCGTGCTTGACACTTCTCTCTCTTTCTCTCTCTCTCTGCCTCTTTATCTATCTATCTCTTTCACACACTTTTCGTCGACGAAATAGAGTCGACGTTCTTCGAAGATCCTGTCTCCAGTACTTTGTTATTCTACGCTCGTTTATCCATGGCGAGAGAGAGAGAGATTTTAAAAGGAAGACAGACATTTAACAGAGATAATACAACGGTCTCTCGTTCCAAGTCATTAAGTAGTTAAGCGGTGTGGTGTGTCGCGTTGTTAAGAAAAGGATAGAGAAAGGAATGAATGGAATAGGCAGGATGGGGACAGATGGGGGTAGATGGTGGTAGATGGGGGTAGATGGGGGTAGATGGGGGTAGATGGGGATAGATGGGGGTAGATAAAGACAGGTGAGGGGGAGATGGTAGAAAAGGTAGTACAGAAAGTGGTATGGGTAGTCGAAGGAAAGGTAAAGAAGTCAAGAGAAGATAGGAAGGAAGGAAGGAAGGAAGGAAGGAAATAACGAGTGGGAGTTTCCGCGAGGACGAACGAATTAAAGCGATCTACAGGGAGAGAAACGTGCGGAGGAACATAATCGTTTCGACCACGCTCGCTTTCGTGACGTTTCGCCGTATCTCGAGTCGTGGAGGATCGGTGTCTGGCTTAGTTCGTCACGAAGGAGTCTTCCTTCTCCTTCTTCTTTTCTTCTTCTTCTTCTTCTTCTTCTTCTTCTTTTTTCTTTTTCTTTTTTTTATTTCCTTTTCTACTTCTTCTTCTTCTTCTTCTTTTTCTTTTGCTAAATATCAAGAAAAGACTTCCTACCGTTTCTTGATTTTGTAAAAATAAACTAACGAATATGTTCTAAAGAAAGACTCTACTATATCTCTTTCTCTCTTTATCTTATTATTGCAAGTATCATGGCAAGGTTAGAGAATGCCGTCTTCATGTTTCCAAAACCAACGTAATCGTTATCATTTCGTTCAACTTATTACACACCTCTATCTTCCTAACTCTGTCCGTCTACGTGCCAACTACGAAACCTCTTACTTAATATTTCTTAATGTCACACTAACTTACTTCTCGATCGCGATATCACCCTGTCCGTGACAGCAAACTCTGACGTCTTATTCTGACCTTATTATACATCTTCGTTTATGCATACAAGTGTCAAGGGTCACGGAATAAAATGAAATAATTAGGTAAATAACGTTCTTATTAATATCTCTCCCCTTAATTAATCCTACATTTTTATTTATGCACATATTCTTTTAATCGCCGCTTTTCAAAGATGATTCATATTCGTCTATATCTAAATTCGATCTTACGAATTATTTATTATTCTTATACCTACCAATTATGTTTATTTAGTAATCAAGGTAATACCTTGAATGGTTTAAATTATACTTATTAATTTTTCGACGGATATTTCTCGCGATAATTTCAATTTTGTTGGTAGTTTGTTATTAGACGAAAAAAATCAAGAGTACTACGAAACATTTTCTTTCCTTTTTGTTTTAATATTTCTTTTCGTTAGAAACTACTTCGAAATTTGCTTCTTACGTTTGACCTTACTAACTGCTTTGTTTATTTACACTTGCGCTTACTTACATTAGAACTTGTATAAATTCTAAAATTTGCCACACAACATTTACTCCGGGATATAGTAGAACAAGCAGAAGGACTAAGCCCTTCGAAACATACTATTCTAATTAGGTTCAACATTGTAGTAAGTACTAGCTCGAATCCCAGTTACGATAAAGTTTAAATGTCCGTTCTAGTCCGACACGATGATATTCTATATCGTTCTTATATTCGTTATCGTAAAACACATCATTTACTATAATCCTTTTTGAACTAATTTTCTGTTTCTAGATAAAAATTATATTACGTGAAAATTATAGTACTAATTAGACACACGGAACGGACCAAGAGGGTCTCAGATGATTTTTTAAAAATGAATTACATTTTTTGGAGCCGATTTTTTTATCTTCAGATCGTAAAACTACGAGCCTAAGAACTTTCGAGTCATCTTGTATCGATATAATCGCACTATACTTATACCATATAACTTATATCTAATAACTTATAACTATATAACTTATATCTAAATATAAAAAAAAAATTCGAATATGAAGAAATCCATTGTAATATTAAGTTTATAAGGATAACGTAACGAAATCAAATTTACGAAATAAATTTATACGTCTAAGCGTGTAACTCGAAATATACGTGACATTATAAATAACTTATACCTATAAATTACCTTCGCTAAATTACGAAAGTCGAGTCGGTGTGTATGCAAAAAATATGTTACGAGTTTGTAATTCTTAAAGGAACAAAGTTAAAAGTAATAACTTTTTATACTTACTGCACAGTGGAGAGTCGTTTTCGTAAGAAGAATGTAAGACGTTCGGAGTAATGGAAAACGCGTGCTCTTCCATTCGAGGATGGTCCAGAAATAAGAACGCAAAAAGACACGAAGAAACTACGGGCGCGTGTAGCTTGACCTCCATTTCGTTCGACGTTATACGAAGTACTGAACTCGAAGTGCCTTTCTGTTTCGTATATTTGTTTACGTTCTTTGAAGAACTGAGTCCAGAGTGACTTTGCGTTTACTACGTGTACTCGTCTATGTATTTTTGTTTACGTTTCTTGAATATATTGAGTTGTCCTACATAGTAAACTACTTCCTTTACTCGTGTAACGACGCGTTTATGAATGGAATTTTGTTAATACATTGCGACATTTTACAATAAAAATATTTCAATTTTATCATTTTCCATTAGTATAATAAAATATTATTTTGTATTAGATAAATCCGTGTATCGTATACGATATAAATACATTCTTCTCTTTATCAATTTTATATGTATACATATGTATATATAAATATATTCTATAATAGACTAATACGATATTGTTAAGCATAGTAAAACTAGAAATTCTAATTATAAAAAATCGTAACAAGAATAATGATAAAAAAATATATCTATATATTTATATATCTATATTATTCACAATATAATAAATAAATAATATCTAAGTTGAAAAAATCGAAAAATAATAGGATATTAATCTATAATAAAATATATCGATACGTAATGATGTTCGTTCGCGAATATTTTCGATAAACGTTAAAGACATCGTTGACATTGTTTCTATTTTCACAATAAGTGTAACGCGTGACGTGAGAGACAAACTTTCGAGTATGACGCGAAAGAAACCCGTTTGAGACTCGTTTTAATGAGAGACTCTTTCGGCAGGTAGTTGCATAGGGATAGATGTACCTATACATCGCACGTTGCCAACAGTGTGTACACTCGAAATTCCCTAGCACGCGACTAATTGCCGGCTTCTTTTGCATTTTTTAAGCTCGACTGTCAAGGAGCCTCGGGGCAGTAGGGCAAAAGATGATAGCAGAAAAGACAAAAAATAGAATAACTCTGTTCGTGAGATATTTAAAGATATCGAAAAGAAAAATGAAAAAAAAAAAGAAAAAAAAAAGAAAAAATAATCAAAGAAAATCTGCACATTTACGCACACTTACGTAACGATAGAACTCGAAATCCTGTATTTTTACGATGCAGTATCGCCATTTTACGAGCAGACCCTTCGTACCTTTCTCACACGATATTAGGAAATAAGCTGAGGAAAATCCAATTTTGTTCGGGAGTTTACGAATCGAAAATATTCTGTCGAAATGTATAAGAGATGTTTAATAGGAAAAAAAGATATTATATCTTTTAGAACATAGAGTACGAAATTATCGTGCAAAGTCGGATTTAATCTAAAAGTCATCGAACCTTTAACGTTATCATACGGGGAAGAACGAACAATTCGCCAACATTCGCGTATAACTACTGACGCTTTTATCGTGTTCGCGTCCGTTCGCTTTGCTTTGACGTCTAGTGGTCCGACGTGTACGGCAGATGTTGTGTCGCGACGTCGTTACGAAATGTCCTCTCTGATTAATTGCAAACGACGAGTACCCTTAGCGTCCGTTACTGTCGTCCGCAATCGGCCTAGTACGCACGTGCGTGCATTCCGCACGAGGACAAAGACGACGACGATGTTGACAGCAGTCGATGTTTTCAACACAAAGCTAGGAGGAGAGAGAGAGAGAGAGAGAGAAAGCTACGAATTTCATCTCGATAAATTATCTATGTATATATGTACTTAAATATTACTACCTACTTTATTATATACATACATATATATGTATATACATATATAATATATATATATATATATCCGTGCGCTTGTCACTGTGAATACTTAAAGGCGATTTCCACTGCGTTAAACAGCATCGCTAAAAAAAGTGTCTATTTTTAAAGCAATCCCTTTATACGATTTTCCAGCCGGTGCGTAACAATTCGTGCGATAAAGTTTGCAAAGCTGTTTTAGTACTTTGTGACTTGATAGAGGACAATTGCATATTCTATTGCATGTAATTATTGTTATTTCATTCGTAGAAATTCATAGCGACCGATTTCTTTATCTTTCCTTTTTTTCACTTCGTCTACTTATTCATTGTTTATTCGGTTAATACAACTTTCATTGTAACTACTATTATTCTTGTTTTACGTACATTCGTTTTTAATAACAAATATTGTTCATTAGTAATACTACGAGTTCTTGATAATATAATATGATATTATTAATTACTTAATATCACAATATCATTATTCTTAATAATATTAGTATAACGTTTATGCAATACAAATGTTTCATTTATCGCATGAATTACTTTATTATTATACGATTATACTAATCCATTAACGAGTATGTACAACGAATTGAACTACTTACTTGTCATCGTGTTACCATATGCTCTTCAAAGAAATAATACACAGTTTAACGAATGTCAAAGTAAGAATCGATAAGAGATAAAGGGAGAACACGATTTCCGTGTGTCATAAATTATAAAACACGCCTCGGTAACGAACGTCCGTAACACTACTTGCATTAAATCGATGAACTTTCGCAATATGTTTCATGGCATGTCACGAAAATGTTGAAAACCTTCCATTAATATCGTTAGCTGTTCGTGACAGACGGTTTTGAGCGTTGATAGCCGTACTATAAACTCATTATCCGAGGTGCCGCTTATCCGCTAAAGTGATTATCACATGCGAAGTTTAAAATGCAAAAAACGTTGGTGCGTTTGGTAGCTAAGAACAAGTACAACCTAATATAAGTGTGTTACAATAAAGGACTTACTTAAGCATTCTACGATACTAACTAACGATGTATAGTACAGAAAGTAATAAGAGAGAAAGAGAGAGAGAGGAGAGAGAAAAAGAGGAACGAAAAAGAAAGAAAGAAAAAAAAAAGAAAAAGGAACGCGTTGAACGATCTCGACGTCTTTGCATTAAGCGATAGATGGAAAATACGTAGAAGCATATACGATAGACCTTTCTAAAATCCATTACAGAGTACCAGGGAGCTTTTCTTCTGAAGTCAAAGCTTCTTCTCGGAAAAGTCTATAGGCGATTCGAAATAAAGTGTTTTATCGTTCGTGCGAGAAACGAAAGAAGGAAAAGAGAAACAACGGTTGAATTAGTAACGCACGAGTTTTCAATTCTCTCTTTCTCTCTCTCTCTCTCTCTCTCTCTCTCTCTCTCTCTCTCTCTCTCTCTCATTCTCTCGATATCGATGAAACGAATAGATAGATGGTAGTATTCGTTCGAGTTAAAAAAAAAAAAAAAAAAAGAAAGAGAGAAGAAAGAAAGAAAAGAAAGAAAAAATAAGAAGATAATTACGGAAGATCGGAAATAATCCGCCGTGTATCGTGATAGAATTCTTTTAACGAATCTCAAAGGGAAATCGATGGTTAGCGATGAAGTGTGTGCACTCGCACGGTTAGCACGCTTTTCTCAACGTCGACGAGCTCGAAGGTGCCTCGTTAGCAGGAATCCTCCGATTCGAGGGCGAATGTGGATGTAGAAGGATAGATAGAGAAAGAGAGAAAGAGAGATGAATAGATAGACGGATAGATAGAAAGGGCAGTAGCAATGGAGTTTCGTCTCCGAGTTGCGACGAAACGCCGCGTAAACACGGCCCAATCAAAGGTTATGGGCCATTAGGCAGAAGAGAAAATCGCGCTGCGTGTGCAGACGAACGCGCCTACTATCGTGTAAGAGAAAGAGAGATAGACCGAGGGTAAAAGCAACAGAGAGAGAATGAGAGAATGAGAGAGAGAGAGAGAGAGCCCAAGTCCGACAGAGCGTATAATCTTTTCGCGTCATTGGTCCCTAAACGCGAATAAATCATCGGTTTCGCTCGACGGCAGCGGCGCCGTGCGTCGGTGTTACCGTAAGTTACACGGAAAATTACACGGATCGTTTCCGTTTCTGTGTGTGTGTGTATGTGTGCATGGACGGACGTGTATGTATGTCGTAGGTACTAAAGTGTGAGGAAAAAAAAAGGAGAGGGACTATGCTGTGAAAAATGAATGCTTCGTTGAGAAAGAATGAGAGAGAGAGAGAGAGAGAGAGAGTGAAAATAATGATTCGACCTTTCGTCGAATTTGACTACGACGATAACTCTCCTAAATTGTTTTCTTTTTTTTCTTTCTCTCTCTCTCTCTCTCTCTTTCTTTTTTTTTTGCACTTGGTAGATCCCGTTGAATATTATCGAGGCCTTCGAGCGGAGAAAATACTAAAAATAAAAAGAAAAAGAAAGAGAAAGATAGCCAAATGACGATGTGTAGCTATTTTTCTTACCCTCTTTGTACTTCGACATGAGTCATCTCAAAAACTGAATGTACGGAATATTTTCGGTATATTTTATGACAGGAAAGTAATTCTAAGAAAGATAATATTTCATTTTAAAAGGGAGGAAGGAGAGTGGTGCAAGGGGTGGTTTGATTTAGCGAGGGTGAGAATTATTACCCGAATGTCGTATATTTAAAAAAAAAAAGAGATAATATGAACATATATGGCTATCATTGATCCTTATTTTTGTGCCTAAACAAACGCTATAAAAGCAGACCCGAGGCAAGTTTAAAATGTCCTGAAGAAAATAAATAAACTTGGTACATATATACACACACATATGTGTATATATATATATATATATATATATATATATATATATATATATATACACACACAAAATACATACGCGTATATTTCTACGAGTTTCACGCAAGAAGTACTTTTCCTAAGACGGATAGATGCAAACACTTCATCTTCGTTTGCCCGACTAACACGAATTCTGACGAAGGGACGAGTAGTAAGAAGCGACTTGATCTATGTTTTAAGCAAATCCTATATTCAAGTACCACCATCCTCCACGATGGAAGAGTATTTTAGGATGACGAGTAACTACGAAGGGTTCCTTTGTAAATTCGTAACGAACTGTGTGTAGGGCGTCTCAAGTGGATGATTAAGACGCCTTAATTCGAAATGCGTTCGGACTAACTCCATGCTTACTTTCTTAGGAAACAAGTTCACTCGTTAAAGACTTCGGTGAATCTTACGAATACGAGAGGCGACGAGAAGAAGAACTGCGCCAGGTAAAGTTTCTCGAAGTTACGGTTTCTCAACGAACACCGGTACGAGAAATATTTCTCGAATCAAGTGAGCTATGTCTTCTGAGTCTGGGTGGAAGGAAAGAAAGAAAAAAAGAGAAGAAAAAAAGAAAAAGAGAAAAAGAGAAAGAAGGAAAGAAAGGAAGGAAAGAAGGAAGGAAGAGAAAGAGGAACAAAAAATAAAATTCGGAAAAAGGAATAAAGAAGAAAAAATCAATAAATAAATAAATATAAAGAACGACAGATAAGAGAAAGCGTCGAGAATAGAAAGAGGTAATTTCCTCTTTCTATTTTTTCATTTTTGTTCTCTTTTTTATTTCTTTCTTTTTCGGAGACGAAATGGAAACGATAGATCACAATTGTAACCGTTTAATATCTCACGTTGATTTATTTAGAAAAGAACTCCCAAAGATTTAACGTTCAATAATAGAACGTATCACCCACTTCGTTTCCCCTTCGAAGGTCCTTATCCTGATCCACTTATAGACGACTACCGAGAGGTTTCTTCTTTCGGTAGAACGAAGAAGATTGGTTGCTGGTGATAATGAAGTCTCATAAATAAAAATTACGGTAGGATCACATCGACGCGTTCGCTCGAAGTCTGGCATAAAAGTGACATGAAAAAAATACTCCCCCGTGTGGTAAACTTTATCACTTTCGTTTTTTCTTTCCTTTTCTCTTTCTTTGTTCCTGTCTCATTCTTCTTCTTACAGTTTTCTCTCATCGCATTCTCTATCCTCACCCCTTCGCCTTCGTCACCCCCATAGCGACACGATCATAGGACATGATTCATTTCATTCGATCCGTTCTTCAGCTGCAGATATATAACTCTTTCATATACTCTTTTGTATATCGATTATTATTATTGTTATTGTTATTATTATTATTAATAATAATAATATCGAAAGTATACACGTTGTATACTAATAATTCGATAATCGTTGTCACTTTGCTATAATCTAATAAATCCCTCTCCTCTCTCTCCTCCATCCAAAATACCACAAAATTTTAAATATCTCTCTATCCACGATAATTTATCGCCTTTTGATTTTCCCTGATTTTCGGCGATGAAAACTTTAATAACGTTGACTTAAACCGATAAAATACAACCCGTACATACCAAACGAAAATCGATATAAATAACTACACTGTGTATATAAGTACACACACACATATATATATATATAATATTTAAATAATTATACAAAGAATCAATGTCCCCTCAACTTTATAACGAAGTGAAATATTGGTGAAATTATGGATGTTCCTGTTGTAACAATTTTCAAATAACAATTATTTAAAGATTAATTCGACGACCAAATTAATTAAGTCAATATTAAAAATATTTACATTACAAATATAAAACTCAATCCCATTTGTACGATCAAACGTTGATGTATCGCCGGCAAAACAAAATAATTTTCTTCAGCGTTCTGTCCATTCAAGTCTTTACGGTTTATGGGTATTGACATTAAAGAAAAGAAAATACATCAATGTCCGATGAAAAGATGTAAGGACGTGCTGATAGCCAGAGAACACTACATCACGGCTGGTCGCAAATTATAGTTGGTTCGCGCTGTGTTTGATGGACGATCGTAATTCAGCTTAATAATGGCCACGGGAACGCCTTCCAAGTACCTGGATTACAGTAACTTGTGGAAATAAATAATGACCCTTTACGTTCGCACCCATTTGACTTGCTTTTCGTGTAGCTGCGATGAGATCAGCTCTTCTATTTCTCTCTCTCCCTCTTTCTGTCTATTTCTCTCTCCTTCTCTCTCTCTCTCTCTCTCTCGTTCGATAATCGAGCGTTAAAACTCGCGAGTTTGAGCTCGTTTCGTGGCTTGCATACGTAATTACAAGGGCGCTTAACCGAACGTTAGTAGTATGAAACTACACTCTCGCATATCGATTATTCTTATAACTTTGCAATTTTCAAACGTGTTCCTACATCATCCTCGACCGTGCTAACTTTCTTCCTATTCGTTATTAGCGAGCCTTGTCGCAGGCTTGTTCGTAAACAAATAAAACCCTCTCTCTCTCTCTCTCTCTCTCTTCTATCTCCATCTATCTATCTATCTATCTATCTATCTTTATCTCTCTCATTCAACAAAATCAGTGCAGTATCTATAGAGACGCATACATATACATACTCACACACTCACACACACACATAGTTGGGAAACGTAACTTTGTCATATCGGAGAACGTCGCATCGTAGAACGTCGGAAAGTTAGCGGGCAGATTAGGAACAGCTGAGAGAGTGCTTTACCAAGTTCATTGTGATCAGTGACGTGCGCGATCTACATACATACGTTGCCAACCATCGACAGGTGTGTACCCGCGTATTAAGGGTTTTCCATCGACAACGTACACCTACATAACAGACGAAACTGCTTGACACCAACAACGAAGCTTTCCTAAGCATTCTCGGCTTTAATATCAACGCCACGTGGGACAATGTCATCGAACGCGTTTCCTCAGAAACATCGATAATTACTATCACCGAAGTTCGTTAGAATATCTACTTATATAAAACTAATATATATATATATATATATATATATATATATATATAAAAAAATCTAGAACACCAATACACATGAAAAAGTAAGTTTCCATTGTAATATACGTCTAATCGTCTAACGGATGTGTGATTGACACGCCTTACATAATTTTCCGTACGTTGACTTCGCAAAAGGTATTAGGCTTTGTTGACGTCTATATCAGATGCAACCGTTCGATATTCTCTCCCGTTCGCATAATAGATATCGTATACGCCGACGTAATCAGTGTCCATCGTCTTAGAATTAATTGGATAATGGAATACGAGAAGGTCAATCAGATCTTGAAACGTTCGGACGGACATCAGAATTGAAACGGAACCGAGATAACGTTAGGTTTAATCACGCATGGATTAACGTTCACGATGGATATTGATTAGGTGTAATGATATATAAGCTTTTAGTTTTAAATGTGCGTGTTTGTATTCATTGATATCACTGATATCGTATGTCGTTCATTGATAAATACATCGATCGATTTTTGAAAGAAAAAAAAGACATATTATATATTATATATATTTGTACTTAGATACCATGATATAATCTCGTTGGTTATTAATAAAAGAAAAGGAAA
This sequence comes from Vespula vulgaris, assembly GCF_905475345.1. NCBI lineage: Eukaryota > Metazoa > Arthropoda > Insecta > Hymenoptera > Vespidae > Vespula > Vespula vulgaris. The sequence continues at coordinate 1,941,384 of NC_066608.1, forward strand.
GATCGAATTGCAAAAAAGAAATAAAAGACGAGGTCGTCTTGGTTGTTGTATCGATTCGTTCGCAAGGTGACTGCTGTTTATAAATGTCTTTTAAGTGCCACGCACGTCCCGCAAGTAAACACGCGACAAAGGCGTGCCACATGGTATGTTCGTATATACGTGCATACGTACGTACGTATTATATAGTAAAAGGAAGTAGGTATTATATAGTAAAAGGAAGACCCTTCTTCATGCTCCAACATGGAAAGTTTCGCTCGGCTGACGCGTTTTTCCACGTGGAAAAGCCGAAAGTACAATATGCATTCCGTACGAGTGGATCTACCACCGTCCACGGTAACTTACTAGAGATACATATGTATAGAAATATGTACACACGCGCAAACACCCACACACACACACACATAGTATATAAGTAACTACGTGCGACTCTTCTAAACATAGAACGACGGCTTCTAATCGCATGGCTAAGATTCACGTGCAATCGTTTCAGCTCGCATGCGTCGCAAAAATAGCGTACGACTTATACAGGACGCGTGACTACTTAAATGAGCTAATAAAAGTAGCGAAAAGATAGCAGTAGGTCGAAGGTCTCGGTAAAAAGAGAAATGGTCGATAAACGGGATTGATATGGATCGTGGCAAGACGCGATGCCGATTATTAATAGGATATATGCGCATGAGCTACGTTCGTATACTCTTATAGACATTATGCACGTACGTTCATAGAGGTATGTAGGTAGGTACGTTGGTCAGCGCCTGTTGACCCCGTACGAGCATACGCATCTACACTGAGGCCGCAATGGACTCGTACACTCTAGTCCAGTGTATCAATTCGATGCATCGAACAGATGCCACTTACCCTTCTATGTTTCTCTCTCTCTCTCTCTCTCTCTCTCTCTCTCTCTTTATCTCTCTCTCACTCTCTCTCTTGCTCTTCTCATTGATGCGAGCTAGCATACGGTGTACACAACACGATGCACGTTAGTACTTCCTCTCTCTCTCTTTCTCTCCCTCCCTCCCTCCCTCTCTCTCTCTCTCTCTCTCTCATGCACTCTAGTCATCTCTCCATCTCCGCATACAGTTAGCTCTTGATGCACTTTACTCCAAGAGCCCAACGAAATCAGCTAGCCGAACGAGATAATTGCAAATCGCCATTATTTATAGAAGTGTCGGTAAACTGTGCTACGGCTCTCCTAGTTCTCTTCTCTTCGAAAGTGTTCTTCAACCTCGTTAATTCCGTTCCGATGAGCAATCCACCCGGTAAGCTGTTATCGATATTATCACTCCGATATCTTTCATTTCGAATTTCTTCGTTAGTATGGTATTTTATATCGCTCGTATTTGTTATCGATTTATTATCGTTATTATTATTAACAATAATATTATCATTATCGTCATCTTCATCGACGTCGTCGTCGTCGTCATCATCATCTTTATTATTATTATTATTATTATTATTATTATTATTGTTATAGATATAGGAAACACACAGAGAATATCTAGACTAGAAAATTGTCTGTGAAATATGTCGATACGAACGAAACCACGATGACTATTATTTTACTGGTTTGCCGCATAGATAAACATAATTGACTACATAAACAGGTACTGGTTAACCGCATAAACAGTTCTGTAGAGTTTCGCACCTCGTCCGAGATAGTCACGGTATGGGTTCGTTGGGAAATCGATTAAATTCGATGGTTCTCGATCAAAATTTTCATATTCGATTCGATCGTATACGTAAATGATATGGGTATGTAGAGATGAGTATGTCGATAGCTTGAATGACATTACATGAGATAGCTTAGATAATGTAGACGTAATTATTAATCAGGATATAATGGGATGGATTACTTGGTTTACAAATTTAGGCCGGCAATCGTAGGGAGAATATAATTCGTGACATTTCATTATATAAAAGCTTAATTTCGCATATCTATGTATATATTACACGTATATACGAATTTAACCGCAATATCGAATACAGAAATATTCACAATGTTTGTTTTTCTTCTTCCTGTTGTTACACGTTAAATAATTAACGTTTGCTTTGAGCATTAAATATATTTACATATGAACGTCGCGACAAACATGATGCATTTTTAACGAGCCACGTTATCGGTGCCTCTCTTTAAAATTCTATTTTACTAAATAATACACACGGGTCGAATCGGTCGACGATTTTTTTCTTTTTCATCGTTCGATACGCGAAGTTCGATGTGCGTAGATTCGAACGATTCTTTGTGGAGAAAAGACAAGTCAAGAGAAACGAAAAGAAAAAAAGAAACGAAAAAAAAGAGAAGGAAAAACAAACAAACAAAAAAAAAAGAGAGTAGAAAAAAGAAAAGAGAAAAGAGAAAAAGAGAAAGGTAAATTTGGAAAAAAAACAAAAAAAGGAAAAACAATACGAATAGCTTTGCAATTGTAAATCGAAGTCTTTTCCAATCGGAGCTTTTTGCTTTTTAATTACATCGCGGTCTGTATAGGTAATTTTTACAATAAGCGTTAAAAATTCGAAACGTTTGATATCAACGACGCGATAATCGATTTTTCTGTCCAATGAAAACATCATATAGTAAAAATAAAAAGAAATAGAAAAAGAGAGAGAACGCGTAAGAGAAAATAAAGAGAACGACGCACGTTCTTCGGGGAGATACGTTCTTCGGTTGAAGCACCGGATGAGCTTAAACGAAAAGTAGAGGAATTTGAAAAAAAAGAAAAAAGAAAGAAAAAGTGGCAAGCGAATCGAGGAAATTTGCCTAATACGCGGAAAGAAGGAAAAGCAGTTGTAGAAAGGAAAGCGTAGAGAGGAAGAAAATCTCTTGCTCTCTTTCTTTCTTTGTCTTTCTCTTTCTCTATTCTGTCTATCTCTCCATCTCTATCTCTCTATCTCTCAAGGGAAAAGAGCTTGGAGGAGGGGATAGAGGTAGAGAGGAGAAGAAGGGAGGTAGTGTGAAACGAGCGAATCTCGAGCGGACCTCGAGCGACCCTCTCCCGACAGAGATTTGCAATGCTAACCAGAGACTGCATTAAACGGGAATTAATTTCTTGTTAACCGTCTGGAGTAGTGGTAGCTAGTACTGCTTTGGTCCTACTAGTCCTCTCTCTATTTCTCTCTCTCTCTCTCTTTTTTCTCTCTCTCTCTCTCTCTTTCTCTGTGTTTCTCTGTCTCTGTCTCTCTCTCTCTCTCATTCAGGCAAATCCAAGTAGCACCATCCAAAGGCAGGTTAAGGTTACTTTGAAATAATCCTGTCGCGTTTATTGCACACTCTAGAAAATGGCCATACCAAAAGATGACGACGAGAGCAACCAAGACTATCTTTTCTACTCTCGTCAACGAAGGATTTAAGACATTGCCGGCTTGGGTTACACATCACGGATAAAAGGAGGAGATACGTTTCTCATGTTTTGCCGAGAAATTCTCGTAAATTCTTCAACATGGACCAACCTTTCCTCGTCCTCCATTCTCGCATATCCTTTACCATAGAATGTTAGGACCGACTAAGGTGTCGTAAAAAAGAGGGGAAAGAGATTTATGCTTGGATTTGTTTAATTGTTTTAGTCTCGTCGCCGTGAGATCCACGAATTCGCGTACTAAATAACAAACTCCCCCAATGGGGGTATTTCAAATAAAAGAAAAAAAGAGAGAGAGAGAAAGAAAAAGAAAAAAAACAGAAGCGAGAGAAAGATACGTAGCTAAATGTTACGACGATTGAAAAATAGCACTCGAAACGAATACCTATGTATTCGTATTTTCAAATCGAGAGAAATCGTTGTCGATTCGTCCGATGTTCCAATGCATCTGCATCGCAATGTTTCAATGGGGAAGATCGAGAGACTCAGAGTACATCGTGATAATTTAATGGAATCCAAAGGAGGAGTATGGATATTTTATTCTTTTCTTTTTTTTATAGAGTGACTGTAGGGAAAAGAAAAATAAAATAAAGCAAAAAAGAGAGAAAGAAATCGAAAGGATAACAGTGAGTCAGTGGTCGTTGTAAAAAAAAAAAGAAAGAGAAAAAAACGTTTCAAAGATTCACAGTTCTTGTCGGACATCTCGGGTTAAAGGTTTTACGAACGAACCGATACAAACGGGTCACACTGCACCTCCTAACGATGTAATCATTTAATGGACTTTCTCGTCGTAAGCGATGAACCGTCAAGAAAATCCAAGACGAGGGATGAAAGTACGCGGTAAATTCAACTCTTTTTCATCGGCGCACCGAACGATCCGTTCTTTGATATAGAAAAGGATGGAGAGGAAGAGGAAAGTAAAAAGTTACGTTAGGAAATAACACGAAAGCCTTCGAGTTTAGCAAACAAAATTAAATTACTCTGAATATATAACTTTTACGTATCTACGCGACCCCATCTCCCGTCTATATCTACGATATTCTAATCTAATAACTTACTATACAACTCATTGTACAATATATCATCTACAAATGTATCGTCGACCAAAATTATGTTATTATAGAATCTTTCCAATTGATTCTATATGAAATATATTACAAAATATTATTTATATCGTATGACGAATTATCGGGCTTGATTTTTAATAAATTTCTTTGTAATTACACAAGAGATTTTCGTGTCAACGAAAAAAGAAAAATTGTTGGACGTATCAGAATACTTGTAACGTTTCCTAAAGGCACAAAAAGATATGATGCTTTTACAGTAAACACGATGCATAAATCTGTCCAGTCGTTGTTCTTCATCGAAGCGTATAAAAAATATGTCAAGCTTTTATATATACAGATAAATACACACACATGTATATATATATACATATATATATAAACACTCATGTTATACATGAGCCTATACATGAGTCCGTAACATAAGACCGTACATAAGCCCCATTACATGAGTCCGTACATGAACCGGTAAATACATATGTATCGAATACATATCCAAGATTCAAGAACAGCTTCCTCAAAGTTCGCATTAAAATGCTGATATGTTAATGAGCATCCATATATACGAGATATTATACACGATTCACCGCTGAAGTTTCGAACGTATAATACGTTTAATATTATTATGCGACGAAGAGTACGATAATGTATAGCTCGTGCAGCTACTCCAACTCTGTTAATATTTATCGGTTTTACTCTACGTACTCCTATCCGAATGAATAACAAAATGCGATACTCCTTCAATATATTCATAGATTTATCACGTTTATAATATCACTTTGTTTCTTTTCATTTTTATTTTTATCTCTCGCTTTTGTATTTATTTATTTTATTTTTCTTTTCTTTTCTTTTCTTTTCTTTGCTTTTTTTCTTTTTAATAAACCATCAGAACGTATCCATAATATATATTACATATATATATATATATGTTCGTTAAACATTTATTATATATTAATATAATCGAAGTATTATATTTCTTAAACATAACTTAATGCTCGTTTTCTTTTCTTTCTCTCACTTTTCTTTTCTTTCTTTTTTTCCTTTCTCCTTTAAGTTTACGATCTCGGAGCATAGATATCGTTCATGAAAACGACGGATACAGACAGAAGACTACCTCCTGCCAAGAATGATTCTAGAAAGAGTCGATATCCCGCGGGTGTATATACGATGGAAATTTATTTCGACCAAATAAAAGACGAATAATACCACGAAAATCTTCTGAAAGAAAGCTACGGAAATATACGGTAACATCTGACGCGAATCGATAAGCTGCCAATTCGAGATGTTTACAAATAGGATTTGAAAAATCAATAATAATACTTTTCTATAGTTCTTTTTAAATCCAATCTATTTGTTAGAAATATATATCTATACACACACATGTATATATAATATATATACACGTATAGTTTTCTATATTTATGAAACAGTACAAAGAATTCGAGATATTAAACGTACGCGAGTATTAATTTAAAATCACATTCGTTTAAAAGGAATTTACATTAATGCATCCGTAGAAATCAACGAAAAAGTAGCAACGAACGTGTTAACGTGTAGCAACAAACGTTATTTTACCGAGTACTCGAAAACGAGATAGATAGAAGCCATATTCGAACTATTCATATATATATATATACACATCGTGTCAACATTTATTATTCACGACACATCACAAGTTGGGAAAAGAGAGAAAGAGAGAGAAAGTGAGAGAAAGAGAGAGATAGTGCACAGTGTCAATTTTAATAGCTCTCATATAGTCCTGACTGGCCAACGTGCTTTCATAGTTTTAGGGATTGTAAATTGGAATACAAGTGGCTATTGTCGCTATTATTAAATGATTTTAACACGACTGACGTGAGCAACGTTAATATCCTCGTCATTGTGATTTTCTAAGTAAATATATCTATTATATAAATTTCTAAAGAAAGAAAAAAAGCACACACACCTACACACTCATAAACACAAAAGAGAAAAAAAAGAAAAAGTGTATCTCGAACGATGTTAACGATCAAAAATCTTTTCTCTTCTTATTTTCACGTTAGACCCAGACGAAAAGAGAACGACCCAAGAGATATGTAAAATAATATCTTATCGGACTTGGAAAACCTCAAGAAAGTCTAACATACTTCGTGAAATCTCCTCCAACTCGTTTTCCCAAGCTCGTCCATTTTCTACTTTGCAACTTGCCTTTCTCCTACGGTTACCCATCTTTTTCCTTTGCTTCTCCTATTATTCGAGCCGTCATCCAACCTTATTCTCATCCGTTTAACCGTAAGATCCACAATTGCATATATCTCGAACGTTGAATCTCTGAAACGGACATGTTACTGATCAAAACTGTTCGAGCTCGTGTCGTATTTTTGACGTTTGACGTGAAATCGATTTTTAAAAATGTATATTAGATTATTTTAACAAGATATGTAAATATATATATATATATACACATGGTATCTACATATATAGATTCGTAAAAGAAAAATAACAAACGAAATAGGTAGATATCCTTATATTACAATTTGGTACTCTAACCGGACATCATCGGATTTACGAAAAGGACATCGCGAGAAATCGCTTATCGAACCGTATAAAACGAATCGATGTTCGGTCGATTGGAAATTGATCTTCGACAGGAAGGTCGAAGATGACTTATCACGAGATATCTTCCGTTTCCACATAGTGAGAAAGGTTATTGACCTCGACCGATGTATACACATATTTTCTCGTGTTTAAACAAACGGAAATATCTCAACTTGTACATATCGCTTTATTTATTTCAAACTTTTTTGACAAAATTGTTAATACGTATCCCTCATATATATATATATATATATATATATGTGTGTGTGTGTGTGTGTGTACATAATACATATGTACGCAGATACATACATATATACATGTTATATCTATACCGCTAACATATTCACCGTAGAAACTAGGACACATGATAGACGTGAGATGAAGAGAGACCTCGACACGAGATATGCCGATGAAATTCCTAGTAAAAGTGGAGGAGACGAGTATTCGGATCTCGAACGAACGATAATAAACGATATTTGAAATGAGCACGCGTTCATTACGAGGAAGAATCGTAGTGGTAAGAGGTTATTCGATATCGATGATTTCTAGAGCATGAATGAGTAAGTACTGACTAGGAACCTATTTTTATATTTTCATCCCTTTCTTTAGTTTTTTTCCAAGAGATTTTCTTATCTTCTTTTTTTTTTGTAATGCAAAGTATTTGATATTTTCCTTTTTTTTTTTTCTTTTTCTTTCTTGTCCTTAGTTCGAATAACATAATATAAATTTTGAACGAGTGTATACTGTTGCATTAGAAACTTTGTTGTACGCCGTATTAGTAGGAATACATTTTTTTATTTTTTTATTTAAACCATTATCTAAGCATCAGTATTGTAAATTATATCAAGCGTGAATATCGATATAAACGAAATCGATATGTATCGTCGAGATTGTTCGAGAGGATTTCTTTTTTCTTCTTTCTTTTCTCTTTTTTTTTTCTCTCCCTTTCTCTTTTTTTCAGAGATTTCTCTTCAATTTAAATACAATGATTTTGTTTAACATCGAACAATAAACGGGATTTATTGGTACGCCGCAACGTTTGATCGTCGATGTGAAACTTGAAAAAACCATGACTGTGTATGAAAAACAACAGGATTTCTATTCATGTGTGTACACAATATATCCCATGAAATATTACAATATTTCTTCGTGTATACTTATAACAAACAGAGAAACACGATGTTCGGATATCTTGCTTTCGTTGGATAAACTTTAAATATTTAACTTCATTTGAATTAATAATGTTCTCGTTTTTATTAACAGTATACTATCTCCCTCCGTATTTCTGGAAAGTATATTCTCTATGTTTGTGAATGAAAAACAAACAAAAAAGGCTCTAATATTAGCATTCGAATATAAATTGCAAAAAAATCTGTTGGCTCATAGGAGATCGTTTACTCACGAGAAAAAAAAAAGAAAATGCATTTAAATGCAAATACATTTAATGCATACAAATAGAACATAATTAATAAAGAGCTTTTTTTCTTCTAGATCTAAATTGTTTCAAATTATCAAAGATCTAATATTGTTTCAATATTATACTAATAATAAAAAAAACCTAACGACGTATATCTATCTCGAGTATTCTCTTCTTAAAAACCAATATCGCTAACCTCGATTTTTTCTTCTTTCGTTTACACTAATAATAAATAATTATTCTACTTTCACGAAATTATTTTTCTTGCTTATACTTTCCTTTTTTTTTTTACTTCGAATAAAACATTAAAAATGATTCCATTCGTGCTAATATTTCACAGATGTATATTTGTCAATTAATTTTAATTCACGTACGGATTTTACTTATGTAATAAATGAATAAATAAATAAATAAGTAGTATGTGTGTGTGTGTGAACATTTGTAGAAGTGGTAAATCGTGACGATAAATGATGTTAAAATGGAAATTCTCGGGAATCGGGAATTCCTCTTCGACTTGCCAGAGGCTAATTTGCTAGGTACCACAGGATAATTTCACTTCGTTCTCAAAGTGTTCCATAGTATCTAGTTCGACCTTGCCAAACCCAAGTTGAGAATCTGGCAGGTAATCAGCAGTTCGAGCCGATTTTCGACGACTCCCATGACGGCGAAAGCAATGGAAGGGGCAAAGGCGGCGGCTCGAGACACGGTTCACGCTTGAATTCTCTCTTTTCCTCAGGAATCTCTTGCGAGGCCCTTTCCCCCATCGAAGGATTTCTACGAATGTTTCCAAATACGGAAATTCCGCAATCTGGAATAACGCAAACGTCCATTCGAAACGTTTCGAACCGTTGAATTCCTTGATTGCATGAGCTTCAAGTATTACAGAACGAAAACGTACATGATGTTTTTAATTAATATTAATGAAATCGTTTGTAAGAAAAAAAAAGAAGGAAAAGAAAAAAAAATTCGACACGGATTACAAATAACATCGTTTTTTTTTTTAACAATATCTAGGAAGAACGATCGAATATATGTATTTGTTCGATTGGGAAAAAAGTCGAAGCGTTTATCGGAGAAGAGTTCGAGAGATCGAAAATTGTGGAACGATGCCAAACGAACGAGTTGAATAATCTGAATGAAATGGCAGGCGTTGAAGGAGGAGAAGGAGGAAGAGAACGAGAAAGAGAACGAAACACGTTCGTCCAGTAAATTACTGCTCACTCTCTGTACACCCAAATATATTTTTCTCGTTTAACGTGTGGCCAAAACCACTCCTTTTCAACGTACCACCCCTGAGCCTTTTAGGTCGAAGCAAATGCCACCACCCCTAACGCAGTTTCTGTGGAACACTAAAAACGACTCCGAGAGAAATCTACTAAGGTTTTTTTTTCGCGTTCCTGCGAAATACATTTTCCTATCTAAATTTGACCACGTTTTATGCACGCTATGCTTTCATTTTCTAGCATAACGTTTTCGAGCATGTATTCTATGTATGTAGGTATGTATATACGCATGTATGTATGTATGTATGTATGTATGTATGTATGTATGTATGTATGTATGTACGTATGTATATAAAAAAGACTATCAGTTATCTCCTTTATTTCACTATTTCTTTTTATTTTTTTCACTCCCGAAAGATTTCCAAGCCTCGAGGGAATACAAACGTATTCTCATCATCGAGTTATCTCGTTTATAAATTCACGATTTAATAAGCAAATTAATCGATCTTCAAATGTATTCTCTTTGACCTAAACATTGACAACAATGATCTCATCGTTAGATATATACGTGATACACATATAAACATTATCGTAATAGGTTTATGTTATGAGTAAGATTCGCGTCGAAGGGTATACGTACGCCAAATAAACAAATAATATGAACGATAGAATGCCCTTTGTTTCTCTTGTTTCTGATTTAGTTCTCTACCAACCACCGAACGTGCTGGTCCTGTATTCCGGAGCTTAAGGTATGTAAAGAAAATATAGAAATTACCGAACGCTTCTAAATTCTATTTTACTTTTATTTTACTTAATAGCGATATATATGTGTGTGTGTATGAATGAGTGAATGAATAAGCGAGTAAGTGAATGAGTGTTTGTGAGTGTGTGTGCGTGCATTTAATAAAATATAGATTCCGCATCTACACAGGCAAAACTTCGTATCTAACTCGATATAACGCTACATTATTATATCTAATATTATACGAACCGATATTATGCGATATTATACTACATACTATATTACTAATAATTTCATTCATATATTTACACCTTTACACCGATACCATTTAATATAGACTTAAGAATATGCGTACTTAAAATATATTATATAAGCGCTCTGACTCATTCAGGCATGACGTAATTATTTATCTCGCTAGCTTGGTTTTCCTCTTCTTCTTCGAGTTCCGTGTCATTCAAAAGGACGCACATTGTTATTTATTAGTTTATTACAGTCGTAGTATTATTACGTTTAACGTAGTAATTTACGTTTAAAATTAATTCTCAAGATATCCGAAAAGGTCTATTAGATATAAATTTGGTCGATCGAAAAGTCAGCTAACGACTTTGAATTGGCACGATCCATCTCAGGTCTGGTACGTAATTTGGATAAGTGCCCTGTGGAGACGCAATAATGGATTCGCCGCTTTCACAGGAGACGAAAACATCCCCTACCTTCGTAAAGCGAACGCTCTTGTAAGCGTTAGGCATCCTCTCGTTAATAATAGACATTTAAGCTCGTCTCTCACAGCGGGGGTAAGCACATAAATTGTTTCCCATTCTACCTATCTGACAAACGTTAATGAAGACTTATGGCAACTGAGAAACGACCATTGGCTTTGGTCATCGACGAATTACAATTTGATCAATGATCGAAAATCATCGAAACCATTTGCTAACTTCCAATGAAAATATCGATGATTGATCCACTAACGTTACATTTCTCAATGAAAATTATGATCTAATGTGCATGCGACTAACGATATCATTATGTTCATTCGTATACCATAAACTTGTAAAGTAAACTGATCGTCAAAAGAGATCTTTCATCTAATATCTATTATACTTATTATTCTATGATAATTATATTCAATATCCATTTAAATCGAGATTCACTTTCAATTATTATCACTTATTAGATAATCGTAATAAGAAAAAATTAATCGATCGTACGTATAAAAATTTCTAATTATAATATTTAATTCAAGAACGAAAAAAAGAAAATCTCGCGATTTCTATTTTGTTTAAGAAATAATATTAAAGTCGACGTAATCGAACGTATAAAAATCGTATTATTGTATAACGTAAGATATTGAAAATTACGTGATAAAATTATCAGACGTTATTTAATATCCGATAAGATATACGTATAGATATAAAAAATAGACTGATATAAATTATCGAAAGATCACGTTATATCTTATACAAGAAAATTACGGTATTGTACGAGAAACGAGAACTTGCCTTATTTATGTTACAAAGAATATCAAGCATGAGATGACAAAGGACGAATTTACGAATTACGATCTTCTCTTTACAAACAAGTTATTATCTAAGAGCATTGATCTTATCGGTTCGTTATCAATAGCTTTACGAAGCTCCACTGATGGACCCACTGTATAAAAGAATCTTTTGTATCTTTGAAAATTTCGACGGATACAAATAGATATACGTAAGTAAGTAAGTAAATAAGTAAGCACATATATAGATATCGAACAGATCGAATCGATCGATCTCTTGTAAATGTTTTTTTTTTTCTTTCTTATTCTGTTCTATTTTATTTTTAACGTGATATACACGCGAACGTTGCTTCATCTTTTCTTTCCATTTCTTTTCTTTTACTTTCTTTATATCGCTATTGTCTTTTCATTCCATTCGAAATATTTTATAATTTTTCAATTTCAAGAGTAAATAAATCGTAAAATACTAATATGTGTATGAAGAAGAAACAAACGGAAGTTTTAATGTATATATATATATGTGTGTATGTGTGTATGTATGAAAGACTAGCGATTTGAAGAAGATACGAGGAATGAGTAGATACTAAAGGGATTAAATGGCGATAAAGCTTTTACGGTTGGACGATCGGCTCGAAAAGGTTCGCTTCTTCGAGTCTATCGTCGAAGATTATAAAACGTTATACGACTTTAGTTGAACTCGTCAAAACTCGCCGAAAGCATCTGCAACGAGTAAAGTCTAAGCGTGGGCTTAACGACCGATTAACTTTCGAGTCAAAGACATTGATGGCTTCGAATTCGTCAGGTATTCGATCGGGTCGACAGTGGTTCTCAATTTAAAGTGGATATTGAATTATCCTGTCATTATCAGAATAATACATATCAATACGACAAACGAGATTTGATTGAAAGGCTTTTAATTCGGATCATTTTCGGAGTCCATTATTTACGAATAATTGATGATAAAATAAGCATTGTGTTTCTCGTTTGCATATCTATATGGTTAATATATTCTCGCGTGTAGGAAAGAAACACGAACGCACCCTTAACTTTCGACTGTAAAAGCGTTTATGCGAATTTCTAACAAGGAGTTTTGTTTTCCCTTTGGATGTATGCATGTGCATGCATGTGTGTGTGTGTGTGTGTATCAGGGTAGTCCCTTGGAAAGAAGAAATATGAATACCACTTTATATACGACGGTTTTAAACGGTCTTCCAACGGCGATAATATCGGCCTATAGTCATCGCGTCACCAAAGAGGCAGGAAAGCATTTATGTCTTCGTGTCCTATCTTTCTGTGAGCTTTACGAGAACGACCCCGCTGCGGCCTACAATAAAGACTACGTATTCCAGTAACCGTTTTATTTCAGCGAGTTTATCGATGTCCGATCGAGAATAGACAGAGGATGAACCTTTCGAAAAGTAGAAGCGAAAAAAATTCAGATCATAAAGAAGAGAAATTGATGGGGATTGGTGAAAAGTAAACGTATAGTATTATGTAAGATATGAATATAAATTACAAGGGATATAGTTTAAATATAGGTGTTATGAATAATATGAAGTAATGGATAAAATAGTTGAAAACTTCTCGATAGATTGAAATATTTTTGCCAAATACTGATAAACCTTCTTCGAAATACGTGGAACGTAATAATGGCATATAATATGGGGGATATATAATAATATTGAATATAATAATAATAATAATAATAATAATAATAATTATAATAATTATAATTATTATTATTATTATTATTATTATTATTATTGTAGTACTCTTCAATTTTCTAATACCTACTATTCTTCTCTTTTCAGCCATAGTTTCTCTCTCAATGATATTCATAATCCGATTTCAGTCGGTTCATTTCGCTTCGCATCGAACGCAGAATTTGTTACGAGGCGAATTGTTAAGAGATATTACGAATTTTGGACGGATACGTGGGATTATCGTAATTATGTTATCTGTATTCCGATTGTATGTGTACATATGATCATTTTAAATCCGAATATTCTTTTTGGTTTTACGAATAAAACGCGATGCGAGATATCAAAAATAACATATCCAAAAACTATCAATTATACATTTTAAATAATAATAATAATAATAACATTTTTTATTCGACATAAAAACATTTATTTTTATTTGTCTCGTATGATAGTTTCCACCGGCTGAAGTCATCCACTTGAAACGAGATCCTTCAAGATGGCATATACTGTCAAGCATTTCACAATGGAACACGTAGTGAAGGTAAACAAAAAAGAGTAAAAGAAAAGAGTAAAAAGAAATAGAAAAAAGTTGAGATAGAGAAACAGAGAGAACGAGAGAGAGAGAGAGAGAGAGAGAGAAAACAAAGATAGAAAAAAACAAGCGTTAACTTCCAACTGCAACTAAGCTGGCCTCGCTCGGTCAACGAGATTTATATGTTTACGCGCTTCCATAGCAACTTCCTATTTTCTCGAGCTCGCTGAGCCCTTTTCTTTTATTTTATCCTAATACAGAAAGGGTGGGGTAGAAAGAAAGAGAGAGAGAGAGAGAGAGAGAGAGAAAGAGGGAGGGGAGACGAAGAGAAAAAAAAGAAGAAAAGAGCCATGCTGTTTCTATATTTTTACGAACGGTTCGCAGAGAAATGCTTCTGCGCCATTTCTATCCTCGTTTGCCGCCCTTCACGTCGACGAATCACGACCTTCGTTTGGCGCATCGCCAAGGCGCGTCATGGGCCGATACTGTTTTCGACGGAGTTAGGATAAAGAAAAAAACCAAAAAAGAAAAAAAAAAAAAAGAACGAAAAGAAAGAAAGAAAAAGATAAAGCGAGAGAATTAACTATATTTTTCTTTATTTCTTTAAGTGTCCCTTTCATTCACTCCACCCTCTCTCTTCCGTTCGTTGTAACAATTAGATAATAATTTGCACGGTTTACATTACTTTACATGATTGTAATGACACTTCGTACTATGGAATTTCTTGCGACTTTTAAGACTGAATCCACGCAATACGAGTATTACTTACGTAGTCAATACGCGGATGCATAGATTAGACGAAACGAATTAGCTAGGATAAGAGAGTGGATCATTTCTACGTATATGTATATATACATACATACGTATATATATATATACATATATATATGTGTATGTATGTAACTGAGAACAGTTTGTACTTGGGTTATTATCGGAGAGAAAAGCGCCTTAAAGCGATTCGATTTTGCTGACACAGATTGTGCTTACCGCCGTAGGACGAATCACGATTGAGTCCCGCGATCCAATGCAGAGCTTGCAAGTCTCGTTTCGTTCTCCCTCTCTCTCTCTCTCTCTCTCTCTCTCTCTCTCTCTCTCTTTCTTCGTCTTTCTGTCTCTCTCTCTCTCTCTCTGTTTCTCTATCTATCTATTTCTCTTTCTCCCTTGACGAGGGACGCGAATGAGAGAAAGAGGAATAGACGGATAGATAGTGAGACAGGGAGTTCATACTGGTTTGCATCGAGTTCGAGTAGCCAAGGTTTAATTCTCGTATTGGCAAGCTTCGAATCGAATCGATCGTCGATGCCCAGTGAAATTGGCCGTAAGTGTAGACTAGTTAAACAGCGCGTCGTTGGAGTACCATCTCTCGATCTCTCGATTTACTCAAACATTCTCTCTTTCTCTTTCTCTTTCTCTTTCTCCCTCTTTATTCCTTTCTCCGGCTCTTTACGTCACGAGAAAAGAAGGTCGACCATACTCTTCGGAGAAATAATTATATATATACATAGCGAATTTTCCTGGCTCCATGATTAAATCCTAGACGAAATAAACATCGGAAAGTGAATGATTAAAAACAATGATACATATACGTACATGTACGTGTGTCGTATTAGATCATGTTTTAGAATACGAAAAAAAAAGAAAGAAAAACAGCACAAAAAAAAAGTAAAGAAAAAGAAATGGACGCAACGTTAACGTTCTTGTAAAATAGTTGAAGATTTTAATAAAGTGCTGTGAACGAGGGTGACGACGTTTCAATATAAAAAGGAAAGAAAGTATCTCGCGACGTTGGTTCCTTCATTAACAAGAAAAATGAGCACATCCTCTCCCTCTCTCATTCTCACTCTCTCTTTCCCTCTTTCCCTCTCTCTCTCTCTCTCTCTCTATCTCTCTATCTCTCTCTCAGCTAGGAACAGCCATAACGGCGAGCCTTATTTATTTGCTCGAGAAAGAGGATGGCCGAGCTTCAATTTGCTCGGCAGAGCGCCTCTGTATGTCGAAAGTGCGGCCAGCTGCCTTTGTCACGTTACCACCGTGTAAACACGTTGTGTGCGGTTTACCGTTCTATTGTACGAATTACAAGCGAGGCTCGTCGTGTACGCGTGTGCATTCAACCTACCTTCGTATGAATCTCTCTCCCTCTCTCTCTATCTTTCTATCTCTCTATCTCTCACTGACTTTATCTCTCTTTCTCTCTATCTATCTATCTATCTTTCTATCTCTCTCTCTCTCTCTCTCTCTCTCTTTCTCTTTTTACGTTTCTATCTCTATCTCTCTCGTAACACAAGGACTACGCTAGTGGTAGAATATTCGACTAAGTTTCGACAATGTTTCTACTACTTTTCGAATTGTAAAAAGTACTTTGATGGGAAACAATGGATTACGTGACGGTATTAACCTAATTTTTATTTTTGCTCTGTTTCTTTCTCTCACTCTCTCTCTCTCTCTCTCTCTCTCTCTCTCTCTCTCTCTCTGTCTAGCTATCTATTTCTTTATTTTTTCTTCTTCTTGTTAATTTTTATGTTTAAATATATTAGAGAGTGTAGTATTAGGTTCATCGAAAAGTTTTGTTCGCCTTGGACGATTTTTGAAATTGTCAAGGACCAGTCGTTTCAAATAATTCGAAATACGGAATCATAATTCACATAGCGGAAAATAATTCGAAAACTTTTATCAAGATTACAAGTTGATAATATTGATGGATTAGTCCAATTTGCGATTCGTTTCTCTCTCGAGTCGATTTTTCTGTCGAAAATAAATTAGGGTATGTTGTGTTAGATCCATCGAAAAGTTTCGTACGTTCGATGAGTTTTTAAGTACAAATGATTTTAATCGAAACGAATATAGAAATTTCCATTGGGATTACAAGTTATTAATATTAATGTATCAGTCTAATTTGTGGTTTGTTTCTTTCTCGGTTGATTTTTATGATAAAATAAATTAGGAGAAGGGAAATGGTGCTATATTAGATCTACCGAAAAGTTTCGTTCGCTCGATGAGTTTTTAATTTTGAAGGACGAATTATTTTAATGGATGAAAATAATTCAAGAACTTCTTATCAAGATGAGAAGTAGTTAATATTAATTGAAAGAATTATTAAAGAATTATATTAATAATTGCATTATTAATTTAATAAACGATACTTTAATAAACAAAATATACACATATATAATATATTTTTTTTAATTAAAAAATTAAACAGAACTTTTCGTTAAGAAAAAAATGATAGGCGTCAGAATCCTTCGAATTTCAAAACTATTTTTTGAACCGACTTTACGCGAAACATCCGAAACTATGAGCAACGTTTTTAACGTTGCTGGTTACGTCTGGAAAGAACGTGACTCGACTTTGCATTTTTGCCGTTTCTACAAGCTCGACGGGACGCAGTTGCGGAAAATACAGCGCAGGACGTCAAGAATGTTGCAGGAAAGAGAGAGGAGAAAAAAAAAGAAGGAAAAGGGAAGGAATGTGGTTTTCTTTAGGCAAACTCCCGAGACTGTGCAAGAAATAAGAGAACTTACATATTTCATTCGATCAAGAACAACTTCTTTCTTTATATCTTGACTTTACCAACGGATATAATCTTCTATTTATTTATTTATTTATTTATTTATTTATTTATTTATTTATTTATTCGTTTATCTATTTATCTATCTATTTATTTATTTATATATTATTCATTTATTTATTTTACGATACGTCTTATCTTTGAAATCGTAAATAATAAAATATTTTATATATATATATATATTTTTTTTTTTTGATGCGTTTTCCTTCTCTCTTACATAGATATTTTTCAAACAAAATAATATGCAATGTATGTATATATATTATTATATATAAATTTGTAACGATTATTACACAAATTCAATGATATCAATTAATTGATTAAGACGATCTAAACAACTTTAATTTAATATATTTCATATAATAAGAAGAAGATTTCTTAAATCTACAAAATATGTATGCTATTTAAATTGGAAGATACAAATGAATTAATTAGAATAATTTAAACAAATTGCATTGTAAAAGGAGAAGACGAAATTTATGTGTCATATAAAATCTGTAATTATTAAGATAACTTTAGTAAAACGTTATTCAAATGTATACCGACTCATGTCCAACTAATTAACGCATCTCCACGTGGCTTTCCTACAATTAACACGGTATAACACCGTAACAGTGATCCATACTTTGCTATCCTCTACGCTAATTACCGTTGGTGAGTGTAATTGCATTTTCGACGTTTCAACATCGATGCACGTATTCTGATTCGATCATTTTCTCGTCTATGCATCAACCACCATCGTCATGACCCGATACTAATTGGTAGTAATACTATGTATGTTTTGGATTCTTCTTCGTTAAAACCGATTTACGAATGAAATTGTCATTTAGATTAGATATTAAATTTTCATTTAACTCGTTATAAAGTTGTAACGTCGAAATTAATTACCGCCTGACAATATTTGTCGTTAACGAATAAATGATTTTTCATGGCTTAGTCAACGTTGGAGAAATAATGTTTAGCAAACGAATTTCAAACATTGCCACCTGTCTCGTTTTAAAATTTTCTAACGTAACTAATATTGTCACGAATTACGATGTGACCGCGATGAGAAATTCGTAACATTTCATATAATAAGTATGTTTAATCGATTTTTTAATACTATATTCAATTCGATAAATATATACATACATACATATATATATATATTTATTTATTTACATCTTTTACTATTTTTCTATTCGTTTTTTTCGTTTCAACCTTTCAGTATGATTTCCTTTTTACGATTTCGATATTACGCATGTACATAAAACGACGTTTCATTTTTCAGACGTTATATGTTATTGTAAAAAAAAAAGGGAAAAAAAAAGAAAAAGAGAAAAAAGACTTGACACTTTCCATTCCCTTATTTTGATCGATCCTATAGCTCTTATCGTACCATACAAGAAAGCTCTGTGACTTGTCAGTAGCAAAGAATCTGAAAGCTTGCCTTTGAATCGCGAATACTTTTTTCCCTTGAAGGTCTCTGATCGCCAATAGATGGTTAAGAAACAGCAAAGAGAGAAAGAAAGAGAAAGAAAGAGAAAAAAGAGATAACTATTCGAAGATGAGCGTTCTTGTCGAATTAAAAAAGAATTTGAAAAGCAAATGTAGATTTAAATGAAAACGTGAAAATGGAGTATTTAAGAAAAAAAAAAAAAAAAAACAGATTTCATCTAATTAACGCACGAACAAGATTAAAATCAAACTAAATATATACGTAACGATTTATAGATAATCGAAATGGAGTTTCGTTTTTTTTTCTGTGGTTTTTTATTTGTTTGTTTTTTTTTCTTTTTTTTTCGTTAGAAATAAATTCTGTCAGCGGAGTTTGCGTTAATTTCAGATCGTAACAATGGCTTGTGGAAATGGGAAAATATAACGGGGTGATAAACAATCTTCGAGAGAGAACAGGTTAAAGGACAATGGGAAAGTTTTGGGAGAAGGGAGGGTGGTGTAGAGAGGAGATGTGTTTCGGGTTTCGTTTCTTGCCATTTTGGAGGGTTTCTCGACAGGGTACATCGTCTAGTTTACCGCCCATCGTGTTTTCTCTCGTTCCTTTGGTTCTATCACGTATCTGTTAAAACCACCCACAGTAGAAACGATTAATAAATAATTCTATTGATAAAATGTTTGAAATTCTCATGAATAATAATCCATCCAAATTCGATTAATAATAAAATGTTACAAATAATCTCGGTATTGTCTGTCGAACGTGTATAAAAAATATGAAAAAGAAAAAAGAAAAAAAAGAAGACAGATATCATGCGAAACCATATCTAAGTTCGTTCTTTCTTTCATTCTGTTTAGATGTTTTCAATTTAAAGGATTGAAATGAAAGTAAAAAATAAAGTAAAGGAGACTAGGTTGGATAGATTAGATGAGATAAATAAATGGATAGATAGATACGTAGATAGATATGCTGAGAAATAAATCGATTGATAGATAGATAGATAGATAGATAGATAGATAGACAAATAGATAGAGAGTAGTTACTCGGTTCTTCATTGTCTCTTGGCAACGTTCGTCTGGTCGTTAAGACTCATCGACGAGATTTTCCAATTTTCATTTATGACCGACACCAAGAGGTTGAAAATTAAAGCGAAAAGTTTTTCCACCCTTACAATTTAGAACAACCGTATACGAGATGCTGTAAGTCTCTCATACGAAGATCCCTAACGCGATAAGTAACGAAGGAACGAAAGATTTTTTTTTGCGATAAAATGGAAACGTGATATCGACACCGAATCGAAACGATATTTTCTTTTCTCCTTCTTCTTCTTCTTCTTCTTCCTCTTCTTTTTCTTCTTCATCTTTTTCATCTTCTTATTCTTCATTTTTAGAATCAACTCGAAGCTCAGAGATAGGTTCGGCTCGATTTTCTAATAAAGTTGAATACACGGATAGATACTGTTACTCGAGAAATATATTCGAGCAGCTTTTTTTGAAATCGAATTACATTTTTGTCAAACTTGCCAAAGAGTTCTCCCTGAATTTTGAAATAGATATGTAGAAAATTCAATTGATTGAATTGGTCGATTTTGATGATATATATATATATATATATGGAATGAATTTTTTATTGTAAAATCTTTTGATAAAAAATTAAAAAAAAGAAGAAAAAAGATTCAATTCATATTTCGTATCACTGCTGCAACGGGAAACCATATTCTTTTTTGTCTTTTATTTATTTTTTTTTTCAACTTTTCTTTGATAGTTCTATACAACGTACTTATTCCTTCATGTTTTTCGATAAAAAATTCAAAACACTTTGCTGTGTTTGGAAGAAGAGAAAGATAAAAGGAAAAAAGAAAAGTTATTTGATCTTGAAAAGATGTTGGAATATTTTCATGATTCATTTTAAAACGGGGATGAGAGAGTTTTAAATGAGACCGGTCAAAAATAGATCGACTCGCATTCGATGCTATTCGAATCGTTCGGCGTGGAGCGAAATCCGCTCGAAAGCAGAAATTATTTGAATCGAAAGCGTTTATTAACGGCATTGTAATCTTTAATGGAGTCGTGAAAATCTGTCGGTCGTGGGAATTTTCGATACTTTCATTTTATTCATCGTACGTGCTCGCTTATCGAAAAAAGCTTCCCAGAAAATTCAAAAGAACGATGATGTGACTCTGTTCGATTTATGGATAGCTGTTACTCGCAATCGAATCTTACACGATAATTTACTTTTTTTATGATTTTTATAACAAAGCGGTAACAACATTTTCATATTCGTCGAAATAGTTAGAAATGATTATTAAAGGACAGTGAAGGGCAAGTCGAAATAAAATCACGCACTGTGAAGGAAAAGGACGAAGAAAAAAATGAAGAAAGGTGGCCATTGAATCTTTGATAAAGTTTTTTTTTTTTCTTTAACAAAATCCGACGGAAACGAGGATTAAAGAAAATCGCTCGTAAATATAGAAATACTTACAACGAGAAATTAATTTTACGATAATTAAATCTTCCGATAATTGAATCTTTAGAATTTATAGGAACTATTCGAGTCTCTATTTGTGTTTAACGAAATATCGTAAAATGAAACGTGGAATGTGAGAAAAGCGTCAATGAAAGGATAGTAGTCGTTTTGACGTGTAGTGCTTTTGACACGCAAAGAAAAGAAAGATGAAGAGAAAGAAAGAAAGAAAGAAAGAAAAAAGAAAGAAAGAAAGAAAGAAAGAAAGGAAGAAAGAGAGAAAAGTTCGTGATACATATACATATTTACACGCGTTCTTAGAGATTGTATTTTTGCGGTAAAAAAGATATACTTTTACGTCTTCATCGTACTATTTTTTATTCTTGCATCTCCATACGCAACTTGTTTTTATAGCATTGTTATTATTTACACGTATGGGTATTGCGTCAGATCGAGAGTTTTGTGTGAGCGTATACGTCTCTCCCCCCTCTCTCTCACTCTTTTTTTTCTCTGTCTCACTTTTCTTCTCACCTTCTCTTCTTTCACTGGTTCACGACCTTAACGCTCGACGTGGTAGCTTTTTCCAGAGAAATAATAACCGGCACTCGCGACGAGAGTTTTTTCGCGCCTCTTGCGAACTCACACACAGACGAATCCACTAACATAATTAACGTTTCCCGTGTTGTTCTTTCTCACTTTAAATTAATCTCACTTACTTACTTTATCCGACATTCGTATAACCGATGATTTTAAAATGAATAGCTATCGTAATCGTGATAATCACATTTGTTTCTAATTCTTTCCGTAGCTATCGATATTTTTCATTTGGAATATCGCTCAATTCGCAACGTTATTCTCCGACATCAATACTTCACTCATTTATCGAAATATCCATAACGATTTACCTTTGATTTATTACGATCCGACGATTGCTCTGAATAGAAAAAAAAAAAACAGAGAAAAAGAAAGAGAGTATGCGTATGCGCGTGTGTGAGAATGAGAATGAGAAAGAGAGACAGAGAAAGAAAAAAAGAAAAAAAAATGAAACCATCGAACACTAGTAGCCTTGAAATTCGTCGATACGTTTCACAACGGAGTTATAGGACGGATGGAAAATAGAATTTGCCGAAAGAATTATTGTTTCCCCATAGTGTTCGAATTACATATGTATGTACAATATATATATGCACATACATACATACATACATATATACATACGTATATATATATATATAAAGGAAAGGAAAAGCAAGTATATAATATACTATCTCGTTTGTAAATCTTTCTCTCTTGTAATTTAGTTTAAAGAAGAAGTAGGATCAAAGCAGCTTCCCTTAACGCGAACGTAAATTCTCCCTGATTTTAAGGGTTTCATGTAGAACGTTAATTTTCAGTTAGTTACTCTAGGTATAGGGCGACTTCGAAATGGGCTCGTTCGACGGCTTTACTATCGTTAGTGAAAGCACTTAGTCCAACGACGACGCGACGACCGAACATAGTTAACTCAGGATTAAGCCTAGATAGGCGTGTTGTTAGATTATCATCGTCCAAGCAGGATACTACGAAATTATAACTTATGGAATGGCAATTTACCCTCTCTCTCTCTCTCTCTCTCTGTTTATTGATTACCTATACGTCATTTAAAATCTATTGTAAATATTTTTTTATATAAGAGAAAGTCATAATTTCCACTACATACGTATGTATGTATGTATGTGTATCATAAATTGGTACATATCCATTTTGCTTTCATAATTATTTTTATTACTCAAATACTATTAAGGCAATTTGAAAAATTCGCTCCCCCTTTTATTCTACTTCGATATATGTTTTAAATATACTGGCAGAAAGTAATTTGTACGCTGAAAGGAAAAGTAAATAAATATATAAAAAAGAAAAACTCGCGGATTGGCCAAATTATTAATTGGTTTTATCTGGTGAAACTAAATGATCGATTTTTAAATTATTTTTCTTGTTTATTCGTTAGTATTAATTAAATTTGTTTGGTAAAAACAAATTTTGTGGATATACTCGATTTAGTGATATCGATTTTTCTCTTTACATTTCCTAGGAAACCTTGAAAATAATATAAGCTCTTGTTAGGCAATAAAACGATCGTCAAACCAGTACAATTACGATCGCATTCTAGATTCGGTTGGAAACGGAACTAGCTTCCCAGAAGTTTGCTGATTTGCGGAGAAGCCACATATCCATCTATGCTTTGGACAATCATCTGGTCGTTCGTATGTACATACATACATACATACATATGTATATAGACATATATGTACGTATGTTGAAAGTAGAAGGATCGCTTGAGCAATAAATCGGATTGCGGAAATTCGAGTGAACATGACTGGGCCGATATTCACAACTAGATAGAGTGTACCACATAGAAAATTACATTTTAGTTGACGGACCAATTTAACTATTCTCATTTGATCATTTTGTATGTTTTCATTTGCACTGCATAGTTAAAGGAATATCGTTATCATTAGGAAACACGTATAATGAAAAGCGATAATAATAGAAACATCGATGACTAAACCGATCGAAACAAAAATGTTTTATTTCGACTCGGGACTAAATTTTTTTTTGTATAACAAAATTTAAACAAAAAAATCTTACGCCTATTTTTTCCTCTTTCTCCTTTTTTTTTTTATTTCATCCGACACAGATACGATCTTCGGACGATTTTATAGAGAAATGACTCGACGAAAAAAAAAAGAAGAAAAGAAGAAAGAAAAAGTACTGAAATTACCCATAGAAATATTTTGTTTTAATCCGAGACTTTAACTTATCGGAAAAAGTTTGAGAAAATTCGAGTACGCTATATTATTTTTTTCTTTTCGTTTAACTTAGACAGATCTAAATTATACATTTAGGTAAATAGACATTTATGAAAATGTTATGAACGAAGTTGATAAAAATATACTTTGAACTTAAAAAGAAATGTTAACGTGTTACGAAAAACAAAAAAAAAACAAAAATTTCGAAGAGAGAGCTCGACATTTTTTCTCCCTTTTTCGTTTAGTTTAGTTATAAAATAGCATAGTAAAAGTTGTATATCATACTTGACGTAACACTTACAATTAGACCGGTTTACATGGGTCCGAATGCATTCACGTGCATGCTACTATCTCATAGCTTATCTAAGATGCTTGAAGTTCTAGAAGGTACGATTTCACGCGTCTTCGTCTACGAGGGTACTTTGGAAGGGTGTAATCGTCCTTCGGAAGTATTCGAGCGCAACCCTCTGAAATTAGCAGATGCTTCCTAGTCCATATGTCCGTCTGCAACAGATCGGTAAGACGATTAAGGGTCGTTTTTCTTTAGAAAGGCATTCACCCTGTTAGGAGCTACGATATTGGAGAATTTAGAGAAACGTAGTTAGATGGAAAAGTCTATGATAAACCGTATGCTTACCACGTTTATCGTACTCTTCGTAACTCCTATTTATAGTTACGAGGTAACGAGTCGAGTAGAAACTTAGAGACATTGTATTAGAACTATGCAACGAGCATTAACAGTATGCATTAATGTAAGTAAGTTTAACGTGAAAATCCTAATTAACACTATAACGATTTTAATATCAACGTTACTATATATATTTCAGCGAAGTAAACAATTTTAAATGATCATAAAATCCTAGAAAATCGTTATAATTATATCATTGTTATTGTTCAATTTCTATCACGATAATCGATATCTATGATAATCGATAGAAATTCTAATCAACATTTTAACGATCCTGATATCAATATTATTACATATTTGAACGTAGAAATTTTAGAACGATCATTGCTATCGAATCACAATGATTATATTATTATTATCAGGTGATTTTAATTAGAATCGTTTTACTTACGATAGCACGAAGAGAAATCTTACTCGACATTATAATGATTCTAATATCAATATTATCGTGTACTACAACATAGTAATTTTCTAATGATTACTGCTGTAACAATAATAATATTAATAGTAACAATAACAGTTATGTTATTCACAAATTTGTATTGAAATTGATTATAATTATAAATTATATTATTGTTATTTTAAAAACACAAGATTAATGGAATTATTAATATGAAGAATAAGAATTAATGATACGAATGAAGTAAGATATTAATAACAGGAATAAAAAATATTAGAATTATTATATACATACGTAGGTATAATATCACGAGTAAAAGGTATATTACTTTATATAGGTTTTAGGCTACTTTGGAACGATGAAAGCTGACCGGATAAGCGAGAGACGTGTGTCGACGGTACATAGGGATTCACGTATAATATCGTATATAATATCGTTTCGACGCTTTGTCGTCTCACGTATTGACCGAAAGCCGTCGGTCGTACTCCCTGGCATCGAAGGGATCGCGTGAAAACGCATTGAAAGCGTCGAGGGATTCGAGTCGGTGATCGTGCCTATTACGAGGGAACGATCGATTCTGTCAGCGTGAAAGCTCCATTATGATTTATACCTTGCGGTGATATTCGCAGGTTGGTACGGGATCTTCAAGGATATTAATCTATCGAATTAACGAATTAAAAACGTCCAGGATTAGGTACTTAGATCGAGTCATTTCAATGGAACAAGAAATTTCTAATTAAACCCTCGAATATGTATATCTCCGATATTTCTTACATTAAATTCCATTGGTCTTCATTGAAGTTTCCACAAAAGAGAAAAAAAGAAAAAAAAACACAAGAAAAAAGGATGATCAATCTCGAAATCATGAATAGGAAAAAGATCGACATCGAAAGAATAGAAAAGTTTTTGAACAATTTCGATATTGAATAATAATATCGATCTGTTAAAGAAGGATCATCCTTTATACGTTATAGTCCTTTATATATCAACCTCGTAAGACCATAGACATCTTATGTCCTCGACATATATACACACACTTAGACACATAGATACACATGTATATACATACAATACATGAATATATCCTCGTCTTAACGATCCTAATGCTGCTAACTCTCCTTTGATCCATCGTAATCCTGTTTATACCAACAACATCAAGTGTATATGTTCATTACGATATAATTTCCGACGTTTCTCGATGTTTTCGGAAATGTAAGAATAAGAAAAATAAAAAGAATAATAAAAAGAATAATAAAAAGAATAATAAAAAGAAGAAGGGGAAAAGAAGGGTGAAGAAATAAATCTTTAAGCGGATCGACTCGATCCAAAACTATCATAGATCTTCGTAGCTCGATTACGTTTTCCTAGCACAGCCTGTTACGGTAGAACCTTTCGAAAGGTTCTGGAGAAACGTCATAGAAACAGAGAGAGAGAGAGGGAGAGAGAAAGAGAGAGAGAGAGAGAGAGAGAGAGAGAAAGAGAAAAAGAGATAGAAAGATAAATAGAGATAGAGAAAGATAGAGATAGAGACAGATATAGAGAAACATATTCGTGTTAGTAGACGTTTCCAAGAGAGAGACGGAAATACACATACACGCGGAACACATACATTTTCGTAAGGGAGAACGTGCGCGAGCGAACGCAAGCGTGTAAACCATCCTCCTTCTCGCACATCGTCGTCCCTTAGCTTTTCCTCCCCACCCACCTCCCACCCTACCCTTTACTTTTCTCCCTCCACCCCCCGCGTACGTGCCGTGGACGGTGGCGGAAAGCTGTGCGCGCCAGAGCACCGTGACAGAGGGTGGATTGGAAATGCGCATGCTCCCACAGCCGAGAATCTCCCTAGTCAGGGTAAATCTGCCAGTGAACGAAGACGTGTCGGCGTGTCGGGTTGTGTTTTATGTGCATCAACGATATCGCGTTCGCGACAAACCAGCAAAGGAAATAGTTCGAGAGGATAAATTCATCGAACTTTCGATCATTTTCATAATACAAATATTTGAAACCCTTCAGAACGGGAAATCGAATCAATCGATAAATGTGATAACGATAAACGGTCTCCATCTTCTCTACCACCCTCTCAGTGGGACCGTAAGGGGCCCATTCAATATTTGTACTTTTAATCGTGTGTGTTTAGTGAACTTAGTTTCAATCGTCGAATGAATTTTATCTACTGATATATGTATACATATATATCTATGTATCCATCGTTCGCTTGTGTCGGTTAATCATAGCTGTGCTTTACTAATTTCTATATATATGAACTGTATACGCGCATAGAAATAGAGAAAAAGAGAGATAGAGAGAGTATATCGAGAATATATCAATGCTGTGTGATCTGTGCGGGTCGTGCTATCTCGATAACTTTTGACATAGTTTGACTAGTGACCTTCGAGGATAAGATTCTATTTCGTAGATTGGATTCAGTGAATCGAAACTAAATTCAACTTGGGAATGAAGATCAAAGAGAAAGATCGTACATTCTTGGTGCGTCATTGAAATCATTCGTTCAGTACTTTCGAATGGTGTTAAACGTACCGGAAATAAAGGAAAAGTAGAAAGGATTGTGTGATCGTAAAGTGAACAGACAAGTTTGAAGAATAAAACTAGTGACTTGAGTGACTTTAAGTTGAACGATTGATCGCGAAGAGAGAAGTCATTTTTTGGTATTGAACTGTCGAAACTTTTCTAATAACGCGACTTTTTGAAAAAGTACACGTTATTTACAAGAAAGTATAATATAGGACATTAGAAGGATCGTTCTTAGAAAGTTGTAACACATCGGGAGAACTGTGTGCGCTGTTGTTCAATCGCGTATATATTCGAGAAGCCCCCACATTTTGGGTGTGGATTTGGTTACTCCGGTGTCGCGAGATTTTCAAAGATCAAGAAAATTTCCTTTCTCTTTGAGGGTGAAACGTCGAATCGAAAGTTTTGTCAAAATAGTTTGAAAGCTTGAATCGTTCGATTGATTTGATTGATTTATTTGTTTCTTTCTTTTTAATCTTCTCGTGTTACATGCTCGCGTAAAAATAGTATCCATGGTTAGAAATATGAACTTGAAATAATGGGAGAACACACGAAGAGAATAATGTAAATCGTTTTAATATACAACACAAGTGCTTTTGGAATACAACGTTTCAACACAAATGCTTTTGGAAATGGCTCTAAGGTGGCAAGCCAGGCTCTCCATCGCTGCCATACTCTTCATGTGCACCGAAGGTAAATGCATCGTTTAGTTTAGATTTTATCTTCGATATGACAGTTCATCTAATCCGTCTATTGTGATTTTTCGTTGGTGAATATCTTCGTTCGAAAATATATTCCGTATATCGTTCGATCGAACGAATTTTCCTCTTCGATGATAGATATCTATCTTTTCAGAATGTGATATAATATATCGTAATCATTGTTCCGAATCAAATGCAACGATCGCTATCGAAAATTACGATAAATATCCAAACGCCGGAATGTGAAATCGTATTGACGAACGAAATGAACGAAGGAAAATATAAAGAAATTATAATAAAATAAAATTAAGAATTTCAAAGATGAAAAAGATAAATAAATAAATAAATAAATAAATAAATAAATAAATAAATAAATAAATATATAAATATATAAAAATTAAAAATAAAAGAATAGTTATAGTGTAACGTAGAAATATATTTACGAGTGTCACAATTATATCTTTACTAGGAATAACGCTTCATTACTTCATTATGCATATGATCGTCGCGCTAATTATCGCGGTTGAATGCATTTCATCGTAGAAATCACGTCAATTTTCGCATCGTCGATAGAATTTCATTAAATTATACATCTATGTATGTGTATATATATATATAAATGTACATAAATATTATATCCTATTTATGTATACGTAATACAACGATTGTATTACACGGTGCTCAGTTATTATTAATGAAAGCAAAATGATAATAATTAGATCGAAATGAATAAATATCCTAGATAGACAGAGAAAGAGGAAGACACAGAGAGAGAGAAATAGAGATAGAGAGAGAGAGAGAGAGAGAGAGAGAGAGAGCTGGAAAAGCGTCTTAGGTATAAACAGGGCAAGTAACTTCATGTTCAAACTCATCGTTCTTCATTAAAGGGAGAGCGTCTTCGAACTTAGACGATGAAGTTGTATGTAGAGACTTATGTAAAGAGTTTGCTAGAGAGAGAGAGAGAGAGAGATGGTAGTATCTAACGCAGGGAAACTAACCAATCGGATAGTCAGAGTCTAGATAATTTTACGTTGTTGGTCCATCCAAGTGAATAATTCAATATCCTCCAAAACAACACGCAAGCCACGCGTTATATATAAACGGAAAGTTATTCGATCGAAGCCACGGTATTGGGCGATAAAACGGCATAGTTAATGGAATTACAAACGTTGTATGTGCCCGTTCGCGATCGAGCTCTATGCACGTATACGCGTACAACGATGCAACTTCGGCTCTTGCATTATTCATAAGTCTATCCGATCAAGCGGTACGCGTGGAAAAGAAAAAAAAGAAAATAAATTGAAAGAGAGAGAGAGAGAGAGAGAGAGAAAGAGCGACAGAGAAAGAGAGAGAAAGAGAGATAGGAGAAAGAAAAAGAGAGAAAGAGACAGAGAGAAAAAAAGGAAAAGAAATTAACAGGAAGAAACGAAGAAAGTCTTTAACTTCGTTCTAGCTATCACTAACCCAGCCAATCACCCATCGTTATATATACTCAACAACCCACCCACTCTCCTCCTAGCCTCGTCCTTGCTAGTTCTTTTAAATCGCAAAATCTCTTTTAGAAATCCGGCTTAGAACATTGTACAGATTTCAAAGGATTCGAACAAACAAGTTGAAATTAAATTCGATGGTAGGTACAAGAGAAGGTTGAGGCATGGCGGTGATGGTGATGGTGATGGTAGCAGCGGTGTAAAAAGTAACGTATAGGGGTGAATGTTTCGCGTGTAACCGGCACAGTTTTACACACCAACCACCCCAGTCAGAACCCTTCTCTCACCCCCTTCTACCTTTGTCCCACGAAAACGAACAACTTTCGCAATTTCATTCGACGAGGCGCGAATTGTTCGACTCGCCATGTTCGCGGGACCACGAAACTTCGAAACGGACAAATTAAACGGTCGTGCCACCGCCATCGAGAGGTGGTACCACTCGCGGTGACGTTGGTGGCGAGCCACGAGACGATATCGTGCCTCTCAGGTCGAATATCGCACGAAAGAAAGAGAGAAAGAGAGAGAATAGAAACTATCACAAAGTTCAACAATTAAAAGGAAGAGTTATTCTTGATCGAAAGAATGTAAGAAAATCTAATCTGAACGAGACTTTTTGTTTTTTCGTTTACGCCTTCGATAATTATAAATAACAAAAAATAAAATTAAATAAAGAAAAAGAGTCAGAGAAAATTATCTTTCTAAAATTATCTGTCTGAAGTTACGGAATGGAATGTTTTCTTTTTTTTTTTTTCTTTTTCATTTTTTTCTCTTTCCCTTTCTTTCTCTTTCTGTTTTTAAAGTCTGCGATCGTAGAGACCGATAAGATACAGGTCTAACTATAATGTAATATTTTTTTATACGTACCTACAGCCATTATATACCACGTTTTATTATTAGTATGGGTATTAATCTTTTCATCGTGTTACCATAGAAGAAATTTTGCATCAGAATTTCTTTTATTAATACTAATATAATGAGTTCGCGCTATTTACTAGGATTATTTCCGAGGTTATCGTAAATGATC
The DNA here is from genome assembly GCF_905475345.1 of Vespula vulgaris. Lineage (NCBI taxonomy): Eukaryota > Metazoa > Arthropoda > Insecta > Hymenoptera > Vespidae > Vespula > Vespula vulgaris. The sequence continues at coordinate 1,972,574 of NC_066608.1, forward strand.
AAAAGTGATGGAACTATGTTATCGTAGTAGTTCAATGTTATTCGCGTTGTTATTTATGATTGAGGAGTTTGATTGATGTGTTTTATGACGATTAAACGAAATAAATGTTTAAACTTCGGGATAATATTCAATTACATTACGGTAAATCAGGGATCGCGCAAAGATATATAGATCTCGCGAGAAAATTTGAAAGGGGGTCTATATACATAGGTACATATATACACAAACACACACACAGACACACATATATATATATATATATATAACGGAAAAGCGCTAACGTCGTCGTACGAAAGTTTAAGTAAGTAGGTTAAACTGAGAAACGATCGATCCGTTCTGTCGTTGTCCGTTATCGGTCTCTCTATATTCCTAAGGCGTTCTGAAACGCAGCCAAAACGTCATCCATGTTTCGATATACCTATACTATCGATGATGTAGCTCTTATAAATTTTGCTTTTTACGATGTTCCGTACGTACATTGAAATCTACGATGAAAAGACCACTTGTATTAGAATTCGTTCACGCAAAAATCATATTTATCATAGGATTAGTGAAAAATCATAGGCGTATCATTGGACGAAACGGTCAATGAACTGTTAACTAGTTAAAAACTAATCAAATATTCAACGTGTGCGTGCAGCTTATCGAGGAACGATCGTTGAAGAATTTCACGACTTTAACCGAGCGAAAGTCAACCCGCCAAGTGTTACAACCTGTTTTCTTTGAAAGCGTTAAGGCTCGAGGAAAAATGATTTGCATACAAAACGCGTGGTTTGCTGGGCGAACAAAGTATGTACGGAACCGTGAACTGAAGTGCTTTTGTTAGAATGCGGAAGGAAAAAGGAGGTGAAAGAAGAAGGAAGAGGGGGAGGAGGAAAGAGAGATTAGAAGAAGTTTGACTTCAAAGATTATCCTGATCGCCTTATTTTTTTTTTTCAATGAATCTTAAAAAAAAAAAGAACGATCTTCTCGATGGACTCTTCTTATCGTTTTTTTCATTTTGTTAATACGAAATCGTATCTTGGAACGATTTGTATTTTGAAAGAAAATAGAAATGAAATAATCGACGTGTGTTTTAACAATATGACGTATGTTTCTTCTTCTTCTTCTTCTTTTTCTTTTCTTCTTTTCCCCATGACACGTTACCCGTGGACAAGTTCGTGAAATTAAGCCGAGCAATTTCATGCTTGTGAAAATGGTCCTCTCTCTCTCTGTCTTTCTGTCTTTCTGTAAAATAATCCTTCCTTCGTGAAAATTGCAGAGGATGCCTTCGTTATACCAAATATCCCTCCTTCTCATTTGGATTTTCATCGTCCTCAGATAAATTCCAATATTTCTAACATGTTATCGTCATTCCTACGACTTCTACGAACTTCTTGAATGAATTCAAAATATATTTCCAAGGATTTCTTAATCAATCGGATCTCGTTCGAATTCGTTTTATTCAATTTCATTTATTTTATTTCATAATTCGACGAATAGAGATATAATCGATCCTTCTTTCATTGATATTTTTATTTGAATATTCAACTCGCAACTCGATCGAATGTCATAGAGTTTCTGGTCGTTAGGAAAAGCAAATAAAACTTGCAAAAGTCCCGCGATGGAAATAACGTATAGCATTTCCAAGTAACGACGTAATCGATAGACAACCCGTTGGGATCCGACGATTTAAAAAAGGAAAGAGGAAAGACGAGTAAATGCTTATCCCCTTTCCCTCCTCCTCTTTTCTCTTCATCCTTCACTCACTGACATAAGTAACTCATGAAGAAAGTCTTGTCATAAATATCAAGGACAACAAAAACAAGGAATCGTTTCTGATTAGTACGTCGATGGGATCGTATAACGTTCGTCACGATTAGAATTTGTGACCGTATTTATGGCTGTATTTTAATTGCAAAAAATGGTTTGAAATAAGAAATAACTTCTCGTGTGGTTATGGGGTGTTACCCGAATATAAAAAATGAAGTAACAATGATTAAATATGATATAACAATAGGCAATAATTTTCTAAGACAATAATTACACGTTCGTTAGAACGATACATTTGTTACTATTAAAATTTGGATTTACTATTATACTTATCTTTATTTATCCTTTAACGAAAGAAATAATTTCCTTCGTTTGCTATTTTTAAACGTCATTATAGAGAACTATACTTGGTTTCTTATCTATGATAAAAAAAAAACCAAGATAATTGCATGTTCGTTCGTATTATGTCTTATCTCTAAACTTCGTCTTAGAACTGTATTCATTTCCCTATCTTTGATACGAAAAAAGAAAAATTAATTACAATATTTGTTATTTCTAAAGCTTCGTTATAGAACCATACATAGTTTCCTTGTTTACGACATATACATCTAAGATAACAAAAAGTAATCGCACCTCTCTGGAAATTACATGTTATCGGTGAACTTTAATTAACAACAACAGCAGTAGTTTTCCTTGATCAACGATAAATACATATATATTTTTTTAATAAATTAATAAATTAATTGCACGTTCGTTCGTATTATTTGCTTATCTCTGAACTATCGTATTAGAACGATATTCATTTTCTCTTATCGTTGATAAACAGAATCAACAGAAAGGATTCCTTGGAGAAAACAGGAGGATTAAACTTTTGGAATAAGTTTCGAGAGAGAACTCGACAATGATCGATTCGAATCGAGAACTACACTGCACATTCAATGAAACTCAAAGGAATCGTCCTAAGAATTCTCTGGTAGAAGATTAGATTTGCATTCTATCATTCTCATTGGAGTTACTCGGCTCGACGGGGTTAAACGGAAGATTATTTCAAAATGAACTCCGTGGTGGCTGGCAGGTGTTCCGCCGATCTCTCGAAACTTTCCCGCGAAACTTCGTTCCAGGAATCGTTTTAGTCCCTCGTTCCTCTTTCTCTGTTTCCTCCCCTCTCTTTCTTTCCCAACCATCCCCATTGCCTACTACTCACACCTCGACACGTTCCTCGGCACATGAAATCACACGAAGTATGACGAACCTTGAAATAACTTTCCGCAATAATAAAGCACAACGTTGAAGCGTGCATCTTCACTTTAATCTCGCGTTTCTCATTTGCCTGCCTCATAATTCGCAAGGAGAAAAAAAGGGAGTAAAAGAGAAAAAAGAAAGAAAGAAAAAGAAAGGGAAAAAAAGAAGATGGAAAAAAGACTAAGGGGGAAAAAGTGTGTGTGTGTGTGTGTGTGTGTGTGTACGAGAGAGGGAGAGAGGGAACAAAGAAAAAAAAAAGGAAAAGAATAGACTGTCCAGTAATTATTTTCGCACTTCTGAAAGTGTCATGACTAGGATTACATCACACAAAAAGATGCATTTACGTGCGTACACATGCACGCATATAAATATAAATATAAATATATATATATATATATATATGGAAATGAAGAAAATTCTTCTTGAAACAGGGACTTCTTCTTTTTCTTAACCCGTTTCATTTTTTTTCTTTTCTTTTTTCTTTCATATATATATTTTTCCCTTCCTTTTTCTTCCTCTCTCTTCTCTTTCTTCTTCCTTTTTTTTTTTCTTTCGAAGAAAAACATCTCGGATTAAAAGTTTCGTCCGGCGTACTTGAATCTCACCTTATCTTTTGCGGGATACAATGAAACGACGACTCGAAGCGGAAGCACTCGCTCGTATACATTCCACTTTTTCGGTTAGACGAAAACGAGCATGGCCCGTAGTGTCCTCGGTCTACATTTTTGTTAGGAGGCTGGGACGGTCTGACTTTTCGGAGGACGTGCTACTTATTTAAGTAGAACAAACTTTAGTCCCGCCGGCGTCAGTTCGTTCGTTCGTTCTCTCTCTCTCTCTCTCTCTCTCTCTCTCTCTCTCTCTCTCTCTCTCTCTTGGTACAGAAGCGATAGGAACCTTTCCCCGTTCGTGTTAAGGTAGAAGAGGAAATCATTAACGGATTATTCGCGAGTCGCTTCCATGCGTGTGCAGAATTAGTTGCGAAGTTTCACGAGAGAACTTTCTCGCTATTCTCTCGATATAGTCGCACACATACACACATATATATATATAAGTGCGCACACTTCCACATTCCACATTCGAAAGGTTTATCTTCCAAAATCATTCTTTGTATTTTTGAAAATAAACGATCTCATGGTTCCGTAATTATTTCATATTCCGTAATTAATTTTACAAGGCTTTCGTAAGTAAATATCAGAACAAATTTGACGATGAAATTAATTAAATCCATTTTTTCTTTTTTTTTTTTTGAAACGCGCTTAAATATTACGTCTCATAATGTATCCAATATTTTATTATATTATTAAATAATGAGAAACGATAAAGAGTAATTTGTTAAATAGGAATGGATTAAATACGATCGAATTTAAGGGTCAAGGGAGAATAGAATAATGATAGAGGAAGTAACATTGATTTTCATGAACGTTTTAACCAAATCCTTCTTTACCTTCTTCCGGTGGATTTTCAAATACGAATTCGCACTAAATGCGAGACGTGTGTATATAATTCTGGTAGAGATACGTGAATGTACGTAACACACGCAATAGAGAAGTCGCGATCCCCGGTACAGTCGCAACCGGCTGCATTGCCTTGTTACGTGGTTGCAGTCAGCTCACAGAGGGAGGAAACATTAAGTTTCTCCGTGTTTTAATTACGAGCCACGAACGGGAGCACCCTCGACCTGGTTAAACGCAACTTGCTCGCCGCTAGTCTCCCTGTGTTTCCGTGTCATGTGACGGACCGACCGACGGATAACCTTATGGAGAATCATAAGTTTTTGTTCTACAAACTTTTTCATTGTTTACAATTTTTATTGTAAGATATAAATATCTATATACGTGTGTATGTGTGTGTACATAGACATACATAGCTACATATATATATGAATATATATATATATAGGTATATTCTATCATTAAGTTTATCCATTCAAGTTCGACCTCCAGTAACACGTTCCAGATTCATAGGAAGGACTAAAAAAATGTCATTAATCACTCAAACTCACTTATACGGTGACACCAGACACCCTTCTTTCGTCCTTGTTACGATAAAAGGGATAGAAACGGAGAGGAGAGTCACACGGTTAGGCTTAGAGAGACGAGAGAAATCTGACCGGGAATCATTAGATACCTTGGCAATGGCATATGTCTGTTCGATCGGTATTTTATGAGACTGGGGAATAGTTAGCTATGTTGTAATTTATTGGAAGGGAGACGAACCTATTTGTCCGTGTAAATTTCTCTCTCGGACGTTGTTGTTCTTGTTGTTGTAAGATATATGGCTTGCTGGTTTCTCGATGAGTCAGATCGATGAACGATTCTGAAATATGATACTTAAGTGAGACTTGAGTCGAATTGATCGATCGAAATCAGTTCGGAGAAAGCTATCCTAAAGTTAAGTAACGAAGCAACAAAAAAATATATATATATAATTCTTATCGTCGAATGTATCCGACTGTTGTAAGCACGTTAACTCAACCGATAAGCTTAACTTAATGTTTGATAATTTCTCAACATGTTTCATATCTGTTCCGTGATTTACTTACATCGTTGTTATCTTAAGACTTAAAAACAACTTTCAGGTCGTATATGGTGCCTACGCATAACGATTTATTTCTGTGCAATCTTTATCGATGTGAAAGGGGAAAGAGCATTAACGTAAGCTTTCGCGGCTTGGCGAGTGTTGCAACAAGGTAACCAACCTTTGTAAAAGGGACCACACATCTGCGATGTAAGTCACGCGAGGGCCATGTGTGATTAAATTACATTACCCCTTTTTAAGAGATAAGCTCAAAATTTATCGAGCTTATTTATCTGAGACTCGAGCATTATGGTTACCTCATACACTGTTTTTTTCTTCTTCTTCTTCTTCTTTTCACTGCTCTTTCTTTCTTTCCTTCTTTTTCTCTCTCTTTCTCTTCTCTTTTTTTAAGTTAAATTTGAAGCAACGTCAACCTCTCGTGGTTGAGATAACCGACGATAGGACTTAATTGTTAGCCGAGTCTCATGTATTTTTTTTAATCAACGTTAAGTGCCCCAAGCAACTGTACAAAATCTATTCGAGGCCTGGATTCGCACGTTTTACACGTCATATAAAGTTATCACGTTTGGCTCTTTCAAACAAAGTAGTCTCCTTTGGCTTACTCGCTTTCTCGCGAAGTATTCTTACATTTCTTTCGAAGCCGCTCGTTCTAAGTCCCCAAGCAACATAAATATTCAAGACGTCGACAAGAAGGCAGAACTTTCCGTTCTAGGTAAAAGAAATTAGAACGAAATATACGATACGTCCAAAGCCATAGAATTTACTTAAACATCTTAATAGCAGAAGTCGAACGACGATTCCCCGATGCGAATTGAATTAATAAGGAAATATAAAAATTTATTGGAAAAAGCAAACGTATATATCTCTCTCTTGCTTTCCTCGAAATTCATCGAATTTTCGAATAACAAAGTTATCGCTTTTTCAATATGGAGTTTTTCGGTAGGATGTGATAATATAGGTTGCTAGAGTTCCATATAGCATCGTGGTAGGACGTATTCTCATCCGTTTTCCATCAGCTACGCTTTATGGTTGGACTGCAGTAAGTGCGAGCAGCTGTTGCCGTATCCGTTGATGTTCTTATCCCAATAGTTCCGTCCGCAAGCAAGCAACCAACCAAGCAAGCAAGCAAGCAAGCATTTTGCTTTTCCATCCCTTGCCAACACCGATGGTCCACTCTTGGGAACGATAAATCACGGACGCTCCATTTTCCTTGTGTAATAACGAACGTTGCAAGAAAACGATAACAATAAGTTTATCGTGTCGTAAAAGAATAATAACGTTGGGAAAGAACAAAATGCTGAAACATCTTCGAATTCTCGAAGGAAGAAAGAGAAAGAAAGAAAGAAAGAAAGAAAGAGAAAAGAGAGTTTAGAACGAATCGAGCTAAACTCGCTAAGATAATTTGTACCCTCTAATCAAATGAGTGTTCGTTTTCATGATATCTCGAACGCTTTCGTCGTTATCTTGACTATTCCTTTCTAACTTTACACGTTTTACGATCGGCTATTACGGTGGACGCAATCTCTGTTCCGTCGTCGTCGTCATCGTCGTCGTCGTCGTCGTCGTCGTCGTCGTCGTGAACTGAACCTCACCTGTAGCAATAACGCGAAAAATCGTTGAGGGGTTGTTGGAGGATGACGGAGGACGCAATTACCGCTGGCCGTTGCTTTAAAAGAAAAGAGTATGAAGAAGAAGAGAAAAGAAGAGAAGAAAAGGAAGGAAAAGAAGAAAAAAAAAGAAAGAAAAGAGAGAGAGGAGAAAAGAAGAAGTAAGGAAAGTCTAGTCTTATCGACAAATTCTCCTTCCTCTACTAGACTGGCCGAAAACGAATGACTAGCAATTTGTAGGACGAATTGGGTGTGAGACTATAAGTCAATGCTGCGAACCAGTCACAGTCTTACCTTCCTTTGCTGTTACTCCTCCGTGATTTAACTTCTTTCTCAAAAGTATCTCTTTCGTTTTGTCTTTCTCTCCCTCTCTTTCTCTTTCTCTCTTTTTTCTCTCTTTCTCCCTACTTTCATTGGTACGACTTTTTCACGACTCTTTTTCACGAGCGAGCTAGTTCGAAATCAAAACGATGAGTGGAAACGAACCGACATCACGACTCCGTCATAAAACGCAACGAGTACGATTCGAGAATGAGAAACACTGTAGACAGGCAGTCCACCACGAAAATTTCTTTTCTTGCAAAGTGTCGACTCACGTGATCCTCCAACGATAACTCTAACGATAACTCGCTGATTATTTATTTTTCCTTTCGGATTAAAGTTCTTTTTTCTTTCTTTCCTTCTTTCCTTTTTTCTGTATTTTCTTTCTCTTCTCTCCTTCCTTCTCTTTACTAGATAATCAAGGATAGAAACATTTGTACAATTTCTAATAATGTTTCCCTGGAAGGAAAAGAAAGGAAAAAGAAAAAAGAAAAAAAAATAAGGAAGAAGTCGAAGAAGAAGGAGAAGATGCAACTTCTGTTCTAATGCGCACGAGAAAAGTCCGTGTCGTTTATAAGCTCTTCCAGCTTAGTTACCTCTCTACGAAATTAATTAAAGCGAGCGAGACCGAAGTGTTTGAAATGGCAAGAAACATCATTCTCCGGTTAGACGCCACGAGAATCCTCTCGAAATCGCGACATTCCGTATAGAATATATAAGAAAGAAAGAGAAGAAGATGGATACATAAAGATAAAATTAAAGAACGAGAGAGAGAGAGAGAGAGAGAGAGACAGAGAGATGGACAGAAAGAGATAGATATAAAGATTATTCAATATCAACGTTTCCATGAAAGTAATAAGATAGGCAACATGCTCGACGAAAGGAAAGGAGGACAAAACAATAGTATATAATTATTATTAAATACATCGTCGTGAGTAAAAGGTAGTAAAAGCATTAACGTTCATAGGTGTAAGTCGTTGCTTATATCCTACCACCCTAAACCTCACACCTCTCACCCACCATTGCTACCTACCCACCCTTTCATCCATACTGCCACCCCGTTCACCACCCCTAATTCACTCTTACGAGGAAACGTAATGAGCTCTGATCTAATCTAATTCCATCCAATCTCCCTCCGGCAATAGCTACGTCCCAGAACTATTAAGGTTCGCTAAGCACCGAGGTATAGACACTTTGTACAACCGTACTTACCTACCTACCTACCTACCTACCTACCTACCTATCTTCGTACCTACCTACCTACCTACCTACCAACCTACTACTTCTCATCTTATATCGCAAAAACCTTTTTCGTTTTTATTCTTTCACAGCAACGTACCGAAAAGATGATTCCCTTTCTTATTCGGATTTTCAAAGAAAATTTTTCTCATCCGGCAAAGTCCCGAGCGTTCTATCCAAGGAGAGACGGTATGCGTGTTACGAGCTCCTTTGAGTTTTAATTTTCGTTGAACTTCCTCTTTCTTTCTTTCTTTCTTTCTTTCTTTCTTTCTTTCTTTCTTTCTTTCTTTCTTTCTGTTTTTCTTTCTTTCTTTCTTTCTTTCTATCTATCTGTCTTTATATCTTCTCTTTCTTACTTCTTCCTTTTCTTTCATTCTTCCATTTTTTTTTCTTTCTTTCTTTCTTTCTTTCATCGTTGTACGTGTCCGTTTTACTTTCTCATCCTATACCCCCACTATTTTCTCTCGACTTTCAAAGCGAACTTTGACTGAATTCTCTATCCTGAGATATTACGAAGCTTTCCGTCCATATTGAATCTTTTATTACTTACCGTCACCCTTCTCGAAGGCTTATAAACTGTCTAAGTTTATGACTTCTTCGAAATTAGTAGATACATCTACCCTACTTATTTTATACACTCTACGTATATTATAAGAGATAAGAAATGAAAATATTTTATATTATATTATAATGTTGTTCTCTGATATTGTTATCTTAATATTTTATAACATTAGATCTTATCTTATTACACAAGATATATCATTATATTATCATATAAAATATTTTATGTACATATATATATATATATATATATTCCTATTTTCGAGATCGAATTGGTGTATCATTTCGGACAAGAAATTCGAAAATAGCGAAGATGGAGCACGTTGAAGAGAGAATTCTCTCGACATCGCGTGTGGCAATTTCGTTTCATAGTAGACGATTTCGAAATATCTACATATAAACGAATACACACACACACACACACATATATATATATATCTGTCTGCATGTAACCCGTATGCTCGATTGGAAACCGTTGGGCATTGCAATAGCCATTCAAAGGCCACGACGTTCACGGCAAGCTTTTGCCCGTAGAAACCATCTAGTGAGAGAGGGAGGGAGAGAGAGAGAGAGAGAGAGAGAGAGAGAGAGAGAGAGAGAGAGAGAGAGAGAGAGAGAGAGAAAGAGAGTTGAACACGTCAAAATACTCAACCTCAATTGATCGTCCGTCGCAATCGCTATGCCACGAACATGTACGCAAACAACAAAGTACACCTGAGTTTAATATAGTTGCATGCGATGACGAATTCGTTCTACATTAATATTCAATAAGTAAAAATTTTCTTCGATTAAATCTTAAATATGAATTTTCTTTCCTTTCTTTTAATAACGAGTCAACGATAACAAGCTTTCTCATCGAGTTAGAGTTAATTGAAAATAATGAATCAATTGAATATACAATCTTAATGATTTATTATTCTGTGGTAATAAAACTAAATGGATATTGAATATCTATTGATATTGGAAACCACTCATCCATTATGACAGATTATATTTTGTTTTTATTTGCAAATTAACAATAATGAGAAAATTTATCACTAATAAATAAACCGGTTGTTCATTTTATCCACCATTGTGTAGATATGGTAAGGGAGGAGGAGAAGAAGAAGAAGAAGAAGAAGAAGAAGAAAAGAAAAGATTATATTAGCACGTGTGTAAATTTCAACGAAATCGGCTTAACCGATGAAAAGCTTTTTTCCCCGTTTAACCCGACCACTTTTTATCTCGTTAAAACTGATCTCGGATTGCGCTTTTCTGGATTTACGAGTACACCCTCTTTCTCGGTTGGCCGAGTACGGCCAAGGACGTCCGTTTTTTCTTTCTTTCATTCTTTTTTCTTCCTCTTTCCCCTTCTTTTTTGTATTTTTTTCTTTTTCTGTTTTTTTTTTTGTTTTATTTTTTCTTCTAATTTTTCTTCCCCCTTTTTTTCTATACATATATATATATATATATATATATATATATATATATATATGTATTTCTTATCTCTTTTTTCTTTTTTCTTTGTTTCCCTTTGCGGTTTATAATCGTTAAGAGAGCGAACTGCCCTCCTGGTCGAGACAGTTTTAACTATTGTACGGTATACGTTGTAGTAATGAGAGACAATTGTTCGAGGAACACAATACAAGGAAATATGCACAATGGATGCTCGTCGACGATCGTTAGTTAAGATATTCCCTCTCGTTGCCTATCCATTGCATTGTATAGGTGTATGTATGTATGTGTGTGTATATACATATATATATATATATATATATATATATATATATATGAAAAGGGAGAGAGATAGAGAGAGATTGCGTAACGAATGGTGGCAATGTAGAAGGCGGAATGGTAATTGTGAGAGGGTGGAAGAAAATAGTGTCAGGTGCGATGATGGATGAGAGGATTTGAGAGTACGAGAGAACGATGAAAGGAGAATAAAGAATAAATGAAATCGAAGGATAGGAAATCGATGTGTACGGAAGATGGAAAACGAAGGAACTAATTAGTACCTTAGAGAGTCTCATCAAAGTGTGTAACGATGTAGAAGGAGAAAAAACCTTGCTCGTCACTTTACGTAATTGTTCGATCGTGTTTCTTATTTTCTTTTTCTTTATCTTTTCTTTCCTTTTCCTTTCCTATTTCTTCCTCTAATGAAAATTCTCGTTCGTCATAGTCGATCGTATTTTTACGAGAATAGGTAGCGGAGCTCTTATGGGGATGGTGGGTCAGAGGGAGAGTAATGGATATTTTTTCGTTTAAATAGTAAAAAAGTTATGATAATTATATGCATATATGCATATATGTATATATATATATATATTATATATATTGTATGTGTGTGTGAAAGAAATTATTAATATGCATTACAGATACGTTGAGCTTGGGTGACCGCATCTTGGATCACATGGATAGAAGAACGAGTCAGGGTAATAGGCCACGTCAACAAATATTGGATAATTCCTCAGATATGAAACCGGATCCAAGTTTTGACTATTCGCAAAATACAAACGTGACTGCGTTGATCGGGAAAACGGCCTATCTCGTTTGCCGAGTACGTCATCTCGAAGATAGAACGGTAAGGATCTTTTCATTTGTATGGTTCCACATGTGAGATAAAATTTTCTCTCTGTACAAATATGAAAACATTCTAGTGTTAATTTCTATTTAAATCTAACAAGGGAGGAGGAGGAGGAGGAGGAAAAGGCAGAGGAGGAGAAGGGGGTGGGAATGGGGCGTTAGTGGGCGAAGGGTAGGATTACATGCTGATGTGATACAATAACAGGAACGTATATGCATAACAATAGAAACGTATAACACTGCTTAATCCCAGTAGAGAATTTACGGCGAATCCTCTGTGAAATTACGTGCCTGCGACGTGAAGAGACGAACACGTAGAACTCTATGCGTTACATTTTCTAATATTATCACCTTTATAAAGTCTCTGCTTATACATGTGGATGTGTGTATATATATATATATATATATATATATATATATATATATATATATACACATACATACACGCGTGTGTATGCAGAATATACATAATCGAAATTATATATCTTTTTGACATGCATAGAAGAAAGTAAAAAAAAAAGAGAAAGAAAAAAAAAGGGAAAAAGGAAAATCATCGAATCGAAGGATATAGAAAAATCTTCTTTGAAAATTGTCTATCGGTCAAACGCGCGCATTTACCTTTTGGACACCGCTAGGCATCCCTTGAATACAAGCAAATATTTTGCTTTAACGTTGAAACATGTTTGCCAGGCTTTCCACAAATTCAAAGCGGAGTGTGTGCGTTATTACCGTGAGATATAGAGCGTTCTCTTTTATCGTACGGGAGCTCTCGATTTTCGTAAAGACGTTAGGGGAAACGATTTTCAAGAAATAATCGAATCTCTTCGAGTTCGATCGAACGTTAATCGAGCTTCAGAGCAAACGGGAACTCAATTTGATCACAGTGCTATCGTTCTTGAAATTGCCCAATCAAAGGTTATGCATAGAGATTTCGAATATTAAACTTACGATTCTCTCTCCTTTTTCCTCTCTTGGTTTCTATCTACCTATCTATCTATCCATCCATCCATCTATCTATCTCTTTCTTTCTCTTTGATGGTCCCAATAATATTATCTATGCTAATAATATCATCTCTGCATACACACACACACATACACTCGCACACATAGATAACGATCATAAACGTTTCTATAAATGAAATATAAACGTGGACGATGTGAATTCGAAAATTATTCTCGCACTCGAAAATGATAAAATATTATACAGATCGGCGCGTCGAAATTAAATTCTTCTCTAAAATTATATTAAATTTGCAATACTTATTAATTTTCATTTCTCTTTTCTTTTGCTTTCTTTTCTTTTCTTTTTTTAAATCTTCTCATAAAATACGGCTCGGTCGTAAGCCGATTATTCTTTAGTTTTTCTCCCTCTCTAATTATTCGCTAAATTACGTTTTGAAATTAAGTGCATCGTACAATACGATTAAGTACTTTCCTGTTACAATCTAACCTCTCTAGAAAGCAATTTAATTATTTCGACTGTAGTAATTGAACGACGATCACGAAACCGATTTAATCGATCGCTACTACCAGTCTATAAAACCACAAAAGCTTCTACGATCATCGATAGGTATTCGAAAATCCACTTAATTCCAATTACGTTGATACCCGCTAAAAAAAAAAGAAAGAAAAAAACAAGAAAAAGAAAAAGAAAAAGAAAGAGAAAAAAAAGAAGAAAATTAATAAATTGACTACTTAGGATGTTAGAATAAAATATCTAAGTGAGAATCATGTCGTATTAGATATTTAGATACATCGAATAATCTTTTATCTCTCGATTATTAGATATCATAAATAACGTCGTTTATCAATGTATTCCTTATCTTGATTAAATTCTAACTGGTAAAAGATTTTCAACTGGTAGCTCGAGAACGTTCTCTCTCTCTCTCTCTCTCTTTTTCTTTGTATAAGGTATAACAAGTTCTATACGATTAGTAGAAGTTTCGTTTCGCCATGCTTCCACGCACGCACCCCACAACTACATATGTATGCCGACAACACGTTTATAAGCACGGATTGTTAAAGTTAAGGTTTAACGAGGATTGCTTCGTTTCCAACACGCTGAATGTGAAATTTGTAAGATCTAACGACACGGTTGTTATATTTCTCGTATCTACCTAACTACCGTCATTATACATATATCGTACGTTTATGGAAATGAATATTAAGGTATTTCGAGCGCATAAATTTTCTCGAAATGAATTCGTTTCGAATTATCGCTCGTCACGGTGAAATACTTAAACCTACATAGCACAGTAGTAAATTTTTGAAACGGTCTTTTTTAATTAAAAAAAAAAAAAAAAAAAAAAAAAAAAAAAGAAAGAAAGAAAGAGGAAGAAGAGAGAGAAAGAGAAAGAGTAAAGTAGTAATTTCTAATATCGCGATAACGCTCAGACGTATCGCGTCAATTTCTAAATTTGTCGATGTTAGACGGCTGAGAAATGGAAATTCGTAATATGGCAACTGGAATCTCGCTTATCCAGACGATTCCATTGCTTCGAATACGCTTAGATCCTGAAATTTCATTTATTTATCGCCCGAATTCCAAAGGCGTACAAAGGGATATATAGCATGATCTGAGAATCGTTTTACGTATATCTCTATATCTGCATATGACGTGCATCGAGCAATTTCCAAGAAGCGATATTAGCTGCTCCTCATCTTGACGGGATGCGTATAACATCGTGAATTCGTAATCATCTTTTGTTTCTCTACTTGAGCCGCCTGAAACCTACTTACATGAACACAATAGAGTCTATACCTTTACAAATTTACAACAAGACGAAATTACTATAATTTCCGAGATTATTATTTGTTGAAGGGGAAAAAACTAGAGAGAAGAAAAAAAAAAAAAGAAACGTGCAACTAGCAAAGACGTCGGTATTTATCATGAATCATTGAAACACCAACGATTATATTTATACAGCAGAGCCAGAGACGATATTAACTGTTTCTCATCTTGATAGATACGTATAAAGAAAATCTCATGAATTCCTAATCACATCTTGTTCCTCAGCTGTTTGAAACCTGTGTGAGCGTGTGCGCGATTCGACTGTAAAATATCGACCCTTGGAAATTTATAACGTCGTATTTAGTTACAATTTTATATATATATATATAAAGAAAAAAAAGAAATCATAGTTCATTTACCTCTAATCGATAAAGTCTTTTTAGATTAGATTTACGAAAGAGCCATGCTGTTCAATACACGATATTGACGAATGATTATAAACTCGTTAAATGAATTCTTGAATCCAGTTGTTATTTTTTTCTTTCTTTTTTTAACAACATATAAAACTTATTATTAAGATATTAAAATAGAAATAGAAATCGTATCTATCGTTAGAAATATTCAGATCGAAAAGATAGAATATTCGTGACGTTACTACGGAAGATATAGATATTATTTTATCTTAATTATCGATCAAATTTGAACGATTAGATTCACGAAAGAGTTTTTCGAAAACGACGAAGAAGTTTAGTCGCGATAACGATCGTCCGTCGTTGTAAAGTGAAGCTTGTGAGGTCACGTTATATGTGCCTTAAAGCAGGATACTCGAAGCTGGTATTAACGAGCAATCAGACTTCAAACGCGAACGCGATATCGATAAGGTTTGAACGTTTACACGTACGTACTATATTACGTATATATATACACACATATATATATACATATACGTAGATACTATATGTATATATGCATACATACGTACATATATTAATTACCATACGGTCGACACGGCTTATTCGCTATGCCCTTAATGAAGAGAATTCGAACGTTGGACGCGCGGAGATTTGGCACGACTCGATAAGAACCTTTTAGGATATACATAGGTATAGGGAAATGCAGGAAACCGGAATTATTATCGGTTCGTGAAAGTAGGTCGATATATTTCCGAGCGACCTTACATATCACAGCCCTTCTCCTTTAATCATTTACAGCATCGCCCTCGACGTTGAGAGCCTACCTGTACCATATATCCATATATACATAAATACATACGTACGTACGTACATATATATATATATATATAGCACCAATATTACAAATTACAAAAATGTTTCGAGTCCAACGAACCGTACGAGAACGAACATACACTTCTCCGAGGACTAAATCCCGATTGAAGTTATAGAAGTAAATGTTCGTCGGAAAATACTGCCTGGGAAAATACTCGAAATATAAAGTACATTCGCTTGAGGAGCATTACAGTCGGCCGTAGAAATATTCAGACACCTTTCGAAATCGAATAATTTGTTTTTTCCCTTTTCTTTACCATTTTCTTCCTTTCCCCTTTCTTCCTTATTTCTTTTTTTTTTCTTCACGAAATATTATAGAAAAGATTCTCCATCCTATTGGAATAATTGCAATAAAACGAGCCTCTCCTTTGGAAAGATAAAAATGTTGAAGTCAAATAATGACTCTTGTCAAATATCCTGATAGCGATTATTCGATTTCCCTCAAAAAAAAAAATATAAAAAATATCTAATATTTCTACGAATCATTGTAATTATATCATCGAGACTCTGAATGAAATTCGTCGTAATATTTGAGTAAAAGAAATTTATTGGATATGTTATTAGAGTTTATTATATTTATATATTAGAGTTTATCTAGTTTATATTTAGCATTATTATTGTTGTTACTTTGATTCAAGCCAAAAATTTGCATAAAACTTTTCGAACGCAATCGATCCGTCCATCCGTTCTCTCTTGAACTATTTTGCGACATTCTGACGACAGTATGAAGGACGTTCTCTTCCTTCTCTCTGTTCCACCCCCGTTTTCACGGTTATGTCCGCAACGAATTTCAACTATAACGTCCTGCATTCATCATTGCCAACGTATTCCCGAGCACTTTGCACAGTTCGCAATTTCTAGTGGTCTCGTCACCGAACTCGGCCTCGGTCTTCGGCCTCGCAAAGCCAACTTGGAGACCGCTAAACCGTTTCTGGAACAGAAACCGGTCCTGGTTGCCGACTCTCGAGATCGTTACGAGACATAAACTTATCTCGCGTGTAAATACGCTAAGTGGTGCCAAGTGTACTCGGCTGTGCGCAGCACCGAGTGCAAACACGAGTAGGAAAGCTCTTCGTTCTCGCTGAGAAGACGTAGCTCTCGGAGATTTTTATCTTTCAACGAATCCTCGTATATTTTTTTTTCTCTATGATAATAACAAAAAAAAAGGAGAAATTAAAAAAAAAAGAAAGTAAAAATGAATATGCGTAAAAATGTATATATGTATATACGCGTGTGTATGTGTGTTTATGTACGAAGAATATTAAATAACATCCTTTTGTAGTGGCATATAGTTATAAATTAATTACTCATTTTCAAGTTATGTTATAGTTATTAATATATGAATTATTAAGGATTATTATTTTAATAATATATATCAAACTTTTTTCTTTTGTTTTTTTTTATCATGAACAATGCTACATTTTTCAAGTTGAATCTTTCTTGTAATAATTTTTATAATAATTACTAGCATATATTCGAGAATCGCAAGTTATATTTAATACGATATATAGCTATATGCGTATGCATTATGAATTATTATGCTTAATTAAATGAATATAAACCATACCTTTGTTTGATCATGAATAATAATATATTTTTTTAATATTCGAAATTCACATTTTATTACTTAATATGATTCAGTTATGTTGCTATGTAAGTTTTATATTATATAAGTTTGTTTTTTAGACAGGACAAAAAATTGGATTACAGAGGGTTAAGGGACACTTGTATACTTTCCTTCTAAATCTTTTCTCTCCCTACAATATCCCTTATATATACATATATACATATATACATCAAGTGAGCTTTCAAATCGATTAGGTTATACAAAAGGAAAACACAAAGAGAAATTTTCAATTTCATTAAGCGTACGCCGCTGGGTAAATATTCGTTAATCCAATCTGTCAGCAAAGAGGCCTGAATTTTCCTTCTTTTTTTTTTTTTTTTTTTATATACTTAAGTAATATAAAAACACACGGTCGGTGTACGTCGATTACATCACACAAATCATGACTACGATTTTCTTAAACGCGTCCAACCGTGAAGCAATTTTCCAAGATTTTCTCGAGATCGAGATCGAGATCGAGGTCGGGCCTATCCTTGTCTGACCTAGCCGACGGCACGACTCGTTTCACTAGATCGAACGAGGGGAAAGAACAATACTATTTCAAGGGTAAATGGTAAGAAAGTATCAAAGGGGAAAAAGAAATTGAAAGTAGGCGGTAGGATCGTTTTCCTCAATAATCATCGTGGAATCTTTTTTTATTCGTTTCTTAAAGCGAACAAAAAGGTAGACGAACTTCTTTCCCCCTTTTTTGTGTGTTTCTTCCTCTTTTCTTTTATCCTTCTTTATTTCACGATTATTTTAATCGTAATACATATTGTACGTATGACCTCGAATAAAAAGTCAGAGAAGATAATTTTTTATTTCACGATTGTCATACATCGTAAATTTATGCAGATGCATACACATACGTATAGAAATATATAGATGGATATATCGTAGCTTAAAGAGAAAACCGACCTCTGATAAAAAGGCAAACGTATTTCTTTTCTTTCTCTTTTTTTATAAATATATATATATATATATATATATATATATATATATATATATATATATATATTTTATGATTGCCTTACGTTGTAAATAAATATATATACAAATATACATAGTAGATATATGTTATATTTATTTAGTTTTTTTTTTTCTTGAAACAAGAGCCGAAGGAAAGTTGCATAAGGTTTTTTATTTCACAATTGCCTTACATAGTAAATATATAGAGATACTTATCTGTATGTACATAGTAGACATTATATACACACATATACATATATATATATATATATATATATATGTGTGTGTGTGTGTGTATCTATATATGCAAGTATTCGAAGCGAAACATAGCGTAGAATCGACAAGTTTGCAGTTTACGAAAGTTGCGAGGGATACGAGGAACTTTCAGTTTTTACAGATCGAGAGGGCTTTCGACTTTTGCTATAGCCCGGAAATGGGTAAATCTCTCTCGTTTTCGGTCCACCCTACCGTTTGAAAATCTCACTAAACTCGAACGATGTACCAATGTGGATACCATTTCCCTGGGTAGTAAAGTTGCTCCTATCATACTACTTTCTCATAGTCGTCAAAAACGAGTAGTCTAAAGCAAATGTATATTTAGGAGTCGGCTGAAATAGTCGAGAGAAAAACGAACACCGAATATTATTTATTTCCTTTGAGAGAATCATGTTTCACGATTAATACTTTCTACAACTTTTTCCATAGTAATAACTATTTAGTATACCTCTTAAAGAAGAATAAATTAACTAGAATATTACGAATATATTTCCCTCTGCTTTACTCCCTCATTACTCCCTCGCTATTTATATTATCACTTACACAGGTATATAATAACAGATATTTGTACGTCATCGATATCTTTCATTTCTATTTTTGTATTCGCAAAATATCGGTACTCTCTTTTCTTTTTATTTCCTCTTTCTTCTTTCTTTTTTTAATTTATTCGTTTCTTTTTTCCCTTCTTCTTCTTCATTTCTCTGCTAAGGTATCCTGGGTGAGACACAGAGACATACATATTCTGACGGCCGGAACATACACGTATACGAGCGATCAACGATTTCAAGCGCTACATCAAAAGCTACCACCAGGTACATATAGCGAATGGTCGGAATGGACACTTTGCATAAAATGGGTGCAGGAGAGAGATCAAGGAGTCTACGAGTGTCAGATATCTACCATCCCTGTTAAAGCTCAACAGTTTCAATTGAACGTCGTTGGTAAGTATCTTTTCGTATTCAGTGAAAAAAAAAAACACAATGAAAAAAAGAACAAGCGACAACAAACAAACAAATAAACAAACAAGCAGACAAAAAAGAAAAAGAAAGCAAACAAAAAAGGATAATAAGAGGAAAGGAAAAAAGAAAAAAAAAAAAAGAGAGATATGATTTCAATGTAGCAAGTTTAAAAGGTGAAAAGTAGCACGCTCGATACTTGCTACATTCTCTCAATTACAGAAGCTTCAGCTCGCTACCTTTCTACGGGATTACGATCCTACTTAGAAAGCTCACTCATCTCTCCTCTCTCTCTCTATCTCTATCTCAGCTCGCTTTTAGCTCGTTCAAGGGTATCACCCTTTCTCTCTTTCTCTCGAGCGGTTTTTCTCGACTAGAAAGAGCTTTTCGAGGGCACGCGTCTCCGTATTTATCCGAGGAAACGACGATAGCGGATAAGAGCCGTTGAAAAAGAGAGAGAGAGAGAGAAGAAAAAAAACAGAAAAAAGAACAGAAAAAAAGAGCGAGAGAGAGAGAAAATAACTAGGAGACGAGACGTAATGGATAAGAGAAAGAGAGTGAAAGAAAATCCTTTTTTATCGCAGTACCTACAGCAACGATACTAGGTGGGCCAGAAATGTACGTCGGTGCAGGAAGTACGATAAACCTGACGTGCATCATACACTTCAGCTCTGAGCCACCGGCCTACATCTTTTGGTACTACAATAACAACGTCCTCAGCTACGACAGTATCAGGGGCGGTATTTCAGTGATAACCGAAAAGGGTGGCGACATCACAACCTCCTGGCTTCTCATCCAAGCTGCACAACCCTCGGACTCAGGGGAATACAGCTGCAAACCAAGCAATGCCAATACGGCCAACATTAAGGTTCACGTGCTCCATGGTAAGTGTTTACGACGTAACGCGGCTCCATCTATCGTAGCGATTTGATTCTCTTGAGACTTCATTGAGAATAAGAAGAAGAGGAAGAATCGAAGGTGAAGTGGAGTAAAGGACAGTATTATCTAGCAACGTGACCGCGATTCGCCCTAGGGACATTTATTTCGTCCGGAGTACATGGTTACTCTGTAAGGGTTTCTCTTCCTTTCTGTCTGTCTCTCTCTCTCTCTCTCTCTCTCTCTCTCTCTCTCTCTCTCTCTTCCCTTCTCACTTTCTTTCTCTCTCGATTATTGGAACAACAGAGACAACTAGATATTCGACAGAAAGAGATCCTCCCTTTTCCTTTATATTCTCTTTTGAAAAAGATTCGGATAAGAAGTGAAAACTAGCGACAGGATAGCATGCCAAATCGATTTGGCAGGCTTTATACTTTGAACTACCGGAAAGAGTGCAAAGATGGATAGAGACTACACTCTCGACTGAATTTTATCGCGTTAGACCGATCGTCCAAATTTCTTTCTTTCTTTCTTCGTTTCTTTTTTTTTTTTATTTCTTCGTTTCTTTTTCTTTTTTTTTTTTTTGCTTTTTTTTTATACGTCGTCATTCCTGACGCCAAAGCGTCCAAACGTGAACGTTATTATACTATCGAGAAATAATAATAAAAAAAAAAGATATTTGATAACGTTGATTTCGTTTCGTCGATAGTTAATTTTAGAAAGAGATATTTTCTTTAAAGTGCCAGCACGTAGCGTTCGATTATTTCAGTCAATTCTAATTTCCTTATTTTTATCGTTAGTTATAAAAGTTTAATCGACGACCGTCTATCCGCGGTCCGAACGAAACTCTTTTCTTATCATCGATTAAGAATCTTTTTACGAGGCTTAAGTACTCTAACTCTTTCGAATCCATTTCGTTTTTACGAGATTCTTAGGCCGCGCCATTCGTGTTTGCGAATCTTCATCGGCGAGATTCTTTCAACTACTAGGATAATCTTCTTTCGTATATCCAAGATACTTTCTAAGAATGAACGATAATAGGATGTTCGATATACAAAGTGAAAATTCTCTTTTAAATATTTAAGCAAGAGTATCTTAAAAGTGTTTAACTCCGATGTCGGTAAAATTAAAAAGACGATTAAAGAGAGATAGAGAGATAGACAGAGATCGAGAGAGAGAGAGAGAGAGAGAGAGAGAGAGAGAGAGAGAGAGAGAGAGAGAAAGAGAGAGAGAGAGAGAGAATAAAATTAACAATTATTATTATTATTATTTGATACTCTTTCAATTTATACGAATTAAAATTATTTCCACTTTAGAAACGTTCGATTAAATCTTTTTCATTCGTAAGTAATTTTTTACTTTCGATGTCTCCGAAATAGCATAATATGAAAGAAAATGAAAGGAATGATAAAGAAGGAACGAGACCAAACGGATTTATAGTTTTGAGAGTATAGTTTCCTTCGGTTTACGAGATCAGAAAATTGTACGAGTTTTCGATGTGGATGTGTTCACCAATGTGATATGTGTATCACATGTATATACATACATATATACATACGTACATACACATTGGTAGCTATGCGTGACACAGAAGCGAACGCGAGGAAATTGCTTTTCCATTCCTTTCATAAAACAGCAGAGACACGAGCAGCCAGAGCACGATGACTCGAATATGGTAGGTAGAAAGGTACTAGAAATATGCCGGACCTACGGGGTCACACGATCTCAACACCCTTTTAAAACTTTGATGCCTAAGGAGATGACGTAGGAAAGTTTTCATCCAGAGAAAAGTATATAGGTAAAAGGAAAATAAAGGTAAACGAATGGATAGCCCAACTATTTGAAAGTTTTTATTAACTTCCAAACGAAATATTCGATTTAATCGTTACCCATAAAGATAACGCATTAGCCCCAAAGAATATATTAGGTGCAACCAGTAATAATATCCTTTTCTAAAGTTTTCTTTCGCGCTAAGTTGTAAGCTGTGTATTAAACGGAAAACGAGTATTATATTAGACTTATTTTTCTTTCATAGGAGAGTAAAAAAATAAAAAAGAAAACAAAAAAAACTTCATTGAAATCGATATTCATACGATATATGGTTTATGACAGGTTTGTTATTGATTTTTTTTTTTGTGGTATATAAAAAGAAAAACAAAGGGGAAAAAATCAAATTTAGTAGAGTCATTATTTGTATAGCCGAACGTCGATTTAATATCTTCGTGTGAGAATTAAATAGTCAATGATATTCGTAACTGACAAAGGGAAAGAAAATAAATTTTGTAGAGTCATATTTGTGCATGTAGTCGAATATCAATCGATTAATATCTTTTGATGAAAAATGAGACGTTTTTATTAAATTGTTATAGATTTTTTTGAGAACCGAAGAGAAAAAAAATATTAATTAATACGGTGTGAGCCAAAAGTTTTCTAAGTGATTTAAAAAAAAAAAAAGAAAGAAAAAAGGAAGAATAGAAAAAAGAGGAAAAGAACGAAGAAGAAGAAGAAGAAGAAGAAGAAGAAGAAGAAAAAGAAAAGATCAATTACTCCTTTTCGAGAACTTTCGAGTTAATTTTATTCAGATTATGAAACTATACTATATCCAAGAACTTTTGGCCCAGCTAAGAACTTTTGGCTATCGCACCGAGTATTATCATACAGTAGATAACAGTAGATATAATTTCTTATTACAGGCGAACGACCAGAGGCAATGCAAACCGGAACAGCGGGACCCACTTTATCTTCGAGTTGTCTTTTGGTGTCTTTCATCACTTTGTACATATCCTCGATTTAAACGAACTTAAGTAATCTTAACAAATGTCGCTGCAAATGTCGTCGTTTTTTTAGATCGAGTTACGAATCCATCGAGGTACGTTCTCCTTTTGAAAAATAATTCTCGATCGACTAAAATCGAATAAATCGTTTCTTATGAATTAAGAGAGAAAAAAGAAAATAGAACGACATTTTCGCGTCCTTATTTAGAAATCCTTAGACAATCGGTCGAAACCGTACACGATTGATCGATCGATCGATCGCTCGGAAAGAGTATAAGAGTGGATCCTAATAAGAAAATATTAGAAAATCGTGACCGTGAAATTTTGTCGTGTCGCGAACAGTTAAGTTTGGAGGAAATGGTTCGATAATCCGGATAATCCTCACGAAGAAAGTAACCGATTGCGAGAGGAAACGTTTAAGCGTTGAGAGACGATCGTCTTAAAGTTTTTTTTTCCCTTCTTTTCTTTTTTTCTTTTTCCCTTTTTTCCTCTTTCTTTCTCCGTTTTTCTCTGTCTTTCTTTACGACCGATCGAAGTCTCTTAGAAATGCGTACAGCGAATTGTGACGATGCAAACGCAAACTCGAATACGATCAAACGATAAAAAAATTCCGTCATTTACGAGCGCTTAATTAATTTATCGGATCCTTCGAATTTTCGAGGGAGGGAGGGCGGAAAGAAGAAAGGAAGAAAGAAAAAAAGGAAAAGAAAAACGGAGGAAAAAGGAAAAAACGATTTCTTCGGGATCATTTGAAGTTTCGTCGGGCGAACAATAATAATACTTAACTTTTCTCGTAGGTGTTAATTAACTCGTCGGTGTCGAAATAGCTATGAAAATGTGTGTATAAGCAAAATCCATTGTGTATCGTTGACACGAAAACGCGAAAATAAATCGGCGTGTATCTAGGGTCAACGAAGAGAGAGATCCAATTATAAAACTGTGCGCGTTCTGTATGTGTGTGTGTACTTACGTGCGTGTACGTGTGCGTATAGATAAACCTGTATGCATGTGTGCATGCGTGTGTATGTAGGTAGATATATCAAAACGATCCGTTTGCGTTGAACCACGTTTCTCCCTTCGGCAAAACTCTACAGAAGATAATTATTATTAATTAACGAATCCTGTAATTTGGCAACGTTAATTAACGGCACACGCTGGATTAAATTCCATGATTTACCAGGCACGAAATTGAAAAAGAAAGAGAAAACTGGACAATCGTTTTTCAATTCAATTGTTATGTGCCTCTCCCTACGACAACGAATCAACGTTCGAATGATCGTTTTGTAGAATTTACGTGAATTTGCCATTCCGCGCGACGAGTTAACGCGTGACACGAAGCTTAATGAACGATATGAACGCGTCAAAGCGAGAACCGCGTAAACGGATACGTTTGTGTGTCGATTAACGGATATAAAAGTGCTCCAAAGCGCGCGCGCACGCAAGAGAGAGAGAGAGAGGAAAAAGGGAGGGAAAAGGGGAGAACTTTTTAAATTATTTGAAGAAAGAACACTTATTCGAACGAAACGAAAGGAATAAAGAATAAAATGGGATAATGCTATGAAACAGAAAATTGTATTACGTGAGACAAATAAACAATGAAAGATATAATAAAAAATGTCGAAAAGAAATGAAAAAAAAAGGAAAAAAAAACAGAGAAAAGAAAAAAACGCAAGGATGTCGTATATATTCGTCTTTTTCTTCCCTTTTTACTTGCGTGCTGAGTAACGATAAAGCGAATGAAGGAAATAAGAAATTCGAAAAAAGTATTAAAATATACATCCGTCTACTTACTCTTTTAATCTGTCTCTCTATCTCTCTTTCTCTCTTTCTCTTTTTCTTTCATTCTCTTTCTCTCTCTTTCTATCTCTCTTTCTCTTCCTTTCCCTTTCTATCTCTTTCTCATCAATTTCTCAAGAAAATACTCAAGTCCATTATAAATCCCATAATAAATCACGTCGATGTTAGTTCAAAGCATCGTCCTTATTAATCATTTAACCGGATAAAATGATAAAAAAAAAAAAGAAAAAAAAAGAAAAAAAAAAAGAAAAAAAGAAAAAAAAGAAAAAAAAAGGAAAAAAAAAGAAAAAAGAAAAAAAAAAGAAAAAAAAAGAAATAAAAAATCATATTTCAATCCTAGTCGATTTTAAGGAATCGTTAGTTAATCATACAAAAATCATGATAATATGTACTTGTATTAGATTTTGATCGATCATCGATTAATCATTGTGCGATGTTAATTACAGGGTAAAGATTAATAATAATACGTTAAATCGAGTAGAAAATTTCGTTGCGTCGATCATCACGGTCGGTCGTCTACTAATGTAAATTTTAGTCGTCGGGTCGTAGAACGGCGTACATAAATACATGCATATATCTGTTTCACGAGTATGCACGTTACTGGGCAAAGAGCTAAATAACGATAGGTGGACGTTAACGTTGACTCGTCGACGCGGTCGAAACAGCTTTCATTCATCGATGTAAACACGCTCGTTCGTCGACAAATGTAAACGACGTTTCTATGTATATTTACGTGTACGTGTACGTGTGCATGTTCGTGTTCGTGTTCGTGTTCAAATCGAGCTTAATATTCCTAATCGACCGTGAGATGAACTTAACAAAAGATTTTGTCCTGTGAATTTGAAGATTTGTCTTTTAATAAGCGTCTTCTTGCTCCGTAAACCATGAAATAAAATAAGAAAGAGAAAGGAATGGTCGAAATATTTCCCAATGAGAAAAAGAAAGAGAGAGAGAGAGAGAGAGAGAGAGAAAAGTTAAAACCTATACATGCTCGATCGTAAAATGTAAAGAGAGCCTCGAGGGCCACGAAAACTCGGAAGAATAATTGCGGTGGTTTCCGGAACGAAAAAAGAAAGAGAAAGAGGGGGAGAGAGAGAGGGAGGAAGGGAGAGAGAGAGAGAGAGTGAGAGAGAAAGAGAGCAAAGTTTCAAGATATTTTTCTGCTCTTTCAACGGAAACTAGGTGTAAGAGATAAGACTTCTCCTGCCATTTACCAACATCCCAGATCCAACTTCTAACGCGTGCCATTGCTGCTACCCTTGACGTCTTTCCTTCTTCTTCTTCTTCTTCTTCTTCGTCTTCTTGGTCTTCTTTGTCTTCTTTGTCTTGCCAGAAACAACGACATACTTCCGACTTCCTCTCCAAAAACGAAGACTACTAATATATCGTGACTACTTTCGAGATTGACGATACTTTCACCCGTAAATTTTCAACGATCTTCTATTTTTTTTCTTCTATTTTGTTTTTTTGTTGTTATTTTGCTCTATAGACAGGGGGTATGCAGTTGCTTTTGTTTTCTAATGAAACTCGCAAACAATCGATGTGTAAAAATGGATGGCACAGATGTAAAAAATAAAAAGAGAAAAAAAAAATACATAAAAGCAAAGAAAAGAAAAAAAGAAACGACGAAAAAAAATCACAATTTCAAGTCACACTTACGCTCGAGATCTCCAACAAAATTCACGTTCCTTTTCTTTTGCTCTCGTTATTTCGTATTTTTTTTTCTTTTTTTTTTTTTTTTTTTTTTTTTTCATTCATTCATCTTTCTTCCAATTTATTTCGCTTTATCTTTCTCTTCCGTAACTTTTATGCCAAAGAAACCTCGAACGCAATCATTACGCGGTTTCGCATAGTATAGCCATTTTTTCTACGGGCACTTGTTAATTTCTCTTTGAGATACGAACAAGGAAGGTCCAAGTGCCACGACCAAAATTATTTCTTAGGGAATGTTCTCTGGGCGGGGGTGGAAGGAAGGGAGAGGGGGTAAAGAAAAAAAAAAAAGAAAAAAAAAAGCTAATACAGTCTTTTTCTTCTTTTTCTGTTTCTCTTTTTCTTCTTCTTTTTTCTTTTTCTCCCCTTCTTCCTTTCTTTCTTTCTTCTCTTTTTTTTCTTTCTTTTTTGTTTCCTTCTTTTCATACTTTCCTCTCCCTCTTACTTACTCGTACTCTCTCACTCTTTTTTTTTCTTTTCTCGTCTCGAATCGGCGCATTCCGGGCTCCACGGCTACGACTATAGCACTATCATTGTATAGAAGCTACGAATGCTCGTGTGCGTTACAATCGTCGAAACGAGAAAAGGGCGAATGCAGGAATACAGCGAGAACGAGAAGAGGTGACTGCGAAGAAACGATGAAGTGGAACTCGACGATGTTAAATGCGAGTTGTAAGGAATTAAACGACGATGCTAAATGCGAATTGTAAGGAAGAAAAGTAAAAAAAAAAGGAAAGGAAAGAAGAGGATAAATAAAAGGAAAACAAAGCTAGGAAAGAGTTAAAAGAAAATAAATAAATGGAGAGAGGGAGAGAGAGAGAGAGAGAGAGAGAGAGAGAGAGAGAGAGAGAGAGAGAGAGAGAGAGAGAGAGAGAGAGAGGGATCAATGAAAGAAATGAAAGAAAAAGAACGACATTCATAATCGCAGTGACATCGTCGGAATAGATAGGCATATTATTGTACATATTATGACATTCCATGGTTTACTAAATAAAAATGTTTTAAAAACGTATTGAAATAGTTCTAATATATTGATAAATTTTTTCGAAAGATTTCAATCGGATTTCGAATATCACTTTGTTCTTTGGTTTCTTTTTTTTCCATCTTTCTTTTTTTAACTATCTCATTCTGCCCCAAAATCGAATGATTCCTTTGATAGATACAATAAATTCAAATAACGCAGTACGGTAACGTTGTAAAATGTAAAAAGACAACGAATTGGAAAGATTCGAACGAATTGGGGAAAGCGATTGAGTTTAAAATGAAAAAAATATATAAAAAAAAAATTTAATAAAAAATGAGAGAGATATATAAAGAAATAAAAATGAAAAAGAAAAACTATTAAAAAGAGTTAACGCTTCGTTGCCTTGCAGTATCGTAAACGAGAACACATTTCTAATAGAGAAATTCGTTGAATGGGAAAAAGGTTCGGTCGGTTGGTTCGGATTGTTCGTAAGAATCTAAATTTTTAGAAGGAACGATCTTGCCTTGAATGAGAGTGAATGAGAGAGAGAGAGAGAGAGAGAGAGAGAGAGAGAGAGAGAATAAGAGAGAAAAAGAGAGTTCCATCCTTGGCTTATCTCCAAATTAAGTGTAAACTTGAAGCTTCCGTTAGAAGACCACCTTACCGAGGAGGAAGTTTTCGTCTGGTTAAAAATTTCAACGTCCGCAGTGCAACGCTTGGTTTATTCTAAAAGAGGAAGAAGAAGAGGCAAAAGAGTGAGAGGAAAACCACAGCTTCACGAATTCACGAATTAGTGTAAAAGAAATATATATATATATATATATATATATATATATATGAAGGATCTTTAATCTAGAATATATATATATATATATATATATATATATATATATATATATGTCCTAGATTATATATATAGCGTTTATATATCTCTAGATCTCTAATATAGAATATATATATATGTATATTTATATAAATATATATATATATATATATATATATATATATATGTATGTAAAGAAAAAGAGAAAGAGATAAAGATAGATAGATAGATAGGAAGCTAAACAATCTACTACTTTAGGTATATTTTTGTCGAATGAATGGATTCAAATTGATACTTACGTCGAATAAAAGTTAAGAATTCTTTGAAGGTGAGTATAACGGCAAAACTATTGCTAAAGAAAGTCAAAGAAAAGCTTGTACAAGAGACGAGCAGGGGGTGTACGGCAGGGTACGTACGGCAATAGTCTTGGAGTGGCTGAGTCGTCGAGCTAGGGAAAATGTTGGTAGAAGGTAGGGAAAAGCGAAACGGGGCTAACCACCTCGGCAACCAACGCCCTGAGGCAAACACCGTTAACAGCGACAACGGCGTTTAGAGTACACGAAGACAAAGGTAAGTGGAACGTTTTCGGATATTTTAAACCTGCTACGTAAACACTTATTGTTAGTAAGTACTTATCGTCGATTCGAAAACGATTTTTGTTAGGATCATTAATGAATATAACAAAAAAAAATATATATATCTACTTGTCCTACTTATCGATAAAAAAGATATTAAACTTCAGAGCATATGCATATGATCGTTTCATGATCGATTTAACGACTAACTACTATAGTGATTTTCAACATCGATTAATTTTCTTATTCCACTCAGATAACTCTTCTCTCTCTCTCTCTCTCTCTCTGTCTCTCTATCTCTCGAAACCTTGATAACTACGATCGTTATCGAAGATCGAAGGACACGTTATAGTTTTGTGGTTAACTACAAATTTTGGCGCAGCGACATTAACGGGGTACTGTGTGCCTGCAGCGAATACTGGGTTATTTGCGCATCGGACGACTTTACGGCTCCCACGCGAGATGTTCAGCAAGAGAGGAAGGAGAAGAGTGGTATGAGATCAGTAGTGTAGGAAAGAGAAAGAGAAAGAGAAAGAGAGAGAGAGAGAGAGAGAAGAAGAGAAAGAGAGAGGGATGCCAACGTCACTAAAATGGCACGTTTGTAAGAGAGAAGGATATATAGAGATAGAAAGGAAGAAGTATGCGAGAGGGAACGTTTTATAGCCTCGGCTAGATGGTCCGGAACGTGGAGGGGAAATAAAAAGGATACTTGCTGAACCGTGCTGTCTAAGAAGTGAGGAGTGGGGGTTAGGAAGGGGTTGGTCTTTGCTAGTAACGGTCGATGCCACTGTTAGACACGTTACAGATACGCTTTTTCCATTAACCCTTTCTTGACACCGACGATCCTAGGATTTCTCGAACAGCGAACCACGCGTGCGAACGTCCAACGATTCATCCTAGAAGAGAGAAAAAGAAGAAAACAAAAAAGAGAGAGAGGGACAAAGAGAAAAGACCTATCCTGAGAGCCCTAGATCACCTACGGACCAGAGAACGGTGCCATCCTCGAAGATTTATCTCGAACTACGGCTTCTCTACTACGTCGACCACTCGTGGACCACTTTTTATGCGTTGCTCTTTTCTCTCGCTCGTTTTTTCTATTTTCTCTCTCTTTTTTTTTATTCCTATCTTCCTCTCTTTCTCTACTTTCTCTCTCTCTCTCTCTCTCTTTCTTTCTTTGTCTCTCTTTCTCTGTTTCTCTAGTTAGTTCTGTTTTTTTCGGATAAGATAAAACGCTAGAGATGCATCGTACATCGAGTTAGTTAGTATATCTTTCCTAAGTAAATACGACCTGCAAGATCGAATGGTATTATACGTTTGGATGCTAAACTAATGCGTGTTTTATATATATATATGTATATATATATATATATATATATATATATATATATATATGTTCATATATACACATCATAGTCGTGTAAATACGTAAATCATTAAGATTCCTTACTAAAATACGAATGAGAGTAATGAATGAGATACTTAACTTATTCGTAAAATCCGACAAAGTTTTTATTCAACGATTACACTTTTCGAGAATGTTTCTTACAAACGTATGCAATTAGAAACACGCCATTTCGAGATATAAAGCGTATAGGCTTTGTTTGATCTATCTCTCAGTGGTTTACGGTTACCGTTTAATTATGTGTATAGTTCGTTATGACTTTAAAACGCAGGACCGGAGGATGCTTGAAAACGTTGGTAAAAAGATGATGCTACGGTCTGTTTTTCTTTTTTTCTCTCTCTATCTCTTTCTCTCTTCTTTTTTTCTATTTTTTTCCACGTTTAAGCACGTTCTTATCACAGAAGGTTCGACCAAATGGACTTGCGTGAAAGTAGTTGCGCCGTGGTAATGACGCTTTTAATAGAACACTTTCGTTAGACGATTATTAGGCTCTTAGCGAAAGGACTATGGCTTTCAAATCTTCCGGTACATTAACCTAAACGTACTCGCGTGCTCTATATAAAGGATATTCATTATTAAAGATCTCGAAATTTTTATATCACGTACTAATTGTTTTTCTTGTTGTAATAAGATAATTAAGTCTATCGATAAATTCTGTCCACCAGGTTGGGTTGCCGATGAGTTTCCAACTTCGAAGGACGAATCATATCTCAAGAGAGTCGAGATAATTAAAAAACTTTCATTAGAATATAAAGAAGTTGTTAACTTATCGTCAATTCATTATATCCCCGTCGACATAATTATTGTTGATTAATTGATGAAAATATTGATTGTTGAATGTTGAAAGTATATACTATCTACTATTATTTAAAAAAGAAAAGAAAAATGAACAGCACTCGACAAATTGTTAAATAATTTCTTATCTGCGTAAAAGCGTAACTTTTCTAATTATCTATGAGGAACAATATGTAATAACACGTAATCTCGAGTGTAATAAATAAGGCCGTACATAATGGCCGAACGTTTTAAAGAGAGAATCTAAGACCGAATCTTATAAGGGATGAGAAAGCCGATTAGCTCCGACGAATCCTGGAACGACAAATCACCTAACCGCACGGAACAACAACGTCGTTCGTCTAGCCGCGTATTCTCGATATATCATCCAAGCAAACGCATCGTACCGAAACTTTAATCATCCAGGACGGTAGAGAGAAGTACAGTCACCGCAAGTACTAATACTACTACAACTAACCAGAGAACCAGCAACCTCCTCAAACACACACGACGTACGTAATCGCGGAAAACGATACTCGAGTTCGCGATCCGAAAGTTCCCCTCGTCGTCTAGCAACGACGATTAAACTCCTTAAGCTGACTCGTAACGAGTCTTGGAACATCGATATCCAATAACCCTTCCTTTCGTACCTACTCAAGATACCTCGTATAGTCTGACAGTTGCTTTGGAACAATGAATCGATCCTCTTTCGATCTAATCTCATATTTTCAATATATTTTAACTTAATCGTTAAGCTCTTTGATAAATGAATTGGAAGAATTGAAAAGTGTTATGACGGTAGGCGAGTTCGATCGAAATTTAATTAAAAAGAACAATTAAAAAACGAACGGACGAACGAACGAACGAACAAAAAGAAAACGAAAAAAGAACAAAGAAATCGAAAAAGAAATATACATATATATATATATATACGTACACCTATATATACGTATAGATACAGATAAAGAAAAGTTTTCGTGGTGTGTGCAAAAGTCAGATAATACAAATCGACATTCGTGAATATCGTTGACACGGATAAACGACTTGTACCGTTCTTTGTAAAACGTGCTAGCACTCTTCGTCGATAAGTTCGGTTCATCGATCTAACGGTCCCGAAAGCGGGTCGAACATATCCGAGTTACGCGGTGTTATCTCGAGCTCGGTTTCCAACGATTGATACACCTACTTTTTGACGGAGAAAACTTTTCGACGATCGCTAGCGACGTGTCGTCGTCTGTTAAAATCCTACCGAAAGCTCACAATCAGATTTTTATTCTTCTTAACGTTTTCGATCGGTCTTTTGACGATTCTCTCTGCTCAACCGAGAAACGAATGAAACTTTTTCGAACGATCGTCGTAATCCTTCGAGCAACAAATCGAATTCATTCTACAATCGCGTTGGATATAATAACATCGATCATAAAATATATTTCCATTCTATCGTTAATCCCATTTCATTTCGAAGTCTAACTTGAACGAATTATTCGTTTAAAAGGTGTGGCAGAGAGGAGGGGGGAGGGGGAAGAAAATGGGTACTCTCTGGAATTGTAACGAATTGCTACTAACAAATCGTTGAAACAAATGTTGCTCCTCTGATCGACGGGAGAGCGTTCTTGTTTT
Organism: Vespula vulgaris; assembly: GCF_905475345.1. Classification (NCBI taxonomy): domain Eukaryota; kingdom Metazoa; phylum Arthropoda; class Insecta; order Hymenoptera; family Vespidae; genus Vespula; species Vespula vulgaris. The sequence goes on from NC_066608.1 coordinate 2,005,535, forward strand.
TTTCCTTTCTTTTTGTTTTTTCGAAAATATCGCTTTAAAACAGGGCAATGTTCGATTAAACTCGTTCGATGGAAAGCTTGTATATATCGGGCTAGCGTGCAAATAGATTGATTTGTAAGCTCGCGATACGTTCCGGCGATTAACTTTATCGATATCTCGTGCTTATTCGATCGTTCAGGATTCCGAGAGCATAAAGAAACTACGACGATTATGGATGGATTTGGTCGAATCGTAACGGATAGAACGCTTAATCGGTAGGGGCATTTCCAGCAAGGCGATAATTACGAGGACAGTGATTAACCGTACTTGGCATGCTCGATGGTGCTGAAGTGCAGCGAGGAAGGAGAGCTCTAGAACGGTGAGTTGGCAAAAGAGACGATCGAGTAGATCGTGTCGGTCTTTGATCGGACGAATGTTCTCAATTAGCGTTTAGTAATTGCTTATTAATGCGCGTAGTAAGCTGATCAACGATTTACAACATTTACCGTGTTTTGTAATTACAAAACATTTTATCAATATCTATAAATCTTTAACTAGTTCGATAAAATTCGACGATTATTTTTAGCATGAGCGACGACGTTACCTCGTTGATTCCTCTTTTCTTCGTCTCTTTGATATACAACCGAATTACGAGCTCTAGAACGGTGAATTGGCAAAAGAGAGGCTCGAGTAGATCGTGTCGGTCTTTGATTCGACAAATGTTCTCAATTAGCACTTAGTAATTGCTTATTAATGCGCGTAGTAAGCTGATTAACGATTTACGATCGTATTCTGTAATCATAGATCGTTTTGTCGATATTTATAAATCTTTAACTAGTTCGATAAAATTCGACAAATTTCTTTCAGTATAAGAGGAACTCGTTGATTCCTTTTTCCTCAGGTCCTCTGACTTAAAACTACTGAAAGTTCTAGAACGGCAAATTGCCAAAAGATACGATCGAGTAGATCGTGTCAAGCTTTGATTGGACGAATGTTTCCAATTAGTGATTACTAATTGACGCGTGCTATAAGATGGTTAAATTCTTTCAAACTCATTCAGCTGTGACAAATCATTTTTATCATAATTTTTCAACTGTTGATTAATCTCACCAAATTTGACAAATTATTTTTAGCATAAACGACAATGTTGACTTATTGGCTCTTATAACTTATTTCCTCTACGATAAAAATCACAAAGTGTCAGGAATTATCAGGCGCTTAAAAGTTTCCATGCGTATTCTTCTATTCTGACAAATCGTTTTGTCAACGTTTCTACATCGCTAATTAATTCCATGAAACTCGATAAATTATTTTTAACATTAACGACGATATTAACTTGCTCGCTGCATTATTCCTTAACAAAAATCAACAATTTTCGTTAATCGAAGCGTAAGAAAATTGTGACTTCTGGTGTAAACAGTGCCGAGAGAAACGTCATAGACTTTCCTCTCCATCGATTATTACAATTATTTCGAACTGTAAAACGGTTGGTTGGCAAAAGATACGATCGAACAGATCGCGTTGGTGTTTAATTGAACGAATCAGTGATTACGAATTAACACGGGTTATAAGCTAGTGAAAACTTTTCAAGCGTGTTCCACTGTGACAAATTATTTTGTCAAAATTTCTGACACCGTTAAATAATTTCGTGAAATTTGCTTCCGAAACGAAAATCATCAGTTTTGTTAATCGTACCGTAAAAAAATTGTGACGCGTAGCGTTAACAGAATTGAGAGAAACATCAACTTTTCTCGTTCGGATTATTACAATTATTTCGAGGTGTAAAACGGTTGATTAAGAAAAAAAAAATATATATACATATATAATCAAATAAATCGTGTCGGATTTAATTGAACGAATTAGTAATTGTACATTGACACGCATTATAAGACCATCGAAAACTTTTCAAACGCTTACCAACCGAACAATAATATCGTATTGTCGAAATTTTTGACCCCGTTAAATAATTTTATGAAATTCGATTTCG